>NC_140949.1:125217042-125767042 GCF_014529385.1 Adiantum capillus-veneris
GTCTCTATGATGCTTTGGTCTGCCTCAATTCTTCAGCGTAGTCTTCTTGGATACGAGAGCCACCTAGGTCTGTATGAAGGCCCCTTTCTGTTTTGTCACCATTTCCCATCGGACGAGAGAAGCTATCGAAATGATACAGCTCTTAAAGAAAGAGTTGATTACTGTTTGAGGTTTAGGCCATGGGCAACACATTTACATCATGAACCTGCTTGACCACATAACAAAACTCGGTTGTTGGAACTCGCTTTGCGATGTACCTCGAGGTTGAATTGTTTCCGTACGTTCAACCTTCTAATCACCAAAATTACTCTCGTTACAAATGTATTGTAGAGAAGCGTAAGGAGGCCATGAGTATGTAGAGTCATACAAATACTATTGTTGCTTTCTCAAAATGCAAATTATGCCATGAATGTCTCCCTCATGGGTTAAAAAATTCATTAAACCACTTTTTCGCTTCTAAATGTAGCAGGCCATTCACTCTGAAAAACCATTGTATGGAGCACATAATTACAAACATCCATTCAAGCAATAAACAACTTGCCAACAATACATCGTACTGTGTAGCCACCATATGCCTCTTCAGCCTTTTAAAATCCCTTTCTGAAAGCCACGTAAGCAGAAAAGGACCTCTGATGTGGTCCTTCAAACCTTTATGTGAGAAAGCCAGTAATTGCTAAGAAGGGATTTACTTGATGTCCACTTCTCAAAATAGAAATGTTGTTTAATTTGGTTCTTAGTTAATGAAAACCACCTAATAAACGATCTATACCTGAGTGACAGTTACATCAAAAAAGTCGTTAGCCTTTGTGAAAACACTTCCATATATACAAAACAAAGCTAGAGCAAGTGGTTGTACCTCTTCTTTATTTTAGGACTTAGGCTCTAAGTAGCTACCTGCAAGCGCACAAACCTTATAGAGAAACACATAGAAACACCACCTTGATGATGCTCGTACCTGCTATGTGGACGTTTTAGGTACAAAAGAAAGTATTGAAGTACCTATTGTTTCTCAAATAATGGCGTTTTAGCTTTATGTGCTTTGGAGTGATTTTGTTCTCATGGTGCTCTTATCTTCCTTCAAAAAGTATTCATCAAACTCATGATGTACCATTGTCCCAACCTGGTCATCAAGCAAAGGAACAGAGCCAAAATTGAAGTAAAAGAAAACAAGTCTCTGCCATCGTCGTGCACCTTGAAGAACCATTCAATGTTCCTCCACACATATTTCTACAAAGTTCAGAACTGCTCGGGTGGCTTGACAAGCTGCTCTATTCTTGAGTCAACTCAATTTGAGGTAAATTAAGTTTTGTGATTTTGTCAATTTTTTGACATCATACATGCGGGTCTATTCTATCGACAGAAATATCTAACACAAGTTCTTTTTAATTTACCTCTAGAATATACTTTGAAATAGTTCTATAAGAATTGAAAGATTCTTCCCTAGGCTTGTGTTCTCAAATTAAAAAAAAGAAAACCTTTTCTTATCTCCCTTATCTAATACTCTTGTAGAAAATTTATGCACCGTTCTTCTCCACCTTGAACATAGGATTCCAAAAGTTAGCTATATATAGTCAACGTAGGCATGGAAGCTACAATCTAACTTGCACATGAGCATGGAAACTATAGTTCCAAAATTGTAACAGACAATGTCAGAGGGAGACCATAAGCCAAATAGAGAGAGAGAGAGAGAGAGAGAGAGAGAGAGAGAGAGAGAGAGAGAGAGAATCCCACATGTAAGTAGATAGTAATATAGAACAACACCTTTCAAAGCAGAAAGAAGCTTTGCAAATTTACAACCATGGAAATATACACGCCAAAACACTTGACATCCAAGTTCAATCATTGACGTACAAAATGTCAATTCCGATCATCTCTCTAACATCAGCATTAAGGCCTTTTGAGAGATGTCTCTTGCCAGTCCAATTTAAGCCATGGTTGTTATTTTGCAGGAAGAAGTGTCGCAAACAAAAGTACCATGGATTCATCAATTGGTAGCCAAAGAATGTAGCTTGCAGCCAACTATTGTGACTAATAGGTCAAACTTTCTTTTGTTGTCGATACAGAACACAAACACTGTCGCGTGCAAAAAAGCCAATGAAGTGTTTGGCAGGGCCATGTAGTGAAAAAGTGTCAATCAGATGCGTAAACACTTCCATTCATATGTTCCAAAGGTATCATGGTGCCAATGTCTTCCTGCTTGGCTAAGCAAATAAAAAAGCGGAAATTTGATCACTCTAATATTCAACCAAAGAACAGTGTTCTGCTCAATAGAAGGCAAGCTTGCAAGGGGCTGTAAGGCAAATTGAGAGATATGTCTAAAGATTATTTAGATCTTGATGGTTGATACATGTTAGCTCTTAGAGGCAAATGTTGAGCTCTTGTTGCTTCAAAGAAAGTTTTAGGACTTCGAATTCGAGGTGCCAGAATTGAGAGCAAAAAGTATTGTGAGGAACACTCAGGTGCTTGCTCAAGGACAAGAGACAGTAGCAGGTAAAGTGCAGGCATCTGCAGTGGACCATGATTTCATGACTCTAGTTAAGATGTAGAAACACATGGTATCATTGAGAAAGGACCTGAAGTACAAGAAGTAGAGAAACATGCTGCGGAGATTACTAAACCAGAAACAGAGGTAAATGATGTCATTACAGAGGTGGTTCAGGAGTACTTGAGGAAAATCCAAGGAAAGAGCAAGTTGAAGACTTACCAGGCAAGGCAGAGGATGCTTTAGATAAGATTAAACCAACACCTACTTGGAGGGAATTAAGAGACACCTCAAGGATTAATACAAGCTTGGGACTGCTTTGTATTGCTCCTAATAGAGGGACACCTCAAGCCTCAATATGAGATGGAGGCTACTTTGTATAACTCTTGAGCCTACTTTGTATAGATGTTTACTAGTTTAGGATTATATTTGTATAATATTTGGAATCATCCACGAAAGATGCCTCAAGGGTCGGCTCTCTCTCTCTCTCTCTCTCTCTCTCTCTCTCTCTCTCTCTCTCTCTCTCTAAGCACATCCTCATCAGTACTTGAAGTGACATACATATTTTAGTTTCCAAGACATTATTCTTAACAGACACATATGCCCTCTCTCTCTCTCTCTCTCTCTCTCTCTCTCTCTCTCTCTCTCTCCCCCCCCCCCCCCCCCCCCCCCCCCCCCCAAGATGCCACATGCCAAATGATAATCGTTCACTTCCATAAATAACTATATGTTAAGTCATATTCAGAGTGTAAGCTTTGATTACAGTCAATAAGGATTCTCATCGTCATTTCATTACCTTCTTTGCTCGTGGACTTCGCAGTTTGTCTTGGAGGACCATTGCCTTCAGCTTGAAGCTAACAATTTGATTAAGCATACCACGTTTGTATGGCTATATGCTTAGCCCACTTAGACAGGGGAAAAAGAGCATTAAAAAAGGCTGTTAAAAAAAGGGTAGAACCAAAGGGGGCACAACCCCTAGACAAGGTTGGCTAGCCATGTTGTTTATCGACTTTTGAAGGTGGGATAAGAGGACTATAAGAGGGAGTAGTTGGATGGAGAAAACTTCATTGTCTTGTCAAAGATGCACATATTTAGCCGGCAGTGCCAATCGTCCTACAGACGCTTTGTTTTTCTAGTAAAGCAAATTGGAGATTGAAAGAATAATTTGCCTATCATCAATATCCAAGGCTGTTCAGACGCAATAAATATTTCATGTATTTGTCCTCTTAAAATCTCACCACCAATTGCATTTTCCACCAAGAAATGCTGCTATTTAGCCATTTCTCAAACTACTTTGGAGAATGTAGTATGAACAATCACTATGGCATCACATCATCAAAACCAACAAGATTCATACTGTTGAAACTGCTAAGTTCGATGTCAACGTCTAAACAACATAAACCTGGTTAAGCTTCTCTCAAGTTTTAAACACAAAAAGGTAACTCCTTGTCTTTACATTAGTTTGATCTGAATAGAGTGCCTTGGTGTAAACCCCACATTGTGTATGCCAAGAAGCACAAGAAGATTTAGAAATTTTCTCATGTAGGAAAAGGGAGCCTTTTCCAGTGTTTTTCATACAATGCATAACATCATGAGCTTCTGCTCGGGAGGCACCGCATACCTATCTAGGTACGATTGGGGGTAGGGGACCGCCGGCCCGGTGGTGAACCCCACATTGTGTATGCCAAGAAGCACAAGAAGATTTAGAAATTTTCTCATGTAGGAAAAGGGAGCCTTTTCCAGTGTTTTTCATACAATGCATAACATCATGAGCTTCTGCTCGGGAGGCACCGCATACCTATCTAGGTACGATTGGGGGCAGGGGACCACCGGCCCCCCCACCGGGCCGGCGGTCCCCTACCCCCAATCGTACCTAGCTAGGTATGCCATGCCTCCCCTCACAGAAGCTCATGATGTTGAGGTAGTCATAATGTGGGAATTATTGTGAGAATTTGTCCAAAACTTCTTGTGAAGGTTGTTGTAGTGCTTGTGATATCATTATAAGGCGTCCGGCCACACACCCCAGTAGGTAGGGGATACCGGCTGCAATAAATTCAAAAAACAGCGAGAATCTCACAGAGATACCCTCCTGGAAAGCAAGAGCAATTGTGGAGATTCTACAATTTTGAATGTGGGCAGGGCTAGTGCTTTCAAACCAAATTTGAGGCAGGAAGTTATATATGTGAAGCAAGAACAAAAGATGGAACAAATATTGAAATATTTGTAGGAGACCCCTCCCCCCCCTGCCCCCCAAACCTTATGTGCAAATAAAGCCGATCCAGATGCCATTAATGAATACCTTCATAGGATAGGTGTTGATTTTGTCCCGATCTATGGTGAAAGAGTCTAAGAAGAGAGAATATGCATTTGTTGCTTTTAAACCTAGGAAGAAGGATGTCCATGTGGCGACGCATGTTCCATCCAGAGGGTTATATTTTTCCAACATCCAACATGCTAGTAATTATGATATGCCAAAAGAGATTGAGAATTACGTTCATAGAATAGGTTTTATGAGATGATGCAGTAAGATGGGTAGAGCAACAACATTTAACAACAAGAACCAACATGGGACGACACTCCTTGATTTAGAGCACTTACTTAAAGAGGCAAAACAAAGAATACCACCAATTTTGACAACACTAGATGATCTTATCAAAAATGTTGAAGAACTTGTGAATGCAAATGAAGTAAAATGATGTGCCTATTGTGTAGGGCTCGTTCATCGTATTGATGAGTACCCTAAGTTAGAGTATTAAAAGAGCCATGATATTACAAAATCAAGAATTCCCTATCCTAGGTTTGGAGGATTTGGTGGAGAAACGTAATCACATATTGTATTTCATCTATTGTGCAGAGCTTGTTTATTGTATTGGTGAGCACCTTAAGTCAGAGTATCAAAAGAGCCATGACATTACAAGAGCAAGAAGTCCCTATCCTAGGTTTGGAGGATATGGTGGAGGAATGTAATCACATAGTGTACTTCATATCGGCTCATTATATGTGCACAAAGGAGCTTGGCTAGCACTAGATGATTGTATCTTCCAACCTCAAATGTTATGACATCATACAATGTATCTCGTCTCATCACTCATTGTAGGTCACCTTAATACCGTCTCCTCCAAAACCTTCAACAACATATGACTCGCTAATCGGTGCTTGGGACTTAATCCATCAACTCCAATCAGTAGCATGAGAGAGAGAGAGAGAGAGTGGCCTTAAAAATTTTCACATTGGAGTACATTGACGTAAGAGCATTAATACAAAGCGTGATACTTTTGCTTGCTCCAGTGGTTGGTACCCACTATGATAATTAAACGTGAAAACTTATCAAAGAATTTCATAAGGTGGAGTTTTTGTACGGCTTGGAAGCTAGAATGCTCTGAGAAGATGCCGACAACCTGTAGGCCCCAAAATTGGCGCCCCTTTCAGTATTTCTTTATTTCCTTAAGAGGGTAAATTACAGAGCAGAGTCTTGGGTATTCTTTACCTGAATCTAGCTAGATACCGCCTGTTTTGGCAAAATTTCGACAGCATAACAGCCCCAAAACTTGCCCCAAGGCCCAAACCAATTCCCCTGTTGGAACTCACTACCACTGGCATAAACCCTTTGATTCCTTTCCAAAAACAGTAAATTCAGCTTGCTGTATTTACTGGTTTTCACCTTGTTTTCAGCCCTAAACAATCCCCGAACTGCCTTCTAGCAGTGGGGCACTATTCTACTACTTTGCTCAAAGGTGGGGCGGGGGGGTCACTATATGTAAATTCTTTCTATCACCTGCCTTCACTGTAGTTTTTCCATGAATAGATGACACCCTTTTCCTATTCAATCCATGTAAACCTCGTTTGTTTGGTACCCTTTTTTATGTTAGATAAGGGTAAAATCTATGTTCTATAAAAACCTAATGTTTAACATCTCACTGGCTACATAAACATATTTAAGAGTTAAAGCCCCCTCCCCTCGTTGAGCTAGCAACAGAAGTCTACTGCATCACGTACAGACATGGCTATGGAGAGTGAGAGATTAGGCAACAGAGGAGAGGCGAAGAGTATAAGACTAGAATGTTGTACAAATGGAAAAGAAGATTTTCAATTAAGTTTTAGTGAGCCTTATAAAGGCTTTACGAAAAGGTTCACACATAGGCGGCTGCCCAATTTGGTTTGACCCCAACAATTGTTGTTTGGAGGTGATAACAACATACAAGTGCCCACCTAGCCAAGGCACCCGTTGGGTCAGTCGGCCAAAGTTTTGATGTGGTCATATTATATTTTCGATGTTTAATACATCAAACCCTGTAAAAGCCTAATGACAATCATCTATGTCAAGTCTAAGTCAAAGATGTAATTTTTCCAATGATGTATGTAACGGTCCATGAGAAGTTGGCCGCCAGCCACTTAGAAAGCCCTAGGTATATAATACACTAAGGTTAGTGGGAAAGGGGGATTATTTTTTGAAGATAAGTGACTATTGCTGTACGCACACAAAGCGGCGACCTCTTGGCTCCAACTTGTAATCATCGCTATTGTGGCTAGGATAATCCAAATTCAGTTCTTTTTATTGCATTGTGTTCTTCTTACTCTGCTCTTTCATTCAAGTGTAAGCATTCAAGATTCAGTGTAGGAATCAAACGCAACCGTTGTGGCCTTAAATCGCTGTTTTGAGTGTTTATATGCATATTTTATGTTGTTTTGACCCTAGGAGAGTCTTTAAGAACCCAAAAATGACCCTTTAGGATCATCCGTTTACTGTTTTTGCGTACATTGAGACGAACAATCGCAATCCGTGTACCCATCCAGAATGTTGTGATAGTGATAGGATATGCTCCTGATAGTCCCCTGTAGGTTCCCTTCAAGTTCCGTGCGAATCCGATATGATTTGCATGGTAAACAGGCATAATGACTGTAGAGCTGTGTAGAAGGACATAGGCAGATTACTTGGCTTTAGTGCGTATGATTTGCTTGTAGAGTTAGTAGTTGCATCTCTTCGATTTCACTTCATTAGGATTGACACCCTAGTGAGTTTCCATGCCTCATCCGAGTCGCTTCCCTGGTATTGATATTTATGTTGATGCCTGAAGGCTATGCTATGGACGTCCATCGCGGCGACCCGCAAACATTGGCGCAGTTGCGGGGGAATGAATCTTAAGTGATGAGACCGAGTGCATATTCAGAGTTTTCTTATTGTTCCAAAAGATAATTTTCATTCCATTTACATTTCAGTGAAGCAACTAGACAGGGGTTTAGTGCTTAGTGGAGTCTAGGGTCGGTGGACTGGCAAGATCTACTCTTGAGAGCTATAGGGAGTTGTGAGTGAGGTTGCTTTAAGCATTTTTTCTCTTCAAATTTCCTTGTATTGATTGAGTACTGATCCATCATCCATTTTTTATTCTGTTTGTTTTGTTTGATTCATTTTCTTATGTTCTTTCATTTCTGTACTTAGGAGTAGGATAAGTAAATCACATTCCAATCAGATTTGGGGCAAAAGATAGAGTCAAAAACACCAGAAAACCATAACTTTGGTAAAAGGACCATAAGACTCTGAAATTAGAAAATCTGACCAAACAGAGCTAAAATTGATTCAAATCACAAAGTGGTAGCACCAAACACTGGGAAATACTTGTCAGAGAGAGCCTGTAAAATTTCATCAAATTTGGTTGTGGTACTACGATCGCGATCGGTGTACCTCAGTGTCAGAATTCTACAAGATTTGACATGTGCCTTCCTGATAAGATTCTAAACAAGTTTGTCTAAAGCAACCACACCCAAAAACATCAAAAATCAAGGAAATCAGTCCACTTGGGTAAAACTAGCCTGACAGACCCAGAAACTGTAAAATCTTGACTTTTGGTGATCCAAATGCAAAAAGACTTGGGGGATAGCATTAAAACATCAGTGTCTACAAGCATGCCAAATTTGGTTGAATTTGGGCTCAGAACTACGATTGCAATCGGTGTACCTAGACCTCAGATTTATACCATATTTGATGAGTAGACTCTTCAAGGGTATACAAACATAAAAGTCTAAGGACCTAGGGTCAAAAACCACAAAAAACTGGTCAAAACCACTGAATACAGATCCAAGTCAAAAATTGCTAAACTGGCATAGAAACTGACTTTCAGTAGACCAAAACACATCAAAACTGGGAAGAAACCATGTAGAGGGATAGCATGTGCATAGGACAAGCCTAGGTATCTCTCAAATCCCAAATCAAATATCAAAATCAATCAAACCTGATAAAATTGGAAAATGCGGCACTTCAGACCAAGAAACTGTAAATTCTTGACTTTTCTGAGTCCAAAGTGTCTGGCGAGTAGTCTTTAAATAGCCTAGTGAACAAGCTGGTGAAGTTTCATCCATTGGGCTCCAAACTACGATCGCTATCGGTGTACCTCAGTCCGAGATCCTGACCCAGATTTGACCCACACATACACCTAGGTTATATAAGATACTAGGAGATGTCCAAATTCAAAAAAAGTCACCAAAATAGCCAAAAACTGCAAACAGTCAAAAAACCATTGTAGTAGACCAAGATCTGGTAAAAACTTGACTTTTTCTTGTCCAAATTCAAAAATATTTGAGGAGTAGACTGTACACATCATTGTCTACCATATCCACAAGTTTCACTTGAAAAGGAGCTAGAACTACAATCGCGATCGGTGTACCCCAGTGACATTTTGAGTTGAGACTTGGTGAGTAGGTAGCTGACATCTAGTGCAACATATTTTCCAAAAGGAGCAAGGTCAAAAAAGCAAAAGAAAGTGGTCAAAAGTCCCAGTTACACAATCAGGCCAATAACCGCAAAACCACCTGGGATTTGGGTTTTCATTGGTCAAAACATCTCCAAATTCAAAAATACAAAGAAACTTGGTATCAAGACATTAAGGGCTAGCTACTGTGAAAAACTCTTCCAAATCTGTGACATGGGGTCAACAATCGCGATCGGTGTAACTCTACATAGTGAGGGTATTTGACTTCATAAGTTTGTAGATCTACTTGAGTACATCCTAAATCTCAAGTTTGAGTGAAAAATACCCTCTGGAAGCCAAGATACAAGCACAAAATCTCTTTGTGTCCTGATCCTAAAACTGTTTTGAGTGTTGTTTCAAGTGCAATTTACCAAAACTGCTCTAACTTTTGACATACAACTCCAAACTGAGTCTCCTATAGCTAGGAAGAAATCTTGTGAGATAAGGAAGCTACCCTTTTATTTTAGAGTGAAATTTGCTAGTATCCCCATTTACAAACTTTTAGGGTACCCAAAACCAATATCCAAAGGTCAATGGGGCACCAAAGCTTGACTTTTTAGAGACTTGACCAGGGGCAAAAAGGGATTGTGTGCACTAAGCCAAGGTGTTCTTATCAAGGACCATCTTGAGAGTATTGAGTGAGGCTTAAACATGACAACTCATCCATCATTAGGGTTTCCCACTCAACTCAGAGCTATGCCACCTACACAAACAGCTAGAAATACTGCAACACCTATAACAAGAGGGTTGAGACAAGACCATGAGGCTTATCAATCATATCAAGCCAAACCTCAAGGCATGGCTCATGGATATTTGTCAAGTGATCATGTAGCTCAATGGAAGCCAAACCAATCAACTAAAATGCCGGAGTTTGGAAGAGCAAAAGTGGAAATTGTTGGAGACTTAGAGGAGAAGCATCCTCAAATCAACAAACCCAACATGAGGTTCATCAAAACCAATGAAGCCACGAGAGTTCTAACAGATTACACTTATGATGGCCTTTATAGGTTACCTATTGGGGATAAGAAAAACTTCTATAGATGTTTAAATTCCATCATTGAAGAGTTGACAGACTACAAGAACCTCTATGCCTTCACATACACAGATGACCAGGGAGTGCAAGTTCTAATGGTAGATAAGTATGGACGAGAGTACAAACTTATCAGCCCAATTGAGCTAGAAATATATACATACATGGGTACTCCAATCTCTGCTTACTACTTTCAACCGAGTGTACGCGTACCAGATTTTTTTGAGACTGATTTGCAAGAAGCTAACATTGAAACTATGGAATCAAATGGAACTCAAACATCCAAAATAGCTATTCACGGGAGTGTAGCTCCTACCTCATTGAGTGGAACCAAGAGACCACCAATTAGACTTACAAATCCATCAACATTTCCAAAACATGTCTTACAGGGGATTCCACCAGGATTTGCTCCAAGACAAGAAGAAGGAACGAGGGATGTCTTTGTGAGAGACCCCAACACACTAAGATACATGGTTGAACCAGAACCAATGAGACCATATCAATTGGCCAAATGTTTCAAGAAGAAGTATGATGGATTAAGGGATCCATACGTACATGCATCCTTGTTCAAACAAGTGTTAAGAGCCAAATAGTATTTTATTTTCATACACAGTATGAGGGATTTGGCTTAGCCTTGGAAGGGATAACATTGAATTGGTTCCAACCGTTGGACAAAAATGACTTCTCAAATGTTGAATTGTTGTTGCAAGAATTTGTTGTGGAGTTCTCTAAAAGGGAAATCAAGCATAACACAGTGTCCCAAATCTATGCATTCAAGCAAAAAGAAGATGAGAAAGTGAAGGAAGCATCACTACGCTTCAAACAATATATAGAGAGATGTCCGGAACGCGAGTTACCACCACGGGATGAAAGATGATCAATTCTCTTCATAGAGGGTTTGAAAAATGAAACTCTCAAGAAATATTTGCACTTAAAAGGATGTACTTCCTTTGAACAAGTCACAAGAGAAGCGTTATACCTAGTTGACAATTGTAAAGCCTATGGCGAGGAAATTGGTGATACAAAGATCACTATGGATAATGCTCCTTTAGCATTTAGTGAAACCAACACAAGGCAAGTGGTTATGTCTCAATTAATGACCAACCTAGATGAGCTAGCAGCGAAGTAGCACAACGAATAAAATGGTGTGCCATTGAGCAAAAATGGACCAATCATAAGATGAGTGAGTGCTACTATAATCAAACCTACACGAGGGGGATACTATTTGGACATCAAATAGAAAAACAAATGCCATTACCAAATCATCCATTATTTCAAAACAGGGTTGTATCAAGGGCTTTACAAAGAGATGAGGTAGCACAACCTAGGCTAGGGCAAGAACCTATGAGAAAACTCTATTCATTGAATGAGGACACTCTGATGTTCATAGCCAATCAAAAGCGTAGACCAGAGACCATTCTAGCTAAGCAAGAACAACCATCAATTGTGCCACCAGTGACTCAACAAGATGGACCATGCTACAAGTGTGGAGGTAATCATTGGGCCAATAATTGTTCTCATGTAGAGATAATTGGATATTGTTTGGAGTGTGCCATTACACACGTTGTTCGTAATTGTCCAAAACACCCAAACAAACAAGGGAAAACAACAATGAATTTTGTGGGAGTGTTACTTTCTCCAAGTGGATTAGAGGCAGAACCCAAAATTCCTGTGAAAGTAGTGATTAGAGCCCAAGCAAAAGAAAATGCTGAGGACCAAGCTAATGAGGAGAAATATCAACAACCCAAACAAGGGGAAACAACTAGTGTGTCAGTGAGGACTGGGAGAAAATCCTGGAAAGCCAAAAGAGGCAGAATTAAAGCAAAAACAATTACAAATCAAACTGCACTACAAACAGAATTACAAGAGACAAAGGAGCAGTTAAAAGAAGAACGGGAAAACAAAACGGTGGTGGGTGATAAGAAACCAAGGAAGGTGTCTTTTGGAGGATCTGTGTTGGTCCTAGAGCCATTAGATGTTGCACTGGAAGCATATGAGGATAGATTGAAACCCAACCAAGCCCTAGAGCAACGAGGGATGAAATATCCTCATGCTGAGGTAGAGACTGAGAGGTTGAAAATGTATAAGGAATTGGTAAAATCTGCACAGGCAATGATGGAGCCTGAAGCACCAATTCCACCTCCAAAAACAAAACCAAAAAGTGCTGGATTTGAGATGCCTAAGGCAAAGGTTGTTTAAACATTAACTCAAAGAAACATTGAGCTAGAATCACAAAAGGATGTGCAAGCAAAGACTGCAACACAGGAAACCAACAACCTAGAAATTCAACTAGATGATCAAGTAGTGGCCAACACCACTAATTATGCAAGGTCAAGATCACAATTTATGGCACCTATCCCCGAGATAGATGAGCCATGGACAATTGAATTGTGGGAAGCAATTAGAAGTGCAAAAGATGGAAGTGCGACTTTCCAATATGCACCCATAACTGAGGTCAATACAGGGCATGCAGTCTATCAGTGAGACATTCAATCTCTAAATGGAGATGCAGGGACAGAAGTTTCAATTGAAAGCAAACCAGAGTCCTCGAACACCTTACCCTCATACATAGGAGAACATGAGGCAGACTTAGAGACTAGAGTGGTGCCATCTCAGAGGAAACCCATATCCAAGATGATGGATACAAAGAGTATGCAAGAGTTGATGTCAGCTCCAATACAGTGCACCATTACTCTATTTGAACTGCTTAAGATTAGACCACATGTATGGGATGAAGTAGGCAACAATTTGGGGAAGATGGGATTAAAGATACCTCTTCAAGATCTACCCTCAAATGAACAATCAAACAAAACTCAACAAGAAAGTGCAAATGCTAAACCTGTGCCAATAAACAAGGTGGGGGAATATTGCGAAGGAGAAGAAGGAAACACCACCTTATCTGTGGAATACAAAGGAGTTAAAACATTGGCTATACTTGATAGTGGGGTTGGAGTAGACATAGGCACAAAATCCATTTGGGAAAAATGGGGTAGACCAGCGCTTAGGAAAACTAGAATGAAGCTGAAACGTGCAGATGGATACACGGAAAAACCTTTGGGTATCCTAGAGCAAATTATTGTGACTTCTTGTGGAATTGAATATGAACATACATTTGTAATAGTAGATTTTGGAAAAGGGAACAATTTTGATATCATTTTAGGAAGACCTTTCATGCATCAACTTAAGATGGTTCAAGATTGGGGCTATGACTATATCTACTTGAGACATAAAAAGATCACCACAAAAATAAGCATAAAAGACCATAGCTATAGAGATGTGAATAGAACTCCTTTAGAAGAAATTGACTCTACTATAGTCAATGGGAAAGAGATACCTGCGTGTCTACAAACCAAACAAGAACTTTGGATGTGTGGTGCTTCGAAGTGTGGAAGCTCAGTGAAGGAGGATTGCATCCTAGAAAGATCAATGGACGATGAAGCTTACATACCGGAACCCTTTCCAGAGCAATTATTTGAGCCATTTGGATGGACTCAAATATTCGCAACCTTGGATGTGTGTGTAAATGAGATAACTCCAACCAAGTTTTGTGATGAAGAAGGCTATGACCTAGTTCCATGTTTTATGTTGAAAGTGCTGAGAAATTCTAATGAGATTTGTGAGAATGAAAATAGAGGGACAAATAGCTATGTCATGGAGGATGCTGCACAAACACAAACTAGGAGAGCAATACAGCCATGTGGAGATGTCATCATTGAAATACTTGAAGAGTCAACAACATCTACTCCAAAGAAACTAACTTCAAATGATGCGGAGTTGAAAGTACAGGAAGAATCAGATGTGCAAAGCTCCACATCAACAAATGTTCTACAAACTCAAGATCAAAGGAAGAATGAGGAAGAAGCCAAAGATAAAAAATATCCCACATTGATCAAATTCAATTTATGCGGACAAACGGGGCTCAAGGTTACATGTTCGGCCGCAATTGATCCTTATGCTACTAAGAATATAATGTCATATGTCACTTGGATGATGATTGGAAAGCCGACAATTAAAGAAGTGGAGAAAAGAGTATACACCAGTGCCAAAACACCAATTCCAAGTTTTGGCATAGCGGAGGCAATACTCAAGTTGAGTCATGGGGAGTTCAAAGACAACTTCAACATAGTTGACTCACATCACATCAAAGAAAGTCTAGTCCTAACAAAGAGTTGGAAGAATATCTTCTTCGGGCAACAACAAAAAGCATCAACAACAACAACAAAGACGGTCCAAGAGACATCAACAAAAAATACACAACCATCTGCAACAGATAAAGCTAAGGCCAAACTAGACATTGAAGAAGATCATCCTCGCAAGTCAGTTGTACCTTCGACAAGCCCACATCAAAGCTCAAGCAAAGCCTCTACGTCAAGAACGAAAGCTTCAACAATGCAATGGATCCCTAAACAAAAGGTTTTGCAACCTAAATCTCCATCGCAGCAAAGTCTCCAAAAGAAGGAAAGAAATGTCAAGTAGGTGTTAGTATCCAAGGAACACATTAAAGTCAAAGATCCAATTTGGATACACTCTCAAGAACAATCTCCACAACGAAAGGTGATAGGGTGGGTGGCCTCAAATGATGTTTGGGCCAAAAAGCCCAAGGTAACGGCATGGAACTCCTCACCCTTACAAATCAACCCCACAAAGAACAAGCCAAGCATTCAATGCAAGACAACCAACTCAACTAGGAGAAATAAGAAGCAAAAGAAAAGAGCTTCAAAGAAGCAAACAATACAACAAATATGGGTACCAAAGTCAGAGATTTATCAAGCTACCCAACAAGCCAAATGAAGACAAAGAATAGAACGGTTCCCGTCAAGCTACTTGAAGCACAAGGATTCTATGAAGGTAACACCCAAATATGGTTACCCAAAGTAGTTGCTCAACCTAGAGCCACTAAGACCAACCAAGTAGAAAAGGACCCCACACAAAGACAATCAACAACAACAAAGAGCCAATGGAGACTAAGCACAACCAAGGGAGAAAAAACCTCAAAATGGATCCCTCGTCTTCTACTACAAAAGCAAGGCTTTTACAATGGTAATAGCCAAGTATGGATACAAAAGCCTAGTGTCCATCAAGTCAAGGGAGCAACTCATGAAGCAAGAACAAAGTGGGTCCCAAAACCACTGTTGAAAACTCAGGCTCCTCACAAAGAAGAAAAAGTAGAGGTACAACAATGCGGCCTCCTTATGGAACATCCCATGCAACAAAAGAAGCTAGAGGAGTCAAAGTATGCCAACTTACTTGAAAAGATGGTGGCATCCAAAGACCAAAGCAATGATAGAGGCCTTAATCTCAAGAACTTATGGCATTGGGTTTCAGGCCATGAACAGGCAAGTCCAAGTCTCCATTAAAAATACATGGCATAAAAGTCAAGAGTCGGGTAGCTGAGCCACTAAATGAGCAAAGCATTAGTCCCAAAGCTTCAAGTAATATTCTCTGTGGTCTAAGAGTCTTAGCTATTCTAGGTACTGCTCAAGGTGGAGGAGTTGAGCATATTTATGTTGTGTTGCTCATGCTGGTACAGGTGAGCATAAGAGTCCAAGTCTACGTATTTTAAGTTTGGTAAAGTGAAGAAGAGAGTCCAAAAGACACTCACACGCTATGCATAGTGAGTAATGAGTGGAGAAGCTTCAACATCAAAAACCATTCTTGGAAATGTGGAAGCTATTGAGATGTCCTTGGATATCACCTGTGCTAGATTTGTTCCTTGAAGCACCCAACAACTCATTTTTCACACCGCATGTTTTTTTTGAAAGAACTCTTGTGTGCATATAGAATGTCCCATATTGGCACTTGCATTACGCACTCTTACTTTATTTCTCCCAAGCACTCACCTTGCATGAACAGGTACTCAACTTCCAAGTGTTCAACCCCAATAAGAGCGTATACCAAAGGCATTTTTTCCCACTGGGTTTTTCCCTTTGGTCATTCAGGTTCTAGACCCTAATTTAGAAACACCCATCACTATTCTATTGTATATATTCCTTCCATCAAATGAAACCAATAAAGAATTTGTTACACGATCTTCAAAGAGATAAAGTGGGGCCACATTGTTCTCAACTACGCTTCGACAAGAGCAGCTCTTATCTTCAAAGATACCAACAAAGCTCTATTGACAAAGTGGCAAAGAAAATCAAATTGGAGATGCCAGTGCACACATGTCAAAGTCTCAAACATTTTGAGATATGAGCTCCAATAAAAAGTCAACTGCACCAGGAGGCAAAGTATCCAAAGAAGCAAGTATCATCGACCAACTGCACAAATGGAAAGGTAAAGCAGGATGTGCAACAACATGCACAAATGCCTCGTCCACAACATCCAAATCACAAAGAACACATGTTCATCAATCAAAGTCAAATGGGCACCCCATTTGAACAAGCAAAACATGCTAGATATAACTCAATCAAGGAAGGGGGGAGTCTCATCAACAAGAAGACCAGACTACAAATGGTCGTGTCAAGGGACGACACGAGCTAGGACTTCTCTGCAATAAATGCGTTGTGATTGACACATTCAATTGCATGGCCTTTGATGAATGGCAGCTTTAGCAGAAAGAAAAAGTGAAAGATAAAATTACATGTCTACATGGCAATGTAAACAAGGCTGCTTGGTGGAGGAGTGTAATGGATGCATACCATGTAATGATGTCCGTTATGTTCGCGATCCGCAATCTTGATCAAAGGGTGCCAAACTTGGGCAAAGTTTGGATGACATGGTGGTCAATCCAACAGACTCTGGAAAATCCCAAAGAGCTGAAAGAGTCTATATTAGAGAAGGAGTGGCGACTATTATTCTCTGGCAAACAACGAAAAATTTTGGCCAAGTATTTTCGTGTAGGGTGGAAGAGCGCTCATAGTCCACTCCATAGTGTTGCTTACATGTTTGATCTAGAGTATTGGAATTTAGATGTGATGTCCAATACAGAGGTGATAGGAAATTTCTATCACATGGTCAACACGTTCTACTCCAACGTTCAAGACCGAATTGATTGCATCAAAGAAATGAGTGCATTTAGATTAAAAGAAGGTCCTTTTGCAAATGATTTTGTACAAGTAATGGCAAAAGAGCAACCTGCGTGGAAGTGGTGGATGATGAATGGTGGAGAGCATTACTCTACCTTACATCCCCTTGCAATGAAAGTACTGGCACAATGTGTAGCAAACTCAAGTTCAGAGAGAAACTAGAGTAGGTACAAGTATGTTCACAGTACTATTTGCAACAGACTATTAGCAGACAGAGCAGAAAAATTAGTGTATATGTTTTACAATGAAAAGATATTGAATCACATCAAAAGTGCTGGCTACGAGGAGGAAATATCAACCTGGTTGTATGATTGTCAAAATGAAGACAAAGAAGAGTTCAATGTTGGTGTATCCCAATGCACTATATACAAAATAGAAGAGAATTTGATAATAGATGTGGAGGTTGAAATACAAGGAGAACCACAACACTCAGACTTAGAACTAGATAACAACTTTACAGATTCAATATATCTTGAGGGTAAAATGAAGATCGTGTCAAAATCCATTGTAAAAGACCTTGTATTCAAATGTATTTTGATCATATACAATGCTTCATATTTCACGATTATACATAGTTTGTCGATCTCAATTGTGTTTCTCTGAAGTAGCATCTTGTTCACCAAACATATTTCTAATTGTTCTAGGGGTATCTTGGTGGGCTTGCTTGAATTTATACTCATTTGCCATGCCAAACATAATATATATTCCGTGTGGAATATCTTGTGAACAGATTGTGCATCAACTACTATTTTGCATTAAACGAATAAGACAAACAAATTGATAATAATGATCGCATGTCAATGTATAATATCCACTCCATCCATCAAAATTCTTGTAGCAAATTGGACATTGAGAAGAAGAAGAGGATGCATTTGAAGTAGATGAGGGGACCAAATCTGGATGCAGGACAAGGTGGTTGATGTGTGTCCTTTGTATAGGTGTTGGATTCACTCGCTGTGTCAGATTTTGAACGTCCTGGCTTAAGCAGTGAATGCTTCTCTCCATCCGGACTTGTGAGGGTGGGTGTTTGGGTGGCTATAGAAAGTCGTGTCGTGTAAATATCCTTCTCTCTCTTTAATTGTAGGTTGGCACCTTCCACTATCAATGCCAGCTCATCTCGGGTGAAAGTGACACAACTCTCCGTTATATGATGAGTGGCAACAGTTGTCTCCTTTCACAAAAAGTCTACTGATCGCTGTCGTACAAAGTGAACATATAATATTTCTGCAAAATATAGCGCACAATCTGCATTGTGCATGGGATGGCCATAAACTTGCAAGTAAATCCTCTCAAAGTTCTCTTTGATCTCATCATGGTTGCACTTCAAAACCTTCCACCTTCCTTTCTTGATCTCTGCATCTTCACATGGCCATATTGTCTTGATCATGTCCTTTGTCTCTTCTTTCTTAATCTCTTTCCATTGCATATGGTTTGGATTTGCCCATTTTGAGAGTCGTCAAGCATTGTGTGTCGCTTGTTGTGCTGACATACTGTGTGCTAGAGACTTCATGCACTGAAATGCATTCACAGCCGCTCATTGTTGATCATCGGGCACTAATGATGTGCCAATATCTTATTCTTCATCGGCCATTTTTTGTTGGAGCTACAATCAACATATAGACAAATACTCAATATCAATGGCAGATATATATTCTCAAGATTGAATAGTCTCACAGATGCACAAGATAGCAACTTCTTGTCCACTACATTGGATATCAGAATCCACTAAATCAAACCACAACTAATGCGACTAATTGAACCACAAGGAAAATTTGAAATACCAACACTCAACATGACAAATTTGGAATGACTAAAGATAATTGACTCAATTAGGTGAACCACTTCAAACCAGATAATACACTTCAATAAAAAATAGAATACCTTGGACAAGACATGTATATCATAAAAATGTTTAGATCGAATAAAATGATGGTGCAAGTTCAACAAGGGGACATTGGAAAGGGTTAGGGTCTGTCTTTAATTGTTCATTGAAAAATATCCACGTCAGAAGCATTTCTTCTTTGTTCCCCCTCTTTAAACTTCATCCAACAATCTACTTTAATCTGAATAGACCTTATAACATCTTCGTCCGGTTGTGAAAAACTTCTTCTAGAAAATAAACTGTTCTGGCTGCACTCCGAAAATCTGGCAGCATGTCGAATAGATAGCCCAATTCATAAATGTCGCTCGCTTTTGTGTATGCATCTGTGCACCGTGGATCGTATAGTTTTGGATCAATCCACGTTCGCTTAGCCATCCATCTCGGCATTCCCTGCTCTCTGTGTCTCCAAAACTGTAGAGTTTGACTGTGCGCTTGGATGTAGATAATTAATTACTATGCGCTTAGCTGGAGTTCTAAGCATCATCCCCCAATCAATGATATCGAGACGGGGTTTATTGGTGCAAGTAAAGTCCAACATTATGTTGAATGGGTGCAGGTCACTATGCACTATCTCGGTCGAGTGGGCGGCCGTAATGCCATCGATTAAGGCGTGACAAATGGCTGGTATTTTCCCAATCACTGCTTTGATCCTGGCCGTGTATATCTCTTATACAGGAAGATTTGCTATAGGCAATGACCTCCATCCGTGTTGTAGCATGTGCATGTGTCGTCTGAACAATCCGTGAGCGAATGGTAAGTGGCACATCATGTCTCCCACGATACCCCCATTATAGTATGGGAATATTGTGATCCAAGGAGCTTCGGTAGTAAATCCAATGCACCTTACAAGGGAGGGGTGAAACGTTTGTATTCCTTGCTCTATCTGAAAGCTGTCAAATTTTGCCTCACCCCCTCCCTTGTAATTGTTTCTCACATATGTAATGTGATCTAGAAAAAAAGAGATGCCTTTGATGGTGTACAATGTGCACACACCAAAGGACCCTGATCCAACCCTCATACCTTCTACCAAGGCTTTGTGAGGGATGCCGACAAGATGAGATGGGCTCCACTTGGCATTCAAAGCCGTGTGCATGATTGTGCTGGTGCTGTTGGCATCGGATCGCCCTCCCAAAGCTACTTGCACATCTTGGGCCATCTTCAATCTCTTGGGTAAGGGTACTTGGTCATGCACTTCACACGCTTCATCTTCACCTTCTGTTCTTCCCACAATTTATCCCAGAGCTCTAATTTTGACATGTCACAGGCAGGTGGGATATCTTTTTTTAAGCCTCTGCAACATACTTTTATATTGCCCAACACTGTCCTAACCTTGTGGTGGGGGTCAAATTCTTAAATCCTTGCTGGAATCAACAACATGTATTGGCCTTCACCTCGCAGCTTGCGCTCTATGTCCTCCCATATAGTGCTAGTGAGGTCTTTGATGAAGACATCGCTTTCACTAATATGCTATATGCGACCATCTACACATGATGAGATTGACACAGTAAACTCTTTACGAATGGAACGCATAATACTTTTCTTTTGATCTGGCGTCATATTTTCACTGGACAATAGAAAATAGCATATCAAATATAAATTCATGGTTGCGAATGACACTAACACTCTCACACTATTTCCTTAACCACGACTTATAGACTTTAAGAAATGTGCAAGGAATATTGATAAAAGATTGAAAACAACCTTCACTTAAAATTGCAATTTGTAACATGTGTAAAATGCAGATCAAACAAGTTTATAAGAACTTAATTCAGATCAAACAATACATATTAATATTTTGGCACATTTCAGCATATATTGAATTTTTAACTTATATTTTTCTCCATGCGCACATACTAGTTCAAAAGACTTCAAAAACATTTAAAACATTGGAAGTATACAAATCAGACTAGAAAATTGCAAAGAGTGTCTTGCTCTTCAAAAGGATAGAAATAAATATTTAACATGCAAATTGTGTTCACACACTTTTTTACATTGAATTTATGTAAATTATCATTCAAAATAGTGATGATAATTGATGTTCTTTAAAAAGATACGAAAGAATACTTAACATGCAAATTGTGTGAAAATATTTTTTTACAAAGAATTTATGTAAATGAAGCATTAAAAATAGCGATGATTCTTGAGGTCCTTTAAAAAGATAAAAAAGAATATATAACATGCAAATTGTGTGCAGATACTTTTTTGAATATAATTTATATAAATGGAGAATTTAAAATAGCGATGATTGATAAATAAAGCATTCTTTTGAATATGATTAGATGGTATATAATTTCATATAGACAATTAAAAACAAAAAAATCAAACAATTCAAACATTTGTATATGAAATACTCTTCACAGCTGCGTTACCGACCAAGTATTTCATATACTTAATGCTTAAAAAATTAACTGTACATGCACATACAAATTATATGACGTTTGTACGGTCGGGTTAACGACCTGAATGCCACATTTATGCAGAAACGGATGCTTCTAACAAACGACACTCTATTAGCCGTGTTATCGACCATCATATGGCTTGCATACGAAATAATGGCTTGCATACGAACATTACATGGCCGCGTTATCAACCGATGCCCATATTTTTTTTGGAAAAGGGGAAGGGAAGTTGACTTACCATAAGGATACTAGATTCATTGCATTACCGACGTACTACCCAGACAATAAGCCAATACTTACCATAAGGACACCATCTTCCCCGCATCACCGAGGTGATGCCCTCGTGGTAAGCATTGTTCCGTAGAACAGCTTAGCACACACTCCCATTGTGTGGTAAGGTACCTTATGACTGCTGCGCAATACGACAAAAGGCACGCTACCACACAATGCATACACACATACAACATATATCCGGGGTCAAGTACTCCGCTACTGCCGCGCACTGCGACGTAGAGCACGCTCCCACACAACCCCCTCTCTCCCTCTCTCCTCTCTCCTCTCTCCTCTCAACGTATCTGCAAAGGAAGTCTCTCTCTCTCTCTCTCTCTCTCTCTCTCTCTCTCTCTCTCTCTCTCTCTCTCTCTCTCTCTCTCTCTGTGTGTGTGTGTGTGTGTGTGTGTGTGTGTGTGAAGATGAAACAAAGAAATAACACCCAGCGGGCCCGATCGGGCCCGTATATATATAATTCTGCGGGCCCTAATATTCTCAGCGGGCCCGCAGGAAAAATGAAAAATCCCGGCGGGCCTAGTGGGAATACTAGAAATCCCAACGGGATTTTAGTGGATTCCAGGTTGCCCTTAACTGGATTCTTTGTGATCATGTTTAGTGTAATCATGTAAATGTGTCATAAGACCTTGTGATCACACAAAATTTTGTCATAATTACATAAATATTAAATCCATGGTTGCTATAGACACCGCATTAACTTTTGGTCGTCGTGAAAGTGCACTGACCACTTGATTGTGCTTACCAGCAATGTGAGCAATATGAAATTAAATTGCAAAAGGAAGTTTGCCCACCTCATTTGTTTGTTGAAAAAGTTTTGTTTGTGTCATGAAGTACTTGAGACTTTGATGGTATGTTTGTAAAATGGATGGAGTCCCCAATAAATAGTGCTTCCATGTTTCTAGGGCATATAGAACCACTAAAAGCTCTTTCTCATAATGCCTAAGACCCGTTCATTCATAATGAGCCTTTGGCTCTCATATGCTATGGCATGCCCTTCTTGAAGCAATAATACTCTAAGGAAATCACCACAAGCATCACATTGGACCTCAAGTGGCTTTGAGAGATCTGGAAGCATAAGGAATGGTTGGGAGGTACGCTTGTCAAAAGAATTTTTCCTGCATAGAATTGTTGCTTGTTCTCGATAAAGTCTATCTTTTGAAAGACAATAGCCTTGAGATGTAAATCCCAAAACTTGTCTACATATTTGTGATAGACTCATGAGAGAGAAGTTTTAAATTGCACCATTTTGTAAGCACTTTGTCCTTTGATTCACTTGCAAGGAATTGCTTCATGATGGAAACTCGTAGAGTTTCCCATGTCTTTGGGGCTTCACGGTTGCCACGAAGGCTAGCCCACCATTGATGAGTTGATTTTTGGAAGTGCATAGCTACATGGCGTAGCTTGGAGGACTCCGGGAATCCCTCATCTCCAAAGTCCGCATCAAGTTGCTGGATGAAGGCCAATACTTTGTCAGTGGCACCAAAGGTGCCATCATAGGTGAAAAAGAGATACTCCTTCCTCCCTCTTTAAACTTCTTGAGCTTTTGTGCAAGGTATGATTTGTGATGTCCTCCGCTCTTGTATTCTCTAGGAAAATAGCCATAGCTTTTGTCGGAAAAGGAGGAAGGTGAAGAAGAAGGAGAAGAGGGTGACTTGCTCTTTTCTTCCTGTTTTTTCTCTCTTCCCTTTCAAAGTGACAAGGAGAAGGACTGTGGGTTGGTCGGTTCCTCTTGGGAGGAGTTGGCGACCGTCTAGACCGCCGTCTTTGTGGGGCCACATCTTTAGAGGAACTTATGGATTCATTACTTTTTTGTTCTTTGGATTCCTCCTCTCGTATGGGAGAGAGTCTTGTTTTGGGGGTCTCATGAAGAGGCCTCCTAAGCTCTCTCTCCTCTTGGAGAGGAAGGGAAATCCCATAAGCGCGAAGCTGTTGAGTAACTTCGGCTTGCAAAGCAAGGTTGCCCATAGCTTCCTCCAACCCAGTAGCAAGATAATTGACAAACATGGAGTGCAGGTTTGGAGCGAGCTTTACGAGCGAGCTGTGGAGCGAGCTTTTGGGTTTTCTCGTGCCACGTGGCTGGTTTTCCCTAAAAACTCTCACCTTCAAAGCTCTCTTCCGGCAGAAAAAAGATCACTCTTGAAGCTTTCCATCCAATCAAGAAAGCTCACTTAAAAATTCACTTAGTGTTTTGCCAAAGAGAAGCTCACTCTAGCATGCATAAAGCTTGAGAACTTTGCATTGAGCATAACTCACAAAGGCTTTTGCACACAAAGGTTAAGCTTGGCACAAGGAAATTGGAGTTAGGCATTTTTCTTTCTAGTAATACCCAATTGTTATAGGTGATTGGAGGTGATTATGATTGCATATTTTAGCTTAATTGCAAGATATGTCTTGAGAAGTAAGGTGAAAGAGGGTGGGAACTAGACTTTGATCTAGTAGGTCAGTAAAATTAGTAAATAAAAAGGGTATCTAGAGATGATCCATATAGAAATTTATAAATGGTGGATAATGAGGGTGGAAATCTCAACAAGATAGAATTATTTTTTGGTCCATTCTAAAAAAAATGGTGATTTGGTTCCTCCGTTGTTTGCATGTCAAGACTCCCTTACCTGATCCTCATACAATCAAGTAGATATGCTTTTTCTTTGGATTAGACTCTTCCCAAAGTTGTTAGGTGTTTTTTTTTTCATACTATTTATAATGGCACTCATAGCTAGAAGTGCATTTAAATAAATAGGATAGTAAAAACATACCTTTATTGAAATAAAATAACTATAAAAACTGACACTTATTAATGGTGCTCACTTAGGGTTAGGATTTGTGGGCAAGTACACTTTTTAGGAGTACGTATGCATGTCCAATTTGATTTTGTTTTGGGCTATACTTAGACCAAAAAACAATGTTGATAGGAATTGAAACCTAAAGCAAACACAACATATAATGCAAACAACAACACATAAATATTTGCAAGCACCACACACCACACACATAAATTGGGAATCATAATGGCATCATCTAGTTTTGTGGACCACAAACTGAGGCACTTGGGAAGGGGGGGACGGAGAGACGGAGAGAGAGAGAGAGAGAGAGAGAGAGAGAGAGAGAGAGAGAGAGAGAGAGAGTATATGACTTTGCGGTGATAAAACTTTTAATAAAAACTCTTTGAAAACTTCAACTACACAAGAAAGAGAGCATAATTCTGACTTAATCAAACTAATCACTTGAACTTGAAAATCACAAGCTTTGACTTGGCCATTGCATAGATAGGCTCCTTAGATCAAACCACAACATGCATAGAACCAATGTATCATAATGCTTGCAAGAACTCATCAAAACCCTTAACCATAACTAAAACTTACACTGAAGAGAACCATGACATGCACTACCTCAGCGCTAGGGGAGTCTTCTTCACCTTGCCACCGTCTTTTTTGCAACTTACTAAGGGCTACGACCTTTACCTTGCCACCCTCTTTCCACAAATTATTAAGGGCTATGGCCACAATCACGCTCATATACTAATCCAAGGTAGCACCAATCACATGAAAAACAAAGAGAAACTTGAAAAATTATGATGCATGGGTTTCATGATAAGTAGTTGACAAGATGAAAGAAAAATTGCAACAATATGGAGCTCAATCATATCTTTAGATCCACCAAATGGAAGCTTAAACAAGTACAAATAGGGCCACACAATACTCCCCTCACTCTTGACTTCTCTAGATAATGTGCATGTTGCACGCTCTTTCAATTGTCCTAGCCTGAGAGGTACTCATGTATTACCACTAACTAATAATCTTTAACTCTTGTGGCATCAAACCACCAATGATAGTAGTTAAGCTAGATAGTGTTAAGTTTCACCAACAATCCAAGGTGATCGAACAACTCAAGATTTAAAAATAGAAGGGTTAAATTGATGAAAAGGAATTAACATAAACCAAACAACAAAAACATGCCAATCCCTAGATCTTAGCAAAAATATTTCCATCAATTTCTCAACACATGAGTGAGGAGTACCAACAAATACAGAAATCAATAAAGTCACAATTGTACTCCCAACGGAGATCTCTAATGAGGAGTCTGATTGAAAGACATGAAATTTCCACAATCTAGAAGGTGTGACGCGCATTGAACACGTGTGCAAGGTTCTCATTTGTGAGCTTGCATTGATGGATGAACATGTTATGGTTTACATCTAACCCAAAGATACGCAAGAAGATATAGTAGATGTGTTTGCATGCTATGTATGTTCATCCTTGCGCCCCAGCAGCAGCTGGATTACTTCGGCGACTTCTTTGCTAAATGTTTTTCAAAGGGCAATGCGCCCCAACTGGATTACTTCGGAGAATTGCTAAACGTTATTCAAAGGGCAGTGTCCAGAGAACTGCTGGATTCATGGAGAATCTAGTTGCTCTCTTAATCCAGCTCCATGCTTCAAACTTCATTGTGTTATCAGCAAATTAAAGCATATTTGTTGTTGTTTGCATACCTATCCAACATCGAATGGTACATGATGTTGCAATAGCCGCAGGCTGGGAGCCAGCATACACTACAGTCACAGTTTGCAAGACACCAGTATGCAAGGATGTTAATATGATTGTAAGCTCACTTCTTCTTACCGTTTTCAAGAAAAACCAAGCCCCAATTGCTAAAGTGCTAAAACCCGATGAGGACACATGGCTGGATACAATCCAAAAGAGCGAATGGACCATGCAAAAAATATGGAACACCATTGAGAGGTACGTCCTTTTCTGTAATTGCTTTTACTATGTAGCTTTGTTGCTTTCTCGACTTGTCTTCTATTCTCACAAGTCCTCTCCTCGCAGGAGGAATGGAACGTGGGCATTGCTATCTGTATCAAATGTTGAACATGTATACCACTTACCCTAATGTAATTAGGGTAAGTGCTAATTAAAAAAATCAACCATTAATAGGCTACTTAAGGAACTCTCTTCTTAAGCAAGCACGACAAGCACCTCAAGCACCTTAGTCATCAAGCACAACAAGCACCTCAAGCTTGGGCAGGTTTCCCACCTCATCGGCCCTAGCTTACCTAAGTTCAAAGGACTTTTAACACTAACCTTTGGAGGTCTTCAATGAAGCTAACCCTAAGGTCTTTAAGGTCCATTGGCTAGCCTTGCTCTTTGACAGATCATCTCTCATTTGGACCCCTTTACCATTGGTCCCGTGTTGAGATAGACCCGTAAGCACATGTCTATATTCTAACCCTTATTCCCGTTTATTCTCCCGCATGAGAAAATAATGAGAAAATAATTTGGATTGGTTAGATATTAGATTTTATGACAAAATATTTAATTAGGTAGAATTTGTCTATTTTTTAGCTTAAAATTGATGGGAAAATCAATATATAGTCTATTAATTCATAAGAAAATGATCAAAGATAGATTATTATGTTAAAAACTTGGGACAAAGAGACTATTGGTAAAAGTTAATGAGATATTTATCATAGAAAGATCTAAGTGCAAATAACCCGTGATAATTATCTCATAATTAGTTCATTAATCATAAAACTCTATTTTTGGCTAAAGTTTAATAAGGCTAATTAGCAAACATGTTTACAAACTAAACAAATATTTATTAGAGAAAGATCTAAGTGTGAATAACCGCAATAATTAGCTCATAATTAGTTAATTAGTTTTCGCAATTATCTTGGTCTAAAATCTCTTTTTTTGGCTGTAAACTAAACAAGATAATTAGAACACATGTTTAGAAGTTAATGAAATATTTATAAAAGAAGATCTAAGTGTTAATAACTAGAGATAATTAGCTCATAATTAGTTAATTAGTTTCAATAATTATATTGACTTGAAAACCCTATTTTTGGTTGTAAATTAATCAAGACAATTAGTAAATATATTTAAAACTTAATGATGTTTATCAAAGAAAGATATAAGTTTTAAAAAGATGATAATTAGTTGATAATTATTTAGTTAGTTTTAGTAATTATCTTGGTCTAAATCCCTACTTGTGACTAAAAATTAATCAAGATAATTAGAAAACCTGTTTAAAAGTTAATGAGATATTTATCAAAGAAATATCTAAGTGTAAATAGCCCCTAAGTAATTAGGCCACAAAAATTTCATCAGTTTAGTAATTTTACTGGCCTAAAAATTATATTTTTGATTAAAAATTATTTTAAAAAATAGTAAGTCCATTTAAAACTTTTCAAGATAATTACTGAAGGTATAATACAATGTTAAATTTATACCTTCATGAGATAATTACTATAATAAATATCAAGCCAAAAATAAGTTTTTTAAGGACTTAATTAAAAAAGGAAAATTAGGAAAAAGACTCAAAAAACTATAAGATAATTAGTAGAGCCTAGAAGCCCTATAAGAAAGCTGGTGTAGAGGCATATGGGGATGCATTGTATGTCTCCAAAGTGAAGAGTAAAGAGATAAAAAAGAAGTTGGAAATAGGCTTGCTTAAGCCTAGTAATATGCCTTTATTTTGACAACCTCACAACATACAGAGCAGGTAAAAGACATTCACGACGATTACCAACATGCAGTGGGTGCAATCTCTCCATGGGTAAGCTCTATTCCATATTGTGTTTCATTGGTGCCCCCTATGTGTTATACATCCATGCCTACAAAGAAGGGTCTCATCAACGAGGATGAAGGGTTTTTAAACAAGGATATGCCTAGAGAGCAGGCATTTCACTGGCATGATCACACGATCATGTGATCACGTTAACAACACACGTATTTACACATTAAAAAGGCGTGATCATGTTGATTGTTAACATGATCTTGATGGTGACCTACAAAAACCGTAGAGCCGGTAAGCCCGTCAAGCTTAAGGGTTTTCCTGATGGGTCTACCGGGAAAATGAAAAAGCCGGGCGGGCCTAAACTATATATAGTGAACCTCTTCTTATTGTGGCATTTTAACTAGGTTAATCTCTGGGGAGTGTATCCGAGCGTCGGGTACAATTATCTCCTAGTGAATTGACCTAACGTTACAGAGTCACAAGTCCTTTTTTGGGCCGAACGTGATTCTTAATACTGTAACCACTTCTAAAAATATTTAAATCCTTCACTAAAAATAAAGGTATGAAGCCAAAAAAATTGAAACTTTGGAGAGTTGTGCTCATTGTGACAAATCCATTGTTCCATAAAGGAATGAAGTTGGTTTTAAAAGATGAGCATATTTAAATAACAAGTTGATCGAATGCCCTGTACCAGTGTATTGGGTGTATAGAGATCCTTGAAGTCTTGCATTTTTCATCGTCATAGCTTTGAATTGATATACATTGTCACTGCACAATATGAGAGCTATAATCCTTAATTGGGTGAAATTAGCTTTTATATATTGAATTGGATGCATAAGGGAGCTACAATCCTTGGTTGGGTACAAGTAGTCCTCAATTGTGTAATTGTATTGAAGATTTCATTGCCTTGTTTTATGCATTGGTTTATTCAGGAAGTGCATCATGTATTATGACAGATTGTTAGTGCATGAGATGGCCAGTCATCGATATTATTGCTTTCGTGTGTGTTTTGCAAATAATTATCATCGTTTCAATGTATGTGTTGATGATTCTTTGTAGCATGTGAAAATAGTTGTGTCTTATTGTTTCCAAATCGTAAGGATGTATAACCAATCAATATATTTATAATTGTATTGACAATTTTGTATGCATAAAGCCATGTAGAGAGTGCATTGCAATGTGTAAGTTTGCTCAGAACATATGTGGTCGATATATGGGATTGACTAGAGTGCATTGCAAATCTCATATTTTATAGATTTGATTGCTTTTGTAGTGTTTTTTCTAATATATATTGAAAAGAAGAAAATTATTTTTAAAATTGAACATCTACTTCTTATGTCTTCAGTATTTCTTATTAAAATGAAAGCAATGGAGCAAAATGTTGGCACAAGTGATACAAAGAAGGCAAAGAATAAAAAAGCCCCTAGCAAACATGGGCTTTGAATCTCAAAGCAAAAAAATTATCTCCCAGATTCGGCCTGACAGACAGATTTAGTATTGGAGTATAACTTGGTCTAAACAAGTTGAAGGTTTAGCCAGACAATTTCTACAGAATCCTTACAAAGTGCTCATTGGTTCATAAGCTCTAAAAGCCAATCATTCAATTCTATAGATTGTAGAAGTTGTTTTTGAGAATAAGAAATACCCAAAATTGGCAGATTTACTGAAGCAAATGATGGATGGAAGTAAAGTGGTCATATTTATGGAAACAAAAAGGTTGTGATAAGTTACTAGACAACTTCAAATGGATGAATTTGCAACTTTATCTATCCATGATTATAAGAATCACGCTGAACAAGATTGGACTCTTTCTGAATTTAGATATAGCAATAGCCCTATAATGACAACAAAGGATGTTGCAGCTCAAGGTTTGGATGTGAAGGACGTAAAGCACAAGAAAGCAAAACGACAACAAAGACCACACCGACATTGACAATGAGGTCATGTCAGGGACAAAATGAATTCGAAGGGGGGGAGTGTTGACCCATGGGTCAACAACATGATATAACTCAATTTCCATACCAAAGTCTTATTTTTTGAGAGTTATGAAATGATGCGGATTATGGTTAAAAACATCATTGATAATGAGTAGTTATTCTAGTTGCAGAAGATGGAGTGCAATGGCACTTCTAGATTGTAAAGCCATTGGACCCCTTGAAATTTATTTTGATTTAACCTATGGTAGCCTTAAAATATAAGGTATCTAGGTAATTTTGTAAAGAGAACTTAATCATAATCAAATTTTTAAGCTGTCATTGATCGTGTATGAGAGAGAAACAGAGTTTTCAAATTCACGTGATCACGTGCGTTTTTTTGTGATCACACTATTAATTAGCAGAATTCTCACTTCACAAGTCTTCACATTCAAAAAAACTGGCATGGTGACTTGAAGAAGACCGGGAGGCTCGGTGAGATCTACCCGTCAAGATAGATTTTTTGCGTGTTGGGCCTCGCCGGGATACTTCAAATACACGGAGGGTTGCAGCCTCGGCGGTCCCGCTTCATTGCCCGGAGGGCTCCCAGGGTACCTATATATAGGGGCCCTAGGGGCCCCATTCTCTTCACAATTCTATCCTCTGAGTTTACAGGTATCCAACCAAAGAGTCCTCACAAGGAACAAAGAAAACTACGGTTTACATTTTAGTTTAATCTCATAAGCTCTTTTGCTATTTTGTTTTTAAACTAATACACTTTTTTTTAATAATTTCTTTTTTAGTTTTAAAAGTAAGTTGATCTTGCTTTTGACGTTGGCATCGGTCCTAATATTGCACCAGAAGTGTCATTGTGAAACGCTAGACCAGCCAGCATTGTTTTATAACGTGTCGATTGTGTCCACTTCGGCATCGGTTCTATTTTGGATCGAAAGTGTCGTTGTTGAACATAGTTAGTTACATTCAATTTATAGGTAGTTCTATTAACCTTGTTTTTGGCATCAGTTCTATTATTGGACTAGGAGTGTCGTTGTACAACAAATAGATTGCTTTCTGTGTTTTATAAGTGATATACGTGTTGATAGGCTAGTTCAATGGTTCTTTCGGCATTAGTCCTACTACTGGACTGGAGGTATTGCTAGATTCATTGAACAATGCCCTTGCTTTTTAGGCTAGTTTGGTGTTTCTTTTGGCATCAACTCTACCATTGGGCTGGAGGAGTTGTTAGATTCATCGAATGATGCCTTGCTTTTTAGGCTAATTTTGGTGTTGCTATCGGCATCAACCCTATCATTGGGTTGGAGATGTTGTTAGTTGCATTTAATGATGCCCTTGATTTTAGGCTAGTTTGGTGTTTCTTTCGGCATCAACTCTACCATTGGGCTGGTGGTGTCATTAGTTTCATCAAACAATGCTCTGTTTTTTAGGCTTAGTTCGGCATTGCTATCGGCATCAAACCTACTATTGGGTTGAAGGTGTTGTTACTTGCATTGAATGATGCCCTGTCTTGTTGGGTTAGTTTAGTGTTGGTCTCGGCATCAACCCTACTACTGGGTTGGAGGTGTCGTCACTCTCATTGAATGATTGCCTACTCTTTAAGCTAGTATTGTCGTCAATTTCAATGCATGATGCATATATTTGTTATAAAATTTAAAGTTATATTATCTTTAAAAATCATAAAATATGTGCTGATTGTAGCAAACATGGATCCTATGGAAATGAAGGAATTAAAAACCAAGATCATATCTCTATTGGTCACGTATATATGTGCCCTGACCGTGGATGAGATCACATTTTTATTGGAGAGTGAGACGCATAGAGATCGCAATGCTTAAGAGACTTGGGTGTTGATGCACTAGCGGCGGATGCAGATCTAGCCAAGCTACAACATTGGACTAATATATGGCGTGTAGAGAGGTCAAAATAAAAAAGAACGCACAATATTGATGCTCAAGATGTCCATGGCCACAAAACTAGAAGCATCTTTTATTCAACAGCCTCCTCTCAAGATACAATAGGTGCAAGATCAGATTCAAAAGCTGGGATGGATCATTTATTACACACCTGCTTTATGTCTCACTGTGCCATTGGTGTTTCCTTCACACCCGAAGCTATCAAGCATGGTCAAAATCTTGGGAAAGGATGCTATGGAGTTGTGTCAGAGTGCACAATTGATGGAGTCACTTGGTTGCTACTGACAGTGCAGTATGTGGTCAAAACTTCAAAGGAGATGCAACAGAGAGCCGATAATCTTTTGCTTTAGAGGTGAGCGTGCAATTGTTCCACAGGGGCATTGTTAGATGCATTGCACAAACACACCAAGATCCATGGTCCCTTGTTTTTCCTTGCTTCAATGGAATGGATCCGGGTGACATGTTAGAGTGTGTTCTACCACCCAAAGGAAAAATCTCTAACATACTGGTGGCTCAAAAAGAAGATCCTAGATGCCCTCCCACAGAGAAAGAGTTAGATATGTGGAAGAATATGCTCAATTGGGTGCCTTCTTTTATGGATTCTCTTGTGAAGACCATGGCACATGCACACAACAAAGGAATTATACATTGGGGCTTGCACCCATGGAACATCATGACTGACTTTAGTAAGGAAGGTGTGCCATGTGTGGGTGTCATTGATCTGGGGTTGGCACTGCGAGTTGGCATTGAGAAGCGAGCAACCAACATCAAAGACCCCACATAGCATGCCATATGTCCTTGGAGGGCCCCCAATCTTTGCAACCCAAAAGCTGCTTGTCCATATTTGAAAGCCACTGACACCTTTGCTGCTGCTTTTTGAATTGAGCAACTATGTGATTGGTGCAAAGATTTTCCATAGCATTACAATGTGCCATGGAAAAAGAAAAAGAAAATTGATTGCGGCATGATTGTCTCTATAATGAGAAAAAACTACTTACAACAACCACCTAGGCAGAGAAAGACATTGTTGAATATGAGTAAGCATTTAGATATGTTAGAGCTCAACTCGGAGATGTGTTTGCGTCCGTTTACTGAGAGGATGCCTAGATTTTAGTTTACTCTGCTCACCTTTGTAAACAATAGTCTCTTTTGGATTCTCTGACATATGCAAACGGAGCTTTTTGTATATTCATGGACCATTGAGTTAAATTGTACCATTTTATAATGATGTAGTCATGGGACAAAGCGATTAATACACAATGTGATTTGTCGTGATATTTTTTGTTGAATTTGTGAATTTGTATTCAAAAGTAAAGTCTTTTTGTAATAATGGAGCAAAGCGATCAATGCAGAATGTGATGTGTTGCTATAGACTATAGTTTTTATTGAAATCTAGACACTGTATTCACAAATAAAGTCATGGTGCACAATTATTAATAGAAAGTGTGGTGTGCTATGATAACTGAAACCAAGGTGTACTAGTGGATTTGCAAGAGTATCTGTGATGCAAACTTAAGTTCTTTTGCACATGGAGATATTGTAAATGTATTTGTGACAGGTATGGACGAGCGTAAAAAATCTAAAAACACTACAAGAGGTTGTGTGCACTTGTGACGCTTTTAGCGACGGAAATACATTGGGTTTTTATACTCCCCGGCGTCGCTAAGACTGTCGCTAACAACGTCGATACGAGAACGTTTCTATGGCCGTCTCTATAGTGGTTGCTATATGCCTCGCTATAGGCATCGCTATATAGCAACGACTATAGCCACAATCATAGCGACGTCTACAGGCCACCTATAGTGATGTTTATAGCGATGCTGCAAAGCCTTATATATCGACGGTCATAGCGACGCCTGAGAGAAAAAAAAATTAGTGGCAGGGCATTCGCCCATCAACCATATTAAATGTTTCAATAATTGAATAAACCTAAATGAATCCAAGATAAGCCCAGATTCACCTTTGAAAGAAAGTGCAAGCTTAGATATAGACCCAAAGTAGTCACCCACAAGACAATATAGCCATTAACTCCATCATCCATAGCATTGTTTGCAGAATAAAGATACAAAACTGACAAAAGTAAATTGATGAAAGTAAATCAATGACAATTGTACACATCATAGGAAAAATCACTTGATTGTTAAACTTTGCAAATATAATAGTTACAACACTACTGTCATTATCGAAAAAATATACATGGTTTTCAAAAAGACGTATATAAACGTCATCTCATGATACATATGCTATGACAAAAGCAAACTAATGCTATCGAGCTACGGCTAGACTGACGTCGTCTAATCAGACGTCTCATCGCGTCCAAGCGGCGTATCTGTCGGATTCTGCAAAAAAAGACAATAACACAGTTTTCAGTAAGTATAAACATATAATTTATAAAACAATACAACAAATAGAAAAGAGTAAACCCTAATACTAACCATGCCGCCATGAGAACTGAGAATGTCCATCAGGGCGTTTAAGCCCTTCCTGCCTGCGTACTCGCACTCGTACGGTGTGGGGTCAAGTCCTGTCACATCGACCACTGTCAAAACATACAAAGAATCCATTATGTTAGAATTTAAAACCCCTAAACCCTAAACTATCAAACCTAAAGAGTAATGCAAAAACACTTACAAAATCAGCCTCCAATGATGCCCACCGGCTGCTTCCCAAGTGGTGCGAGCTCCCTGCCTCTAATCGCGCTCTGGCTGCCTCCTTTTGTTGCTTCCACTTGTTGGGATTCTCGCACGCTGCTTTCTACGCATTCTTCCAATCTTCTTTGGCTAGCCAATCTGGTTTGTTCCACCCATGCTTAATTGCTTTTTGCACTTTGGAACACTTGTTCTTGCAGTATTCATGCATTCAAACCTTCATCAGGTCTTCATTGAAGCAGTCATCCCGTCTTGGAATGGGAAACTCGTCATGCAGCATGCTGATGACTTTATCTTTTAAATCACTTGGTACTTCGCTCCAGGTGTTTAGTATGTAGTGTCTAAACACCTAAGAGCAAAGACCACGCATGCACGAAATCACCTTCTTGCCTTCATCATCCAAGATGATGCCGCCGCTGAAGTTGACGGAGTAAGGCAAGCCCTCTCGCTGAAGACGCGTGAACCAAGGTGTCCCAGCAGGGGTCTCTAGTGGCGTGTCGATGGGGGTACGAACGTCAGGTGTCTCCACTGGAGTCTGGGCCCCGAAGCCAGGAGTGTCGACTAGAGTGACTCCTACAGGAGTAGCTAGTGGTGTGCAGCCGCTAGAAATAGCCGTCAGCCGTGCAAAACCTCGTGTAGATGGTGATGTCGTGGCTGGTGTGGGGGCGGGCAAAGAAGGGGAGGGTAAAGAGCCTCGTCAAACACGAGGCAGTGTCGAGGCATCGGCGGCGGCATCCCCACAACAACCGCCGCCGCCACCACTAGAGCGTCGATGCCTAGATGAGTCTGAAGATCGTCTCATTGACATCGAAGCTTCGAAGTGTGCTGAATGCTCCGAAACAGAGGGAGACGCTAAAGGAGTAGGAACGCGCGATGGTGCTCCAGAGCGATGACGCTCCACGTACCACTGTCTCTGCTCGGGTGACAAAGAAGAAAGAAACTGCTCATCATCCATACCTGCATTAAACACACGAACATTTAAACTTAATATTGAATGAATGGAGAAGAAAACATGGACAAGTAGAGAGAGAGAGAGAGAGAGAGACAGAGAGAGAGAAAGAGAGAGAGGGGACTCTTAAAGGGGGATGGATTCTTGTGTAGAGAGATTTCGTTGAATTTTTGTGAATTTGTAAAAGCACTGTGCTCTGGGTGCGATGGAGACTAAAGCTGCATTGCAAAGGTCTGCTCATAGAAGTTGCTTGCCCCACCACTAAATCTAATTGATTGGGTGAAAGAGACACAGAGAAGTAGTAGTAGTGCTTCTTAGTGTCTCTTTCACAAGATCAACTAGATCTAGCGCTGGGACGAGCAACATCTATATTGAGCAGACCAGCTTCGCGATTGCAGATTCAGTCTCCATCCCACTCGGAGTGCAGTGCTCGTTGTTCTTGCTTGTGAGAACATACCTAGAGCATACGTACCTGGAGTGGATGCAAAGATCATTAATACAATGATGCAATGACGCATATAGACAGAAATGGACAAAAAGACATGTGAATACAATATACATTATAAAACGGAGCTAAATTGTTCAATACAATATTTATGGCTTTAAGAGGTCTCTCTCTCATCCTCGCAAAGCTCAACAGAACTTCCTTTTCTATATAGAGTTCTCCGTTTAAACAGAATGTCCTCCGTTTCATTTTGTAGATCCTCTCCATGCACCCCATAGAGAGTAGCAGCTTGATGCTCGTCTAACACCACCTCAGTGGCTTCTGACTGAGCATCTTCTCCTATCTCCTCCATTGATGCCGTTGTGATTGGCACATGGTAGACTTCATACGTTCATGCACTACAAGGGGCTACCTCTATGACGTACCACCAGTTTGATGCAGACTTTGTAGGATGAAATATCACCTGCCAGAGCCACATAACTTACATGAGAGCTTCCAAGCACATAACTTCTAAAATTGGATGTTAATTATTTACATACTTACTTGTTCACAATGCTCGGGTAGTACGAAAGTGTCTCTTAGGTCAGTCCATTTCTTAATTGAATCCACCTCAAGAAAACCAGACTCTCCTTTACGCACAGTAGCGTTGCGACCCTCCATGATTATCTTGAACCATTGCACGTCGAACAAGTCAACAAAAAATCCTCTATAATCGATCCTCAAAATCTCTTGTAGCGTGCCAAAGAAAGTGAGTTCCACCACCACAGGATCTGCATCCGAGGATTGTCGTCGACTAGACTGTTCAAATTTTTCCATGATTCCACAATCTTGAGTAAAATTATTTTTGTCGATCCGTTCCACCCTAAAATGTCGACCTTTACACCATGCTGCTGTGTATGGCTTATACTACAACCAACAAAGATTATGAGTGGCCGTTCAAACAATTAGAAAGTCACTAGTCGTACATTGCAAACTTACCTTGGTTGCGCAACCCCGAGAGTACTCCCACTCCTCCTCAGTCATTTGTTCACCGCGTTGTTGTGCACTTTTCAATTGGTTGTGCAACCATCTTAAGCTCATGAATGTTGGTAGGCTCTCCAGACCCGTCAGATAGTGCATCGGTGGTCGTCTTTCCCGTCTCCACTCGATTCGTGCCCTTTGTCGCTCTTGCTTTGCATCCTCATATTGTGAAATCCACTTTTGCATCACTAGACTGCGAAGCATGCAAAATCGGTTGATTTTAGCCTCTAGATCTTCCATCATCTTCTTCTCAACACCGAGATTGCACATGACAATCCTAGATATGCGCTCATGATCTATGGTTCTCCATAGCGTGTCCCGGGCTTTATCAAATCCGTCTAGCCACTCTTGAATGTACACTAGGGACTCTGATACCAGCCAACCTTCTTCCATGCTACCCTCCAGACGTACCTTTTGACACACATATCCCTTGAGAGTTTTCATGAAACGTTCTAAAAAGAACATCCATCTGGAATGTACTATGCCAGCTATTTCCACCTCATCAAGTTTGGTGAATGGTATGGAGTCTACGTTCATCTCCTTTTGTGAGATCCATTGCACCAATTTTGCAAGTTTATAGATTGTGTTACGGACGTCAAGAGACAAACATCCCTCAATGGCCACCGGTAAAATAAACTGCAAAACACTTGCAACAATGATATTAAAGTCCACACACAAATTTGTTACACAATTACCACTATGATATATTCCACTATGAGCATACCTGCCACATTTTATGCCAGTCGTGTGACTTCAAACCGGTAAGCTTTCCTTCTTTAGTAAAATACGTTTGGAGCGAGTGCATTATGCCAGTGGGGGTCCGCAAAGATCAAATGGTCTCTTTTACTTTGCGTTCTTGGGCTCTTGTGAAAATATGGTGCTTTAGGGATTTTTATTGATCCATCGGATGCTGTCTGCGGCCAATATTGCTCCATACAATCCACAGTCCTAAGGTCAACCCTGGCTCCCAAAGTATCTTTCTTAACGTTCAGATGGTTCCAAAGCAGATTACCCACATTCTTGAATATGTGCATTGGATCGAGCAAGTGATTGATCATGAGTCGGGGCCAATATGGTAACTCGTATCATAGAGAGAGTCTCGTCATCCCTAGGGGCAAACCATCATCACATATCTCCTTCTACTCTAACCATGCTTGTGCAGACATCCTCAGTGGCTCTCTTCCCAAAAAGCCATCGCGTAACACATGATTCTTTGGAAGATACGCTTGATGACCTTCATAAATTTGCTTCTTCAATGAGGGCGTCCGACGTGTATTTAGTCTAGGTCCACATGTGACACATGCTCTGTATCCGTTTGTTTGAATCCTTGCATGTATACACATGATGATAGATAAGCTTGAGAAAAACCAAGATTTACAGTGTTTGAGTTTAAGTGTAAATCACATGAGCATTCTGTTAGTCCGGGATAGTCATGCACATTAGAATGCCTCTGATCAAAGCATTTCGTCAACCTGTGTGTCGGCTCATATCCACCACTTCTATGCCAATCCACAATTAGTGTAGCTCTTCCAGTAGTGGACGAAGATACAAATCTATATTCTTCATTTTATACCGCGTGGCACAATCAAGCTTAGCCATAGGTGCCCCTTCTTCGTAGTCAACCACAGGACAATATTGTAGTTGATGATGACAATGGGCCATACATTATAAGATGTTGATCTTTGACCAAATGGATTTACGCCATCCATAGCCAGGCCTATGTGCAAATTTTGAGCTTCCCTGGCAAAATCCGACCATGTTTCATCTATATGTTTCCAGGCTGCGCAATCTACAGGAATCCGTAGCACACCATCCGAAGATTTATTCTCCTCATGCCATGATGCTAGGGCGCCATGGACTTACATTCAAAGAAATGCTTGATGCGAGGAAGCAGAGGAAAATGTGGCAAAACCTTTTGTGGAATTTTTGTTCCGTGGAGATCTACTCGATATCTCTCGAAATCACATTTTGGACACTTCTCCATGTCTATGTATTCCCCTCTGAAAAGAATGCAGTCGTTAGGATAAGCGTGGATCGAATTGTAATTCATTCCCAAGTTTTGCAAAATCTTTCTTGCTTCCTCTCTGGAATCTGGCATCACATTATCAGCTGGCAGTATGTGCTCTTTGAGCAATCTACACAACGAAAAAAATACGGTACAATTGTGTAAAAATCTATCAGATCATTATACATCTATAGTTTTTTATTAATGTAAACACATTGTAATAGATCACCTGAAAAGTGTTGTGACGCTAGTGTCACTCCATCCAAACTTTGTCTGCATGTTGAGAAGAACCAGGAGTGCCTTCAATCTAGACACACGTGCTCCATCATACAATGGTGTATTGGGTTCACTTTTTATATCATCATAGATAAGCCTTTCTGAATCCATGATCGTCTCAATCATTTCATTGATCTTGGGCTCGAACATTGCCTCGTTGGGAATGTGGTCTGCATGATCATCCCCCGAGCTGTCAGAGGCTACATCTTGTGGCCTCACATATACTGCTTGACCAAAGCGCCTGCGAACGCGTCTATTGGGTTGCAAGATTGTTATCTGTAGGCCAGCGTTAGAGTCCGACAAGTTATAATTAGCAACAACTCGATCTATAATAGATGGATTGAACTCACCAAATTTGCAAACGTGCTGCAAAGAAACACGTCTTGTCCGTTGCACAGCATGCTTGCATTGATTACAAGGACATAAGATCCTCGTTGAGAGATAGGTGTTTTGGTTGGACGGCCCCACATCCTCGTCACTACTCATAATGAGGGTAAAAACCTTATAACCTGGACAACAAATTTAATCTTCTATTGGCATTCTTCGTCTTTTATCTCTCTCTCTCTCTCTCTCTGTTCACACTGTAAACTACCTCACATTCTCTAGTCATGTCCAATCCCCGCATACCCATTCTAGAGGTGCACGGAGATCAGAACCATAGGGTTATAATCTCGTCTTTATTGGTCAATGCCTATATTTGTGGGTAGAAGAAATCTACATAGCCACATCTACATGATAGTGCATGTAGTGGACAAAACCCTTTTGCCTCTTCTCTAGCTGTAGCATTTCACAGCATCTTAACATCTTTTCACAATAGATCTTTGTTCGAGAGATTACTTAACACATTACATGTTGGCCTCCAATCTGAGTATCATGCCATTAAAAGCTTTCCAACTTAAGGTCGCATCCGTAGAGAGGAAGAGAGGGATCACTATTCGTCTAACTCTAATTTTTTTATCGTAATCTTGAAGGTAGACTCTAATATAAAATCTCAATCCAAAATCTAATCTTAAATCTAACCTAATTGAACATGTGGTGATTCTCTCCATTGAAGGGTAAAAGACATACCAATGGGGCTACTAGCTGTGTAGATGTGAATGAGCCTCACTTCATAAAATGATTTTAAATTTCAAATTCGTCGTTTGCTCTCTCTCTCTCTCTCTCTCTCTCTCTCTCTCTCTCTCTCTCTCTCTCTCTCTCTCTCTCTCTCTCTCTCTCTCTCTCTCGGTAGCAGCAGTCGAACATGCAGGTGGAATTGCTGGTCCGCATGGTCCATCGAACATAAATCTAGATCTAATTTAATCTTAAACTCAAAATAAACCTAAATTTAATCGAATTTAACATAAATAAACCTAAATATAATCTAACGTAAATCTAACTCAAAATAAACCTAAATCTAATCTAATCTAACATAAATAAACCTAAATCTAATCTAACGTAAATCTAAATCTAACATAATTTTAAACTCAACATAAACATAAATCTAAATGTAATCTAACATAATCTAATTTAATTTTAACATAATCTCTTTCTCTCTTTGTTTTCTCCCCTTGTCTCTCTCTTTCGTCTTCTCCTCTCTCTCTCTCTCTCTCTCTCTCTCTCTCTGGATTTTTATTCTCTCTCTCTTTTTCTTTGTTCAACAGGTCTTGAGATCAACTCCTTATTGGCTAGATCTTTAAGGTCTCTTGGGATAGTTTCCTACGACGTTAAAACTTTCTTCTTCTCGGGGGGGTGTGTGTGTGTGGGTGTGGGTGTGTGCCAATAAAAAGAGGAAAATGGTATAACCTTTCTATCACCCAAGTGTGGTAGATTGGTTATGTCATTTCCCTCTTGAATAACAGGTCTTGAGTTCAACTCCTTGTCGGCTAGATCTTTAAGGTCTCTTGGGATAGTTTCCTACGACGTTAAGACTCTCTTCTTCTCGGGTGTGTGTGTGTGGGTGTGTGTGTGTGTGCCAATAAAAAGAGGAAAATGGTATAACCTTTCTATCACCCAAGTGTGGTAGATTGGTTATGCCATTTCCCTCTTGAATAACAGGTCTTGAGTTCAACTCCTCGTCTGCTAGATCTTTAAGGTCTCTTGGGATAGTTTTGTACAACGTTAAAACTCTCTTCTTCTAGGGTGTGTGTGTGTGGGTGTATGTGCGTGCCAATAAAAAGAGGAAAATGGTATAACCTTTCTATCACCCAAGTGTGGTAGATTGGTTATGCTATTTCCCTCTTGAGTAACAGCTCTTGAATTCAACTCCTCGTCGGCTAGATCTTTAAGGTCTCTTGGGATAGTTTCCTACGATGTTAAAACTTTCTTCTTCTTATTCTTCTCTTTTCAGGCTCTCTCTCTCTCTCTTTGTTTTATATTTTTCTCTTTCTCTCTCTCTCTCTCTCTCTCTCAATGTGTGTGTATGAAGTCTTTGTTTATGCATGTGTGTGTGTGTGTGTTTTGTTTATGCATGTTCTCTCTCTCTCTCTCTCTCCTCTCTCTCTCTCTCTCTCTCTCTCTCTCTCTCAAAAACACAATGTGTGTGTGTGTGTGTGAGAGAGAGAGAGAGAGAGGGAGAGAGAGAGAAAGAGGGGAAGGGAACATGAGAGAGAGAAGAGGGAAGGAGCATACCTGTCTCTCCTTCCTCTCCTTGTGTATGTGTGTGTGTGTGTGTGTGTGTGTATGTGTGTGTGGAGAAGAAAGAGAGAGAGAGGGAGAGCGCCGGTTACCTTTGCTTGCTTGAGCACCGAAAACTCAGATCTGAGATCTGAGTTTTCGGAGTTTTCGGGCGCTCTTGGTTTATTTTTTACCCCTGTCGGCGTCTCTATGAGCATCGCTAAGTTACAAGTAAACTAGCGACACCGTGGGTTTTCACTTTTGAGCGTCACACTACGAGCGTCGCTAATGTGAAGTACCTCTTATAGTGAAAGCTCTAGTGATTAAACAAGGTAATTAGTGCTAATCTCACTTAACACTAAACTTGTAATGAGCCACAAAACTGGCTCACATCAAGAGTCTACTAAATGAAACATAACTTTTTATATGATATCAAAATTCCATGAAACTTATTGACTATGGGTTCAAGATATGAAAAAGGTTTCTAAATACACAATTTACATGAAAAGCTCAAAAATAAAAAAATTACTTTCTTACAATTAGTAAATTTTACGTAAAACTGTACTTCAACACTTAACTTGGAGAAGTAAAAAATGTTGCCAATCTTTAGGGTAGTTAGCCCAAAGACTATTTTTTGAAAGCTCAAAGGATAGCTATGCCACGTTAGCAAAAAGACACAATGAAATCGCGACTTTCTCTTGAATCCACTTTCTCAGTGCACCCGACGTTCTATTTCTGCTGCTTTATTCAAAGTGCTCTTCTCGCCAACGGTTCTGCTCATAGAGAGAAAGCAGGTACAACTCTCTCTCTCTCTCTCACACACACACACACACTGACGTATGTGGCATGGCAACCTTCTTGCTCGACACAGACTAAGCTTTCCTTTAATCAATTGTGGCTGCTGCTATTAGTATTATGAGCTCTCGAAAGGCTGCTTGCATATGTACTTCATTACCATCATATACTTTGTGTATTTTCACTTTCTTCTCTCTTGGGTTCCAATGTTTGCATCTTTCGTGGAGAGAGAGGCTTTTGAACTGTTTGTTGCAGGCCTGCTCTTCATCATCTAGTTTCAATCAATTAGACAACCTCAAAATCGTTCAATTTTTTATGTTTTATTGAAAGTGCTCTTCTTGCCAATGGCAGGTTCTGCTCGTAGAGAGAAAGCAGGTCTAACTCTCTCTCTCTCTCTCTCTCTCTCTCTCTCTCTCTCTCTCTCACACACACACACACACACACACACACACACACACACACGTGCTATAGGCATGGCAACCTTCTTGGTATTTGTATCTTTCGTGGAGAGAGAGGCCCTCTGTCTAGTCTCGTTCCGGTTCAGCATGACCTGCTGCCTGGTTATCCCCGCTAGCTGACACTTACCAATTCGTGTGATCAATTGTTGGCCCATTGATTCGGGTTTATTCTGCTCATCCCCTATTCTTCCAGCATGTGTTTACCAAGGGGGAATCCACGCATTCGCCTTTACGATTAGTTGCATTTGAAGGTCGATCATCTCGATTACGAGACCCCTGTTTGTCTTTTCCCTTATACTTACCAACCAATTCACATAATATTGTGTGAACTCCTTCGATGAGTGCATAGGTGTGTCAATATCAAACCACAAGTCACCACCTCCTTTGGAGTGCGCAACCGCCTATTGATGGCTACAATGAATGGATTTTCCAAGGATTGTACGCCCGGAGATGATTAAGCTAATGTTGAAGATACCGTGTACTATAGCAGTCATTGGTGAGAGACCATACGAACCACGACGAGATCGTGTCCTAGTAGGAGGTAACTTCATACTCTGTTAAAAACACAAGCCTATCCACCCAAAAATGCAACTGCAATACAACTCTCTCTCTCTCTCTCTCTCTCTCACACACACACACACACTGACGTACGTGGCATGGCAACCTTCTTGTTCGACACAAACTAAGCTTTCCTTTAATCAATTGTGGCTGCTGCTATTAGTATTGTGAGCTCTCGAAAGGCTGCTTGCATAGGTACTTCATTACATCATATAGTGTGTGTATTTTCACTTTCCTCTCTCTTGGGTTCCACTGTTTGCATCTTTCGTGGAGAGAGAGGTTTTTGAACTGTTTGTTGCAGGCCTGCTCTTCATCATCTAGTTTCAATCAATTGGACAACCTCAAAATCGTTCAATTTTTTATGTTTTATTGAAACTGCTCTTCTTGCCAACGGTAGGTTCTGTTCGTAGAGAGAAAGCAGGTACAACTCTCTCTCTCTCTCTCTCTCACACACACACACACACACACACACGTACGTGCTATAGGCATGGCAACCTTCTTGGTATTTGTATCTCTCGTGGAGAGAGAGGCCCTCTGTCTAGTCTCATTCCGGTTCAGCATGACCTGCTGCCTGGCTGTCCCCGCTAGCTGACACTTACCAATTCGTGTGATCAATTGTTGGCCCATTGATTCGGGTTTATCCTACTCATCCCCTGTTCTTCCAGCATGTGTTTACCAAGGGGGAATCCACGCATTCGCCTTTATGATTAGTTGCATTTGAGGGTCGATCATCTCGATTACGAGACCCCTGTTGTCTTTTCCCTTATACTTACCAACCAACTCGCATAATCTTGTGTGAACTCCTTCGATGAGTGCATAGGTGTGTCAATATCAAACCACAAGTCACCACCTCCTTTGGAGTGCACAACCGCCTATTGATGGCTACAATGAATGGATTTTCCAAGGATTGTACGCTCGTAGATGATTAAGCTGACGTTGAAGATACCGTGTACTATAGCAGTCATTGGTGAGAGACCATAAGAACCACGACGAGATCGTGTCCTAGTAGGAGGTAACTTCATACTCTGTTAAAAACACAAGCCAAGAGGCTGCTGTCCACCCAAAAATGAAACTGCAAGGTGATGAAAACGGTGTTGTCCAGCGAAATCCATTACAATGGCTGAGGGAAATTTTGGCTGGCTTATTCCTTCTGTTCACCGTTGGTCAGCAAGTATGTTCGACACCATTTGTATCTTTCGTGGAGAGAGAGGCCCTCTGTCTAGTCTCGTTCCGGTTCAGCATGACTTGCTGCCTGGCTGTCCCCACTAGCTGACACTTACCAATTCGTGTGATCAATTGTTGGCCCATTGATTCGGGTTTATCGTGCTCATCCCCTGTTCTTCCAACATGTGTTTACAAAGGGGGAATCCACGCATTCGCCTTTACGATTAGTTGCATTTGAGGGTCGATCATTTCGATTACGAGACCCCTGTTGTCTTTTCCCTTATACTTACCAACCAACTCGCATAATCTTGTGTGAACTCCTTCGATGAGTGCATAGGTGTGTCCATATCAAACCACAAGTCACCACCTCTTTTGGAGTGCGCAACCGCCTATTGATGGCTACAATGAATGGATTTTCCAAGGATTGTACGCCTGTAGATGATTAAGCTGATGTTGAAGATACCGTGTACTATAGCAGTCACTCGTGAGAGACCATACGAACCACGACGAGATCGTGGCCTAGTAGGAGGTAACTTCATCCTCTGTTAAAAACACAAGCCAAGAGGCTGTTGTCCACCCAAAAATGCAACTGCAAGGTGATGAAAACGGTGTTGTCTAGAGAAATCCATTACAATGATTGAGGTAAATTTTGGCTGGCTTATTTGTTCTGTTCACCGTTGGTCAGCAAGTATGTTCGACGCCAGGTGGTAATGATGGATCGCCCGTTTGATTTGTACCTCACCGCTGGTCATTGTCGTTTGCCACCCGTTAGTGAGAAAATGGAAGAGTCACCACCTCCTTTGGAGTGCGCAACCGCCTAGTGATGGCTACAATGAATGGATTTCCCAAGGACTGTACGCCCGTAGATGATCAAGCTGATGTCGAAGATACCGTGCACTATAGCAGTCTCACTGGTGAGAGACCATACGAACCACGACGAGATGGTGTCATAGCAGGAGGTAACTTCATCCTCTGTTAAAAACACAAGCCAAGAGGCTCCTGTCCACCTAAAAATGCAACTGCGAGGTGATGAAAACGGTGCTGTCCAGCGATTTTCAGCGTGCCTAGCAGGAGGTAACTTCATCCTCTGTTAAAATCACAAGCCAAGAGGCTGCTGTCCACCCAAAAACGCAATTGCGAGGTGATGAAAACTGTGCTGTCTAGCGATTTTCAGCTTGCCTAGCAGGAGGTAACTTCATCCTCTGTTAAAATCACAAGCCAAGAGGCTGCTGTGCACCCAAAAAACGCAATTACGAGGTGATGAAAACGGTGTTGTCCAGCTATTTTCAGCGTGCTCATACGCTCTCGACATTCATGCTATTCATCATCTCTGCAAGGTGATGAAAACGGTGTTGTCCAGTGAAATCCATTACAATGACTGAGGTAAATTTTGGCTGGCTTATTCGTTCTGTTTACCGTTGATCAGCAAGCATGTTCGATGCCAGGTGGTAATGATGGATCGCCCATTGGATTTGTACCTCCCCCCTGGTCATTGTCGTTTGCCACCCGTTAGTGAGAAAATGGAAGAGTCACCACCTCCCCCCTGGTCATTGTTGTTTGCCACCCCTTAGTGAGAAAATGGAAGAGTCACCACCTCCTTTGGAGTGCGCAACCGCCTAGTGATGGCTACAATGAATGGATTTCCCAACGACTGTATGCCCGTAGATGATCAAGCTGATGTCGAAGATACCGTGTACTATAGCAGTCACTGGTGAGAGACCATACGAACCATGACGAGATGGTGTCCTAGCAGGAGGTAACTTCATCCTTTGTTAAAAACACAAGCCAAGAGGCTGCTGTCCACCCAAAAACGCAACTGCAAGGTGATGAAAACGGTTCTGTCCAGCGATTTTCAGCGTGCCTAGCAGGAGGTAACTTCATCCTCTGTTAAAATCACAAGCCAAGAGGCTGCTGTCCACCCAAAAACGCAATTGCAAGGTGATGAAAACGGTGTTGTTCAGCGATTTTCAGCTTGCCTAGCAGGAGGTAACTTCATCCTCTGTTAAAATCACAAGCCAAGAGGCTGTTGTCCACCCAAAAAACGCAATTACCAGGTGATGAAAACGGTGTTGTCCATCTATTTTCAGCGTGCTCGTACGCTCTCGACATTCGTGCTATTCATCATCTAGTTCCAATCAAATGCGACAACCTCAGAATATGTTCTATCTTCCCTTTAATCAACTAGCGTGCTAAGCTATGAGTATTGTGAGATCTCAATCAGAAGGCTACATACATGTGCTCTCACCTGTACTTTGTCCTCGTTACCATCCTATATTTGCATCTTTCGTGGAGAGACGCTTTTGAACGATTTATGCATGATGGTGCTGTGTTTAGAAAACCAGAACTAAGGAAATCGGTGTCCAGCGAGCCAGACTCACACAGTGAGTATTGTGCGAATGAAGGAAGTGGGGGCGAGTGCCAGGAGGTGACTGTTGGCTTGTGGGCATCAAGGGCATGAAAGGTTGTTGGAGGGGTCTCGTGGGGTGCCGTTTTCAGGTTATCCGGTGGTACCGGCCTCCTTGTGGGAGACTATTCCCGAGAGCGCAGGGGAAGCAAAATGGGTATCGACAAAGAAGGCCAACGGTCAGGGGTCGCGGGTAGAACCACCTGAACCTGTCCATATCAGGTTGACAGAAGGCAAGCTGTGGTATTGAAGGGTGAGCCGGGGATATTACGCAGGCAAAACCAGGAAAGGTGTGACAAAGGTCTGTTTTATGGAAAAGTAGCGGGCGCGAGTCCTTTTGACGAAGAGATGCGTGACAAGGGTATGCAGATGCTCGTAATTTCAATCACGGGATAGCCAGGTCTGTGTTATGGAAACGTGTCGGGCGCAAGTCCCTTCGACAAAGAAATGCACGATGATCAGGTCATGCTTGTGGTTATGGAGACTCTAAATGGAAGGGATTCTGAGTCCTATTATGGTTTAGTCGCTGAGCCGAGACGGTCTAAAGTGGACCCTCCGGGAGTGTTCGTCATTAGGATATAGTTGAGCAAGAGGGTGCAGGTCCTGTCATGAACGCACTTGTATGGATGTCCCTTTGCTCGAGGTGTCCTGCAATACAGCGGGCGACCTCCTCAATGGTCCCGATAGCATGGACAGGTGGTATCTAGAGTAGAGAGCTGAAAGAGATGCAAGGATATGACAAAGTGTGGGCCGAGTGTGTGTTCGAAAATGACATTACTTGGGGGTGTTGGGATATGGAACCCAGATTCTTTTTTATGCTCGTCCTTTGGTACTACAAACTGATGCTCATTGGGAGCAGCATGGAACAGGGTGGCCAGATGGCTGGTATGGAAGGATGGGGGTCTCGGACCCACCTGACTAACGATGCGAATGGGTGGCAATTCCTTGGTCTATATGGATGCCAAAGGAGGTGGCAAATGCAATCACCTATGCTTTCACCTTGAAGGCATCTTGCAATTAATGTGTTCCAAGAGACGCAATTTTGGATATAAAACTCATCAATAGAACTTTCCATGCTTTGATAGCGGCACCAAATTTGGAATTTTTCTGGTTTCGAGAAGTTTCCTTGCCACATCATGTAGGGCAACATAAGGTCAAGTATAGGTGATTGCATTTGGAGAAAGTACTTTCCTTCATATCTGGTTAAAACATCCTAATGCTTCCTTGCAATAGCCATGTTGGGAATATGCTACAATGAACGCATCCAGGAGACGATATTTTCACTAGACAGCTCATCAAGATGTTCTAATGCTTTGATAATGGGACCACATTTGGAATTTTCATCCAATTCTTAAAACCTGCTTTCCACACCATGTTAGGTAACGTAAGGCCACATTCCTCGAATGTGCAAACATAGGTGATTGCATCCAGAGAGAGGCCTTTTTTGCATATATGTGACACAGACCTTCCTTGCGACAACCATGTTGGGCCAACAAAAGCTCACCAGCAACTTTTCATTCTTTCATAAAGGGACCACATGTGGCATACAAAGTGACAAATGCATTTCCAAGGATGAGTATTCGCAACTGCCCCTACCTACCATTCTCGTCGTGAATTCTTTGAAGCACATGAGAGAGCCACACCTTCAACGTTCAAGCATAGGTGGAAACAACCCTGCGCCTACTGACACTACCCTTGGTAAAATCGCACCACATCTGGTATACATCTTGACCTTAGGCCTTCAAGGTGCAACCATAGGTGATAGCATCTAGAGAGATGCCTTGTCCTTCAAGTAGGAAGCATAGCCAATTGCATCTAGAGAGACCTTTTGTTCGCAGCTGGTGAAAGTAGTATAGAGCTTCCTTGTTAGAGCCAAGTTGGGCTTAAAACATCTCAGCGCTTCCTTGCCACAACATGCTTAGTAGCATAAGGACACACGCCTTCAAGGTGAAAGCATAGGTAATTGCACATGCCTTCTGGCATACATATAGACCAACGCATTGCCAAGCACAGCATGTTTTTACAACAACCCCTGATTAGCAATCTCATCATGAATTTTTTAGCAATCTCATCATGAATTTTTTCATGCATGTGAAAATCTATGTAGGGCCACATACCTCTCAAGGTGCAAGCATAGGTGATTGCATTTGGAGAAAGGACTTTCCTTCCTATCCGGTTAAAACAGCCTGGAGGTTCTTTGCAACACCTGTGTTGTACATATCCTGCAATGAATGGGTTCCAAGAGACGCAACTTTGGATAGAAAGCTCATCAATAGAACTTTCCATGCTTTGATAGCGGCACCATATTTGGAATTTTTCTGGTTAGAGAAGTTTCCTTGCCACACTTTGTAGGGCAACATAAGGGCAAGCATGGCTGATTCTATCTGTAGAGAGCCCCTCCCTTCGCATCCGATGAAAACAACATAGAGCTTTCTTGCCACAACCATGTTGGCCATATCTTGCATTCCTAGACACAACATTTTGTACAAAGAGCTCATCAAGTTCATTCACAAGGGCACCACATTTGGCACATGTGTTTCCGACACCTCTTGGCTAGCAATCTCATCATGAGTTCTCTCACCCATATGAAGTTGTTGTGTAGGGCAACACCCCTTCAAGGTGCAAGAATAGGTGATTGCATTTGAAGAAAGTTGTTGCCTTCATATTTGGTTAAAACATCGTAGTGCTTCCTTGCAATAGCCATGTTGGGAATATCCTACAATAAACGCATCCAGGAGACGAGATTTTCACTAGACAGCTCATTTCAACAAGTTCTAATGCTTTGATAATTGGACCACTTTTGGCACTTGCCTTTTGGCATTTGCATCCAGTTCATAGAACCTACTTGCCACACCATGTTAGGTACCATAAGGCCACATTCCTCCAATGTGAAAACATAGGTGATTGCATCCAAAGAGAGGCCTTTTTTGTGCATATCTAGCACAGTGCCAGCTATCGTGAAGACTCTAGTGCTAATCGAGCATATCTGTCTCTAAGGAGAGCCCATGTCAGATGCAACGGAAGAGAATAAGGATTTGCTTGGATCTAGTACTCCGCACACAAACACAAGGGACACTTTACTTCACTTGAAAGAACTGAACTGAACTGAAAGAAAGAGAGAAACGAGAGAGAGAGAGAGAGAGAGAGAGAGAGAGAGAGAGAGAGAGAGAGAGAAAAGAGACGACACAGGGATGTCGCGTCCCAACCCTCAAGGGCCCCCTTGCTCTGTTGCCAAATCAAGTACTTTCTTTATTCTTGCACAAATGCGACTACAATGATGCTGATGCTGAAGGGTATTGATGCTACTGAGGTACTGAAGGGGTCTATATCGAAGACGATGATGTCCACAACAACTTCTGTGGGTTCTATGTCGAAGACGGGGAGGTTGACGACGAGGTCTATGTTGAACACGATGAAGTCGACGAAAGTACTAAGGGTCTTTGTTGACGACGATGAAGTCGACGACGGTACTGTGTCGAAGATGGTGAAGTCGACGACGGTTCTGTGTCGATGAAGGTGAAGTCGACGACGGTTCTGTGTTGAAGACGGTGATGTCCACGACGGTTCTATGTCGAAGACGGTGATGTCCACGACGAGGTCTATGTCGAAGACGATGATGTCGACGACGGGTGCTGTTGGTCTATGTCGACGACGAGGACGACGATGGTGGCTGTGACGATGACGACAATGGTGTCGTCCTCAAGTCCGGGACTGTGATGACGTTGACGAAGGTGTCTTCGTCAAGATAGGGATCTGCGATGACGATGGCGATGGTGTCGTCATCAAGATAGGGACTTCGACGACGATGACGATGGCGACGACAACGATGGTGTCGACGATGACGGCGTCAAGGCTGAAAACTGAAAACACTGGGTTGTCTGGTGAAAACTGAAAACGCCAGGCTGATCTGGGCCTTCTTCTTCTTGAGAAAACGCTAGGGCTGCTGCTGAGGTGCTGCCTGATTGCTGGGTGCCTGTCTCCTTGTGCCCCTGCTCTGATACCAATGTCAGATGCAGCGAAAGAGAATAAGGATTTGCTTGGATCTAGTACTCCGCACACAAACACAAGGGACACTTTACTTCACTTGAGGGAACTGAACTGAACTCAAAGAAAGAGAGAAACGAGAGAGAGAGAGATAAAAGAGACGACACAGGGATGTCGGGTCCCAACCCTCAAGGGCCCCCTTGCTTTGATATCAATGTTAGGTGCAACGGAATAAATGTTGTATTTTCTCAAGATTAGTGATCTTTATTGCTCAAGGTTCCTTTTAGTTCTTAGGGAAAGAGAGAGCTTCCCGTCTTATGGGAAGTGCTATGATCACAACACAAAGTGAGTGGACACTGTGAGTGCAAGTGAATGAGACTGAGAGAAGGAGAGAGAAGAGATACGACACCCGAGAGGTTGTAAAACCCTCCTCCGAAGGCCCCACTCTCGTCGGCGAGAGTGGTCTACTTGATTGCACAAAGATGTACAATGCGTATGCAATGGACTGATGCAATGGGACTATGCCGATGGTGACGATGGTGATGACGACGACGACTTAGGCTGAAATCTGTGAACTTCTTGGTGGTTGAAAATGACTGTTTCTTGATGGGTTCATGGCTGAAAAAAGACTGTTTTTGTCGGGTCGAGAGGATGATGAAAAACACTGCTGTAATCTGCTCTTTGGCTATGTTTTTGGGGAGAAAGTTCCTTGCTGAAAAACGCTGGGACAGCAGAGGTTTTCTTGCTGAAATTTGCAGGTTTTCAGGTGCTAATAAACCCTTACCGGCTACGGAGGTTCTGCTACAACTGATGATAAAAAACGCTGATCCAATGATGTGTTCCTGGCGTTAGTGCATGCTGAAAACGCTGCAGATCTGCAAGCAAATCCTAGTGTTAGTGATTCTTGATGGTGCTGCTGCCAATGGGGTAAAACGCCAGGGCAAGGTGGGCTTGGGATGGCAATAGCAGGTTCTGGAAAACGCCAAGAGAAAGGTCCTTTTGGTGATGGCTGAAAACGCTGATGGCTGAGGGAAGGGGAGTCTTACTGAGAGAGGGTGGGGCTCCTTTTCTCAACCCTATATTGTCCATTACATGCATGCATGCTCCTATTGTCAAGGGGGGACCCATCGGCCATCTATGGCTACATTAGTAGCATACTCCGCTGTTCTATGTGACATGACCTACGTGAACCCACATCCGGCTTCAAAACACCAACAAGCGGCTCTAATTCGCCTGGCTTAGCGCTGCTTTGGCTGATCATGCTTAGTGTCCCTTTTGCTTCCACTTCCTCATACATCCTGGTCCCTTTGTATTGCATTGTCATTGTACTTGCAATCCAATCATGGGGCCCTTTCCCCAAGTCCCATTGGGCACCATATTTGTCATACATATGAATAATGCATTGGAAAACACAACATCATTCTCCAACAGTCCGCCGACTAGCATCTCATCTTGAATTCACTCACCCATGTCAAGGCCTTGTATAAGGCCTTCCTTTTGAGCCCGCTAAAAACATCCAAGAGCTTTCTTGCCATAGCCATGTTAGGAATATCCTTCCACGAACGTGTTCCAAGAAAGTTAATCAACAACTTCTTGTGCTTTGAACAGGGAACCACATTCAACATTTGCATCCGGTTCATTGAGTTTCCTTGCCACACCATACTCTGTAGCATAAACGCTGATGAACATGGGCTGAAAAGGTTAGACTATTGATGGAAAAACGGTGAAGTTCATGGGTCCTTGATTTGTGGTGCTGTGGGTACTTGGCTGGTACTTGTCCTTCTGCTTCTGGCCTTCTCAGGAGAGACCACCAAGGTCACATATATACTCGATAAATGCACAGTTATAAGGATGAGGATGGCGCGGTTGGCCAGTTCTCAATCATGGTACCCTCGACGAAGTACTAATTGGTGGGAGATGCGCAAGCCTAACTATGGGCAGCTTAAGCTTCCGGGCTTGTCTTGACTGGCCAGATATGGTTCACTCAGAGGACTAGATGTCCTTTTACTCGAGGCGTCTTGCGATGTGGCGGACGACCTCCTCAATGGTCGAGATGGCATGGACAGTGTAACAAACTGCTGACGTGTCAAAGCCTAAAGAATGGAGCCAACTTACAGATGCCGGCCGAGGGGCCTAAACCCTAAGAAGAACAAGCAACAGAAGAAGTGTCACAGAGTGATGACGTGGTTGCCCGAGTGCAGAAAACCCTGCAAACCCTAATTTCTGCCAGAAACCCTAATTGCTACAAACCCTAATTCTGAAAACCCTAACCCTAAAACCTACAAACCCTAATTTCTGCCAGAAACCCTAATTCTGAAAACCCTAATTGCAGAAACCCTAATTCTAAAAACCCTAACTACTGAAACCCTAATTCTGGAAACCCTAACCCTAAAACCTGCAAACCCTAATTTCTGCCTAAACCCTAATTGCAAAAACCCTAATTCTAGAAACCCTAACCCTAAAACCTGCAAACCCTAATTTCTGCCAGAAGCCCTAACCCTAAGGCAGCAGACAAATTCTGAAAATTGCGCTGACATGATGACGTGGCAGGCTGTACGGATTTTCGTGATTTACGTTGGCAGCTTTTGGCATTGCATTTTGGACCATAAGCTTTTGAGTTTGAAAGTTTTTCATGTAAACTGCTTTTTGGACCAGAAGCTTTTGAGTTTTAAAGGCTTTTTGACTATAACTGCTTTTCAGGCCAAGGGCCTTTAAATATGAGGCTAGGGCTCATTCTCTGGCATGCTTCCTGGAGAAGGTGCAGAGTCTGGAGTACCGGCTTGTACTTTGATGATGCAATATAAAGAAATACCGAAAGGGGCGCCAAGGTTTGGGGCCAATACTCTCTGGGGTGGAATTCCGCCACTCCGTGTCGCGTGTCGTCTCTCTCTCTCTCTCTCTCTCTCTCTCTCTCTCTCTCTCTCTCTCTCTCTCTCTCTCTCTCTCTCTCTCTCTCTCTCAGTTCAGTTGTTATTGAAGTGCGAAGAGTTTGTTCAGTCTGTTCTTTTCTATTGGCACGTGGTGCCCGCCTTGTGACAGTGGTATCAGAGCATCAGACATGTGCTTTTCTGAAAGCATACCGGTCCTACAAAAGAGCAGACAGAGCTATTGGAATTTTATTTGAGGTATCTTCGGCCTCCGACCTCGGGCTTATTAGCCACTCCCACCCTTACTTCATCGCGCATCGGGCGCTCCCGTCTTCACCGCTCATGTCTTACAGGGCATAAGCCATTAAGATCACTTGCAAAGAAGGATCCGATATTTGTTTCGAGTCACTGTTTTTTCTCAAAAGCAGTGCCATGCAGATGTTGATGTCTACAACTACCAAGCAACACACTTCCAAGGACTTGGCAACTTTCAAGAAAAAAAATTGTCAAAAGTTATATGGTTTCTGACATCTTCCTTCGGAGTGCAACTTTTGGCATAGTGGGGTATCCTGAAATGCTTGCCATGGAAACCATAGCAGATTATAACTTGAAATTTCTCGACATCTCTCAGTAGATGTCTCTTCACGCGCAGATGACCTTGGAGGTACGGTGTGATTGCTATCTCTTGGGACTACCATCGCCGCCAAAGAAACACTGTCTGTCCAAGAGCTGATGAACCATGTTGTGCTCGGCTACGACCTCATGGAACGAACCTAACCCTAATTTTTGGTGCAGGTTTCAAGATGGAAAGTCAGTCAACTTTTCGAGCTCGACTAATGTCGAGATTTCTTTTTAAGTTTGAGTTTTGTTTGATCTTGTTTGGTGATCTTGTTTGGAATTTGTTTGAAATGGATGGTATCTGTTTTGAACCTGTTTTGGTGCCGAATTGAATTGTTTGACTCTGGCTTGATACTGGTTTCAATGATAAGTGATTTTACTCCCGGGTGGAGAAGTGAGAAATGATGTTTGAGAATGCTTGTTCATACTCATGGCCCGGACCCTTGTGGTTATTTGCGGGGGGAGTATTGAATGATTGGAAAGTGCTGTTTTTTTTACTCATGGCCCGGACCCTTGTGGTTATTTACGGGGGGAGTATTGTTGTTGTTACTCATGGCCCGGACCTGGATGGTTATGCGGGAGGAGTATTAAGAAGTCTGAGCAGTGGTTACTCTCAGCACCTCCAAACGACGCAGGCTGCGGTCTGGGGGGCATTTGGTTGTAAAAGGCCTCTATATCTCCCGGCCCGGACCTTTTTAGGTTTTGCGGGAGGAGTGATGAGGGAGTCGTTGAATATCTCCCGGCCCGGACCTTGTTAGGTTATGCGGGAGGAGTGTTCATCGGCGGCTTTATGTTTCTATGTCTTGTAACATGCATATGTGAGCATTTGTGTTGCATTGTGATGTGCCAACCACTGAATATTCCTAATTGGATGAGATTGCCTGGGTATGTAATTTTAGTGCATCAAGACACTCGATGAAGATCAGTACGGTCTGGGTGTGATGGCTAATTTTACTACGCCGGAATATCAAGAGTTCCGATTTGGACGAAAGGAGACGCTAACTCCTTGATCAAAACAGCCGATAGGAGCAGCTAACTCCTTGATCAAAAGAGCAGAAAGGAGAAGCTAACTCCTTAATAAAAAGAGCAAACTGATTGTCCCTCGGAAATTTTTGAGCTAACTTGAGTTGTTTTGCAGATATGCTGTAATCGCGGACGATTACTCTCTTTCAAGAAGGGGAGATGTAACAAATTGCTGACGTGTCAAAGCCTAAAGAATGGAGCCAACTTACAGATGCCGGTCGAGGGGCCTAAACCCTAAGAAGAACAAGCAACAGAGGAAGTGTCACAGAGTGATGAGGTGGTTGCCCGAGTGCAGAAAACCCTGCAAACCCTAATTTCTGCCAAAAACCCTAATTGCTGCAAACCCTAATTTTGAAAACCCTAATTGCAGAAACCCTAATTCTGAAAACCCTAACTGCTGAAACCCTAATTCTGGAAACCCTAACCCTAAAACCTGCAAACCCTAATTTTTACCTAAACCCTAATTGCAGAAACCCTAATTTTGGAAACCCTAACCCTAAAACCTACAAACCCTAATTTTTGGCAGAAGCCCTAACCCTAAGGCAGGAGACAAATTCCAAAAATTGCGCTGACATGATGACGTGGCTGGCTGTACGGATTTCCGTGATTTACGCTTGCAGCTTTTGGCATTGCTTTTTGGACCATAAGCTTTTGAGTTTGAAAGTTTTTCATGTAAACTGCTTTTTGGACCAGAAGCTTTTGAGTTTTAAAGGCTTTTTGACTATAACTGCTTTTCAGGCCAAGGGCCTTTAAATATGAGGCTAGGGTTCATTCTCTGGCATGCTTCCTGGAGAAGGTGCAGAGTCTGGAGTATTGGCTTGTACTTTGATGATGCAATATAAAGAAATACCGAAAGGGGCGCCAAGGTTTGGGGCCAATACTCTCTGGGGTGGAATTCCGCCACTCCGTGTCGCGTGTCGTCTCTCTCTCTCTCTCTCTCTCTCTCTCTCTCTCTCAGTTCAGTTGTTATTGAAGTGCGAAGAGTTTGTTCAGTCTGTTCTTTTCTATTGGCACGTGGTGCCCGCCTTGTGACAGACAGTTGGTACGGGCTAGAGGCCTACAGTTGGTACGGCCTAGAGAGCCGGGCGAGATGCAGGGATATGACAAAGAGTGGGCCGAGTGGGTGTCCGAAGATGTCAGTATCTAGAGGTCCTACCGGGAGATAGAACCCATATTTGTTTTTATGCTCATTTTGTGCTATTGGCACCTTATGCTCACGAGGAGCAGCATAGGAGCAGCATGGAACGGTGAGAGAGATGTATGGCGACCGGGGCTGCCTACTTTTATAAATAAGGAGCCCCCTAATGGGTTACTCAATGGGATTGAGCAGGGCCGACTGAAGGTAAAGACATGCGAGTTGATTGGTTTTTTTTTTTGAGAATCCTGAGCCAAAGTGTGGCAGTGACCAATGGTGGCCCTACGAGCGGGCAGCTTTGCGAGGTCTTTCAGGTAGACGAAAGTAGGGGCTTGATGCATAATGGCTGGGACTTGATGCATAACTACAGCCGTTCTATGATCTTGATGAGCAAGAGGTAAGCAGTCATGTGGTGTACCTAATGGATCAGCAGGGGCTGGTTTTACTGCAAGCCCACAGATGGCCGCTGCATTCCCCCACGACGAAGCGGAATACGAGAGAGGGGGGGCAAGACGGGTAGAGTGTACTCGATACCGTGCCTGGCATATCAGGCAGCAAGAAACACTACCCCCCCGATGGTCCAGATGACATGGACAGATAATATCCGGGCTAGATAGCCAAGTGAGATACAGGGATATAATAGTTTGGTCCGAAAGTTTTCTCAAAAATGTCGGTACAGTTGTTGCAGACGCTTGTGCATACTCACTCGCCAAGCATACCCAACATCAATATTGACCTCGTATTCCACTATTGTGGATCCAAGCCAAGCAACTCTCCAAATAAAACAACTCGTATGAGGCACGGGCTGGTGCTCACTGAAACCCGCATTCCCACAAGACGAGTTCTGTCCTACATCAGCTAGGTCTTCTTCGTTTGTCCGTGTCGCATTCCTTACACTGCTAATCACCTGCGTGTCCTGCTCGTGACTGCCAAGCCCTTCGAGCATCAACCATACCAAAAACGTTACCACCATCAGTGTGCCCACTCTACATAGTTGGGGGCCCCATGCCCTGTTTTGCTCAAGAGGTAAGCACCTATAATACCATCTGGTAGTGCTTCCATCTACTCCCCGTTTTTTTAAAACGTGCTTGTGTCCTCACAAGCAGCTTGATGGAAGTGAACCAATTGTCTACAGTTGAAGGAGCTTGTCATCATGGAACAGAGGAATGAGCTGATCCGTCGTTTATCAGATACGAGATGTGTACCCGATCAGATCGCGAAAATGATTCCTGGAAATGCACTAAAAAACATAAAGTGAATCTAGACCAAGTTCAGTGAGTCTGCAATGCGTCAATTTCTGAAGTTGATCCACCACATATCAGCTTATGGTATGATTTGGCATACATGTCAATCAAAGCTTTGTCAAGTATTATGTTGTTTTTCATCAAATCTTGAATCTTTTTCCTTGGTCGACTTCTTGTTTCCTTGGTTGTTTTCTTGTATGGTGCCACATTCCTTCCAAATGCAAGGATTAGTGATTAGGAGAGATGCAACGCCAAGGTTTCACCTTGGCGTTGCATATAAGTGGAGTCCAAGAGATAGCATTGCAAACATAAAGCTTACCAAGAACTTGTGTGCTGTCAAAAGTATATCACATACAACACATGTCAATCAAAGCTTTACCAAAGCTGGACAAGAATTGTTCTCTTATCATTCCTTTGGTAGTTAGCATCAAATTATATATAACTCTATATTCTAACTTCTTAAGTTTTACCATTTGCTAGTTTACAAGAAGCTCTTCAACATCTACAAAGCAACTTAACATTTGACTATAACACAAGGTATGTCATATTTAAAAATATATTAAACACCTATAAAAAAACAAATTTTAATATTAGTATTTTGATAACCACAATAAGATCAAAATAATTTTCTTTCCAAATTAGAATATTAGTCTAAGCTCAATACAAATAATATACCTATCAATATAAATATAATGAAATCTTAAGGTCACCAAATATACAAAATAATAATAAACAATACATAATTGAAGATGAAAACAAATAAACTATTACCTACGAACAAAGTATCCAAACTAAAACAAAAAGCAAAGCATACCAAGATTATAAGACATTTACGTAGAAAAACAAACTTACTTCCAACTTTTGACATTTAAAAATAGATTTTGATTCATGGGTAAATATTTGTTCTAATTCAATCAAATCATATAAATATTGTTCCAATTGTGGAAACTTATTTTTTAAGTATGAAAAACAAAACTTAAAATATATAGAAAAAACAAATACCTATTTTCGAGGATATGAATTATCTAATCCATATATAACATCATTTCAAAATAACAAACAAGACAATATAGAAATTTATAACTGTTCCAAATGTTTTCAAAACAACATTAGAGGAAAATATTGGGTAACTTATCATCCGACTTATATAAAAAAAATACTAACAATGAATGTACATGAAGTACAAATGCTATCTACTTTAGATATCTCTTTAAATATCAGTAAAAAGATAACATCTATAGCCATAGGTAATATAGAACAAAGATCATTATTAGATAATCCTCTATTTTCATATCAAAATAGTAATGATTTATTAAATATTCTAACAAAAAACTCACATGACATAAACACACTATTGCACTTTTTTGTAAAAAATAATCCATTAGTAAAAAAATTATATACTATATATGAACAACCACAAAAAACTTTAGCAATTCCTATAATTCCTTCTAATGCAATTACTACTTTTCTAAACAAACATGCATCATCTTCTCCTTATGACTTAATGATAGTAGCACACAATAAATTTTTTTTAGGTATCTTAGATCAAGTAAACAACACACAACTAAAATCATAATACAAAATAGGTAAGTTATCTCATGGTGGGGTTATATATGAAAGATTAAATAACAAAAAAATCATTAACTTATATGCAAGTTTAGATGGAGTATCTAATTTAGAAGATATTACAATAGAGAAAGCCCTATTTACATTTCTATTTCTATTAGGATATGGAGCTGATGATGGAGCTTTAAAATTTCATACATATCTAAAAATGAGAATAGACTCATTCTTCTCAATATTCACTTTATACAAGCCATACTTATTGATGATGTACCAATTACGTCAAGCTTTGATAATAGCAAATTCAACAAATTTAACAATGCTACAATAAGATATAGATAAATTCAAACTTAAAAATCCACATGCATCTAATCTAGATACCATACGTTATATCTTAAGACACAATATCTCTTATTCAATTCCAGGCTCTCCGTCATAGTATGGTAAGAATTTAAAAGATTTATTATGCATGGTAGAGTCATTTGGTTTACCTAACTTCTTCTTAACCCTAACTTGTGACGAAGTATCCTCTAGTAGATGGGTAGAAATGGAAGATTTAGAAAAAATTATCCAAAAGATAGACTTAAAACTCAATTGGACAGATTGTCCAGCCAAGTGCATGATGATTTTTCACAAACGATTACATACATTTTTAAACAAATACATATTTATTCCTAATAGATTATTAGGTACCATCAACCACTATCTAATATGATATGAGATACAAAATAGAGGTTCACCACATGCACATATAATGCTATGGGTAGATTCAAACGATATCGATCGAATATCTTTAGAGATAGATAGCCATATACCTTATTTACATACAATAAATAAATTTGATCCAACATCAATTGAATATAAATTGCATAACTTAGTTATCAAAAAACAAATACATAATTGTAGAGAATCTTGTAAAATAGAATTACAAAATAAAAAAATTAAATGTAAATATGGATTTCCATACGATATTCAAAGTAATCCTAAGCCAATTATTCATGAACAATCTCAAAGATGGCTTTACTATAGACCAACATTAGAACACAGAAATGTGGTCCCTTATCATGCAGGAGTATTATTGTTATGGCAAGCTCATATGAATATTCAAAAAGTAACCAATACAGGTTTATCATATTACTTACTAAAACATGCATTGAAATCAGAACCTATAGGAAAAATAGATATCGATTTAGAAACAGCGAAAACATTCGAACTAAATAATATTGATGATACAAAACTCAAACTAATATCTTCTTATGTATTAACAAAACCAATATCAGCAACCGAAGCAGCCATGATGTGTTTAGAGATACCAATCATAAAAAAATCAGAAAAGGTATCTTATATAGATTGTTCACCTCCTAAAAAAAGACAAAAATATATACAAAATTTTTTAACCTCTATACTACATCCAATTGATCTATATACAGCAAGACCATTAGAATTGGAAATCTTAACATTTTATTCATACTTTCGTCACTATTGAATTAACAAAATACTCAAGCATACAACAAAGAAAAAAGTGTAAAATGCATGATTTATTTGGAAATGAAATAGAAGAGTATAAACAATTAGTAAGATTTACTGATTTTCACCCTATCCATCAAATGGAAGGTTTTTTTTTACTATTTTATTAAAACATATACATTTTTGTAATGAAAAAGAATTAATCTCAATTAACAACACAGAAAAATCTTACTTTTTAGAATGTCAAATACGACAAATAATAAAGAATGAAGAAGACATAGAGAATCTAGTTGAAAATTATTCTAAATTACATCTATTAATCGATGAATCTAAACAACAAATTACAAATCAAATACTTCAAATGCATCCCATACATAATTTAGAAGAAAATTTAACATCAAATGATTTTATAGAAAAACAAACCAATATTAAAATTGTAGGAGAGAATCAATATGATCCAATAATACATCTATATGAGCTTAAACACATAGAAAATACAACTTTGACTAAAGAGCAAGAACTGATATACAATAAAATTTTCGAAAAAATCGAGTGGGTTATATATAATAAATGGAACACTTGGATCTGCGAAAACGTTTCTAATTCAATATATCACATTTAAATGTATAACCAAAAACATAGGAGTCCTCCTTATAGCAACCACAGGAGTAGCAGCTACAAGACTTAGTCGATTAGCACGTACTTCACATTATTTTTGTTGTTTACCTAATAAAAATCAATTATTTCGTTCTAATTTAGAACCAAATGATATCCGTTCAATTAAAATAAGATCTTCTGATGTAATTATAATTGATGAATTCTCAATGATGATATCACAAATACTACATACAATTATACTCTAAATTTCAAAAGTGTGTAATTTATCTATGCTAGAAATATTTAACACTAAAAAACTACTTCTATTTGGAGATATAGCGCAATTGCCTGCAATATGTAATTGTAAAAATAAAGACTTGATATGCCAAAAATGTGTAATAACAAATTCTACATTTTGGAAATTAGCTATACACCACACATTATATACCTCAATACGTCATTGTTCAGATCCAGAGTTCATTGAATTCTTAAATATAATCAGACAAAGTAAACCATCTAAATCACAATTAGATAAATACTTAAAAGATACATTTATACAAGAGAAAGATTAAGAACAATATATAGATAAAGACACAACTATATTATGTACACATAATAAAGATGTCATATACTATAATGACCTCATATTATTAAAGATATTCAACCCTTCCAATATATTCAATATGGATATTGCTACAAGAGCACATCATATACCGGAACTACAACATTGGATAAATGATACAGAATTTCATACCCTATCCAAAGTAGCAATAGGGGCATTAGTAATGTTTACACAAAACATAGATCTAGAAATAGGTATAGCTATGTAACTTTTGGGACAATCGTAGATATTAAATATAACAATATAACATCTATTATAACAAAACTTATAATACGTGTAAATCATACACAACAAAATGTAACTATTAGAAGATCTAAATATAAAAAAAAGACATACAATGGAACATGGTATCATAAAACATCTTTTCCACTAACACTAGCATATGCAATGAATGGACATAAATCCCAAGGATGTACTATCTTTGGTAAGTCATTGTTAATAGTTCGAAAATGTTTTTCTCCTGGACTATTATATGTCATGTTGTCTCGATCGACTAACCGAAAGAACATAAAAATATTGAATTCAATTACAATCGACGATTTCTAAATACAAGTAATAAACCATTATATATATGAAGATTATTGACTTACAAAAGTATACTCCAAAGATTAAAACAAAGGTAACGTATGCTAGATTATTGACTTACAAAAGTATACTCCAAAGATTAAAACAAAGGTAACGTATGCTAAATTATTTTATATCAAACTTACACAACAATTCACGCTCAACCATTAGCTAACTACCCCATACTAGTTGTATATGGGTTAAAAAAGCTTGGTACATCTATCACGTACCTATTGAGGGATTTTTCAAAGAAGTTTGGGCCTGCTTAACAATGATTTGATTTACTTTCAAAAGAAAATATGAAAATTTTGTCCATCCACACAAATTAGTTGTAGAAGATGGCAATGGAAAGACACCTTTAGACCTTCAAGTAGCTCTATACTATTTTTTATCAACTCATATTGAGTGTTGGTCATAATTTCTTGAAACCATTTTCTATTTAGATAATTAACATAGTGCTGAGAATTTTTTACAAAAGTCTCAAAAAGCCATAAAAGTGGTTGATTCTTTACAGTATTAGTGCTAATTAGTAAACGATATTAATTTATGTCTAATTTTTTAATTATCTTATTAATTAGAGAGATTACACCTCTCTCTTTATGATTACTTACTCTCTTATATATTATTAAATTGTTGACTACTCATCCTTAATTATAATTAGTAATATGATTAATTATTGACCTATATTAGGATTGAAATTGATTGATTTTAAACTTAATTTAGAAAAAATATAGTAATTAATCTTAGTAAATTATAAATTAACTGTTGAAGCTGATACATAGTGATAAAAAGCTGGAAAATTATGTCATATTTTTCAATTAGTTTTGGTATCTAATTTAGCTAAATTTGTCTATTCTTCAGCTCAAAAGTGATGGGAAAATCAAAATATAGTCTATTAATTGATAAGAAAATTGCCAAAGATAGTTTATTATGTTAAAAACTCATGATAAATACATCATAGTTAGTTACTTAATTTTAGTAATTATCTTGGCCTAAAAATATTTTTTTTGGTTGAACATTGATAAAGATAATTAGCAAACATGGTTAAAATTTGATGAGATAGTTTTAAATAAATACCTAACTGCAAATAACTTGTGATAATTATCTCATAGTTAGTAAATTAGTTTTAATAATTATCTTGGCCTAAAAATCCTATTTTTTGGCTGTAAATTAACCAAGATAATGAGAAAACATGTTTAAATGTTAATGAGATATTTTTCTAAAAAGATCTAAGTGTAGAAATTTGGTGATGATTAGCTCATAGTTATTTAAATAGTTTTAATAATTATCTTGGCCTAAAAACATTATTTGTGACTAAAACATAATCAAGATAATTAGCAAACATATTTAAAATCTTAAAAAGATATTTATCAAAGAAATATATAAGTGTAAATAATATGATATAATTATCTCATAAGTATTTAATTATTTTTAGTAATTAGCTTGGTCTTAAAACCCTATTTTTGATTGAAAATTAATGGAAATTTTAATAAATGCATTTGAAAGTTTTTAAGATAATCATTGGAGGTAGAATACAATGTTAGAAAGTTGAGATTTATATATATTCATGATATTATTACTATAATAAATACCAGGTTAGAAATAATATTTTTTGGACATAATTAAAAGAAAAAAATTAGAAAAAAGACTTAAAATATATATAAGATTATGAGTACAGTCTAGAAACCATATAAGAAAGCTAAAATAAAAATGTCTTACATATATAAACAGGTGGGAAATTATTATGTCAAAAAGTTACTAATTTCGACTACACTTTAAAGACAAAGCTAGCAGAATAGATCCCAAAAATCAATCATGAAATTATTATGTATAAACTAAGGTATGAAGAGTTACGAGAACAATATTAAACCACAAGAATCTTCTATAACTAATTAAATTACCCCAGGGTCTAGAAATTAGACTAAGTCATGGAAGTATGTTATAGAATGGTAAAATCAAGTTTTTGATCATTTACCCAATAAATAGACGTCCTTTTTATAAGGATAGAAGCTCCCAAGAGGACCCGAGTAAACAAACCAACGGAACAAGATGATAGTATTACAAAGAGGGCTAGGGCCTCTCATGATCACGAGGCCGGACCAAGCAGTAGGCCTACAGACGAGAGTGTTCGGGAGTTGGAAGAGGAGTCTACTAACGGTTGTGACCTCATCCACGTAGGGGGGAAAAAGAGTTGGATGAGGATATCTTAGCCCATTTACAGAGGCTGTAGGACCAGAAGAGTTTTTGAACTTTTGGTTTTTTTTCCCCCTATTTTCATTGCGAGACAGGACTATGTCTTTTTGTAGGGTTGTAGTCCTAAGTCATTTCTAATGGAAAAGTTCTAATTCCCAGATTTTTCTTACTTTAAGATTTTCTACTAGACGTAGAGATGTCCAGGAACCTCGCGGGGGGGGGGGGGGGGGGGTTTCACTATGTATAAATTGTGTATATCACGTGCGTTTAAGTAATATTCTTAGAACTCCTTATCCACTACAAGAGGTTCTTCATATTAGCGACGCTAGCAGTGTGGTGCTCAAATGTTAAAATCCACGACGTCGCTATGGTCGTTGCTATGAGTGTCGCTATGCTATTTGAAGCAAAGCGATGCTCATAGCGACGAGCATAGAGACACTGACAGGGGTAAAACAGAAACTAAGAGTGCCAAAAACTCAGATCTCATATGTGAGTTTCGGCGCTCTAGCAAAACAGGTAAAGCCGTGCCTCTCCCTCTCCCCCCCCCCCCCCCCCCCCCCCCCCCCCCCGCGCGCACACACACACACACACACACGAGGAGAGGAAGGAGAGCCAGGTATGCTCCTTCCCTCTCATATTCCCTTCCCCTCTTTCTCTCTCTCCCTCTCAATCTCTCTCTCTCTCTCTCTCTCTCACACACACACACACACACACACACATACACATTGTGGAGAGAGAGAGAGAGAGAGAGAGAGAGAGAGAGAGAGAGAGAGAGAGAGAGAGAATGTACACACATGCAAAAAAAAAAAACACATGCACACACATTGAATGTACAAAAAATTAAACACAGATGCATAAACAAAGAATGCATACACACACACATTGAGTGAGGAAAAGAGCGAGAGAGAGAGAGAGAGAGAGAGAGAGAGAGAGAGAGAGAGAGAGAGAGAGAATTAGAGGAGAAAACAAAGAGAAAGAGAAAGAGGGAGAAAAAAAGAGAGAGAGAGAGGGAGAGAAGGCGAAAAGAGAGAGGTAAGGGGAGAAAAAAACGAGAGAGATAGATTTAAAAAAAAGAGAAAATATAAAATGAAATGTTATATTAAGATTTATGGTTAGGTTAGATTTAAAATTACATTTAAGAATAGGTTAGATTAAGATCTAAGATTAGGAAAAGTCAGGAAGAACAAGTGGAGGAGAGACAAGGGATAGGTGTAAAGGTGGGAGGAGAGATTTTCTCTCCCAGACATGACAGTCGGAAGGAGATTAATGTGATCCACAAGGGACATGGAGATTTTTTTGGCAGGTGATATGGAATTCTACTACAATCCCTGCTCGCACACAATGCGTTCTCTCGCTCGTGCTCATCTGAAGGTAGTGCTAAGACTCTCTCTCTCTCTCTCTCTCTCTCTCTCTCTCTCTCTCTCTCTCTCTCTCTCTCTCTCTCTCTCTCTCCCCCCCCCCCCCCCCCCCCCGCTTCACAATCAAGGAATGGGTGAATTTGCGCGTCAAAGCATGTAGATCTATTCGATGTGAGAGATATCCCCCTTTTTACCCTCGCGTCAGTGTTGGTACCTGCCAAAGTTTGGTCTTGTTGTTGGAGGACCAGGAAGTAGTAAGTGGAGAGAGAGAGCGAGAGAGAGATAGATAGATTGAATTATCGTCCGTGGAGGTCAGATATGACCTATGGGACTGAAAAACAACACAGTACAAGAGGGTTCCTTCTAAGCAAAGGGGTCATCAAATACATCTCAGTTAAGGACTGAGGGTCCAACGAGGGATGGACAAAAGAGAAGATAAAATAAACAAAGCCTAGGGAGGGGTAGATAAGGGGGTATCCATTTTGAGAGTTCGAAACTCTTGGATGATGGCTTTACCTCCTCGATAAACTGCCCATTTTCCTGCATTGCACGCTTCTCGCACCTTTTGTAGTTCCGCCTTCTTTTGTTTGAGTTGGGCTGGTGTGAGTTCTTCTGCAAACCAGATTTTAGTGTCCTTGAGAAGCTTTGATTGCTCAAGGAGTTTGATTCGGTCCACTTTGGTTTTGAAAGTGAGGATCGCATGGTTGGTGCGGGGTTCGTATTCAAGGTAGGAGATTGTTGCTGGATCCTAATGTATCATGTGGGTGGTTGCTTGGATGCGAGCAAAAGATTCATGGAACTTGACGCCGCCCTCTCCTTTCCAATCACTTGGAAGCCCGCCAATGCGAACATTGAGGGCGATATCCTGTTGTCGTTGCCGTTCTCGTAGCGTAGACGCCACCCGGTCTTCAACCTTGTGGAGGATGTCCTCTTGGATTTGATTTTTGACTGCCTTTGCGAGCTTGGTCTCTACTTCCTCTTTGGTTTTGTTGAACTTGGTTTCCATTTCTTCCATTTCTTCTTTCTTGTGGTTCTCCATTGCGATAAGCCAGCTCTCGATGGCGACGAGTTTGCGTTGCAACTCTTCATTCTCTTTGCGAGTTTGTCAACCTCACCTTGAAGGCGGCTGATGCTGTCTGTTTTGGGAGGTGTTGCCACTACCCCAGCAAAAGTGGGTTTATTGCGGGATGAGGCTCGTGTGGCCATGCCTTTACTCGAGGGGTGCACCAAAAATGCCTTACTGTGGAAAGTCGGTTTGAATCAAGGGCATCGACCTATGAACAGAGGTGAGGCCAAAGTAGGAGGAAAAGTCTATAGAGGCTCGACAGTGGCGGGTTCAAAATCTGCAGGCCAAGCATAGCCGAGTCGAAGTCTGCAGGAAAAAACTGTGTAGGTCGACTGGGCAGAGGTCGAAGTCTGCAGCCGAGGCGAGCAAAAACTATGTAGGTTGATTGTGCATAGGTGAAGTCTGCAGTGGTTTGACGAGGCTGGTTGAGGGGAGGGGTGGGGCTATGGCTAACGCCCCCCCAGGGGCAGCCCCTCGCCCATGGGAAGGCTTGGGGGGGTTGGAGAGGTTTCGCCGACTCAGAAGAACGCACACACACACAGAGAGAGAGAGAGAGAGAGAGAGAGAGAGAGAGAGAGAGAGAGAGAGAGAGAGAGAGAGAGAGAGAGAGAGAGAGAGAGAGAGAGAGAGAGAGAGAGAGAGAGAGAGAGAGAGAGAGAGAGAGAGAGAGAGAGAGACTGCAACCATGGCGTGCACGATCAAAGAGAGAGCGAGTCCTACCATGGTCCACACAAGAGGAAGACGAGCATGTTGCCATGGCAAGGGAAGAAAATGGAGGGGCCATTGCGCAGAGGGGGCGATGCTCGCTTTGTAGACTTGAGGATGGCAACGGGCAGGATACTTTGTCTTCGAGTCATGGCTGTATACAAATGGCCAGTGTAAACCAAAAATGGCCAACTAAACTAAAATGGCCCGTATAGAATCTAGGGGGAATTCCCAAAATACCCCTCTAATTTTAAATTCCTAAAATGCCATCTAAATTTACCAAAATTTTTAAGATACCCCTGGTTGTGAGACTAAATATATGTGCATATAAAAAATTTGCAACTTTTCATAAGAAGATTGATTTTATATCAATAGAAGATCTACTACAAAATTGCCCGCTGCAATCTAAACTAACATAATATGGCAGAAGGGGGAGCCCCTTACACGTGTCAAAATCTGCAACATGAAGGCTAAACTCCAAAATTGAGAGAATCCCTTGTGCACGTGATAAAGAGGGAGAGAGAAAAAGAGAGAGAGGCCACCGAAGGTGGCATGCCGTACTAGTACAACATATGGAAATGACAGCTGATGATACAAAATGCCGGCGGATACTATACAGCGATAGATTGGCTGGCTCCTCTGATTTCAACGGCTGCATGTAAGGGTCTTGCAGCAAACACAACACACCATTAAGAACTTATGAATGTACAAGCATATACAAATACTTCAATGCAAGAGTTTAATAATCTCACCTCTCCACCCCGTCTATCCATGACCGAGGTGATGAGACAAAATCCTCCTTGAAGCTGGCCCAATCGCTACTCCCTAGGTGATGGGATAATCCCGTCCCAATGCAAACTCTCATTGCGTCCCTCTACTACTGCCACCTATCTGGACTAGTCGTTCTCTCCTCCCTGATACCCCTCCACTCCTCTCTTTCAAGCCAGTCAGGTCTGGCATCTGCTTCTCATGCGTCTGACCTCCAATGCTTCATATAGTCATGCATGTGCCTCCTCATCCAAGCATTATCAAATGTATTCTCCAGATAGGGAACTGGAAACTCCCAATGCAACATAGAAATAACATAATCCTTGGAGGCTTTATCTTGAGTCCTCCAAGAGATCATGACAGTGTGTCGGAAAACCTGTCTACACAATTGTCATATGCAGCCCATCACCTGCTTCCCCTCAAGGGTCATAATGATCTCACCATACATACGATCGATGAGGTAGGCGTATCCCTCTGGCACGACCCTCCCGTGAACTGTAGCAACCCTATCCGGTGAATGCTCATCGTCCAGGCCTCTGGGAGACCCTGATCCAGTGTCCGGGTCACTCCTCGGCATCTCCGACAGATTGGCCGGGACACCACTCTCAAACATGTAGCAGTATAATCCTTTGGTGTAGTCTAAGCAATCTCACAAGCAGGGACACTCCTCAGTGTGACTTGGGGAGTCTGCGACACATGAGATCTAGAAACGACGTGCTCCTTGCCATAACAACCACCACTGCCAGACTGTCATGAAAGTCTGATATGTCGACTTCGTCGGCTCGAGGCAGACGCACCACTGCGCTCCAAGTGCATTGAAGACTGAGGCTGCAATCGCAAAGGAGGTGATCCATCTCAGCTCATAGATGCTACTCGTCCCTCCACCAGATCTAGTTGCATTATGAAGTACAAAAAGCAATAAAGCATGGGTGGAACAGACCTGATTGGCTGGCCAAAGAATATTGGAAGAATGCGAAGCGAGCAATGTGCCAGAGTCCTGACAAGTGGAAGCAACAAAAGGAGGCAGTCAAAGCGCGAGTAGAGGCAGGGAGCTCGCACCACTTGAGAAGCAGCGGGTGGGCATCATTTGAGGCCGATTTTGTAAGTATTTTTGCATTTTCCTTTAGGTTTGGTAGTTATGTCTATTTGTACTTTTAAATTCTAACATAATGTATTCTTTGTATGTTTTGAACAGTGGTCGATGAACAGGATGTGACCCCACACCGTACGAGCACGAGTATGCGGGTAGGAAAGGCTTAAATGCCCTGATGGACATTCTCAATTCTCGCAATGGCATGGTTAGTATTTCACTTTACTTTTTTACGTTTGTTGTGTTTTAATTATAAGCTAAGAAAATAGATTGTTTTGTAATTATATGTTTATACTTACAAAAAGTCTTATTGTTTTTTTTTGCAGAATCTGACAGATACGCCGCTTGGAGGCGATGAGACGTCTGATTAGACAAGTCAGTCTAGCCATAGCTAGATAGCATTAGTTTTCTTTTGTCATAGCATGTATAATGAGATGAGGTGTGTACGTCTTTTTGTAACTATTGAAAAATGATGTATTTTCTAAAAAATGACAATTGTGTTGTAACTATTACATTTGCAAAGCTTAACAATCAAGTGATTTTTCTTATGATGTGTATCATTTTGTCATTGATTCACTTTCGTCAATTCACTTTCGTCCAATTGCTTTTGTCAGTTTTGTATCTTTATTCTCCAAACAATACTATGCATGATGGAGTTAATGGTTATATTGTCTTGTGGGTGACTACTTTGGGTCTATACCTTGCACTTTCTTTCAACGGTGAATTTGTGCTTATCTTCGATCCATTTAGATATACTTTAGTTTGGAAACATTCAATATGGTTGATGGGTGGCAAGGCATTCAATGTTTTGCCATGCAAAAAAAATTATTCTCAAGTGTCGTTATAAGCGTCTCTATATAAGGTTCTGCAACATCACTACCAGCGTCATCAGAGAAGGATTGCTATCATCACTATATGTGTCGCTATATAGAGACGTATATAGCGACACTTATAAAGACGCCTATAGAGACATTCCCGTAGTGATGCTTTTAGCGACACCGGTGAGTAAAAAAACACAATGTATTTTCATCACTAAAAGCATCACAAGTACACATAACCTCTTGTAGTGATCTCTGATTTTTTGACAAATAAAACACACCCTTTTCCTATTCAATCTGTAAATATTTTTCCCAATTTCTTTTATGATAACCTTCTATATGTGAAAATGTGAGAACAAATAAAATTTAGTAACCCCTTTTGTTGCACTCACGTGATAGTCACAAAATTATTAGGTGACACCCCCCCCCCCCCCCCCGAGAAAGGAACCCATCTTGACCTTGGTGTCGGTGGAATATTGGGGACGTTTCACAGACCAATAAGGAGAACTCCCTTGAGTTCTTTATCTTTCACATCGTTTTCCATCGTAGCTACACGTTTTGGCTATTGAAAAAGGTTTCCCTTGGTAAAGGGTTTTTCAATCAGCCCTCTTTGCCTTGGTCTCCATGTATGATCACGTTTTAATCATTTTACTGTACAAAAATTCCTGCTAATGGTGACATTCCATGTTGTAGACATAGAGATACACTTTCCATAAAAGGAAGTAGTTGAATGTATTTTTTGGGAGTAGCCTTCTCCCTCAATAAGATAGCAACCATACTCTAGAATGCATAACAAATGTATCTCGGGTGGTCGAGCCTTTGAACTTTACCCCCAAATACAGGGCTCACAGAAACTCATAGATGTACATTGCTTTCCCTTGGAAGCTACATGAAGGGAAAGTTGGTGAGAACATCGAATTTCCCATAACATTTCATGAGCACTAACCCTTAATTAACACTAGGGTGGTAATGGGACATTTTTATGTCTTGTTAAGTCACCATTTTCTTGAATTATTCAAAAATTTTAAAAGTGAATTTTTCAGGTGCTATATATCCACAAAATTGCCTTATGAGCTGAAAAACACTAGTTATTTTTTTGGAATATCGATCACACCATTAACCTTACTCTTGCACAACATTTCTCAACCTAAACAGTGTAAAAAAATGTGTCCTATTTTGGCCTTCTTTCAAAGTTTTACACTTATATCACTCTAAAATTCATGGTTGTGAGGTTTAGATTGCTAGAGGATTAGTTTTAGAAGGTCTCAACATGTTTTCATGCGTTTAGGGAGAATTAAGTATTCAATTTGAAAGTTATGACCAAATTACAAGAATTGCATAATCTTATTTTTTGGCCAAATTTAGTACTTTTATGATTTTTTTGGTGGCTTTCTTGATGTCCAAATGCAATTTTTGACTGTATAAGTAATATGTGTAGCATAAAGAAAATCCTCCTTGAGTTTTGGGGCACCTAATACCCTATATAGCATAGTATACGACGATGGTTGAGTTTTTCAATTGCAAAAGAATACGAGAAATTCTAGTGTAGCAAGTATAGCTTTCTCAATATTGCTAGTTTCTTAGGCCAGTTATGTGCATTTTGTAGGTATTAACCAAATTTAATCATAAACTTCAAATTTGGCTAGACTCTTGAGTAGTTTATATGGGATTCTAAAGGTCATAATGCAAAACCCAGTTTTTTCATGGTTGATGTATTTAGCACTCATCTCACTATCCACAAGATTCCACTTGGTAAGAGATCTATTAGTCTTTTTACACGCTCCATGGCTCCTTTTGAATCCAAAGGCCCACAGGGAACTAAGAAAACATGTACATAGTATTTGTATTGAGCGTTACTATAGAATGACAAAAATGTAACTTTTTTGTACCAGAGAGCATCCATGCAAGACGACGACTGCCCATGCTTTTCCCCCTCGTCCATCGCCCTTCTCCCCTGAGCTCCAATACCAGTCTAAGAGAATATGGACTAGCACATACACATCTCCACCCAACGATGTCATATATAGGCACTTGGCTTGTTAAAAATAGGCCGTTTGTACTACCATAGGTGTGTCATGGCCCTTAGCTTGGCCCGTCTTACCCTAGGCCTGCCATCTGGTGTACAAAAATTTATGATGAGAAGAAGCCAATGCCTCCTTGTGGGCCAAATAATGATTTTTCAACTTACACGCAGAAAATTCAACTTCAATGTTGAGTAAAAAGAATGTTTCTCCTCTATGACGATGCACAAGAAGAGGAAGAAGATGATGATGATGAAGTTCCTTTTGCCTTTGTCACACCAAGTTCAAGACACCCAAGAAGAGGATGTTCCCCCCTTTTAGCAAGCAAGCCAATTCCAAAAGTTCCCCCTGTGTCATCCAATGAGATGGCAATAAACAAGATCGTGTTCTCTCTCCTTCCCCCTTATCTACCCCTCCAATAGTCTTGTTCTTCCACACTCAGCAGTCTCTTTGCATGTGTTTCCCCTTTTTGACAAAAGTAATGGCTAAAATAGTAAAAGGTTTCTTTCTTATTTTATAGCATCCTTGATCCTAATCGGCCACACAACCACACACTCTCTAAGTCAAGCAAACCAAGTTCCTCTTCATACCACATGTGACCATGGCATTAAGCCCTTGAATAGACGCATGGGAAAAACCCTAAGGGGGACCATGCCTATCAAGTTTCAAACCAAAGTGTGAAACCTGCTTCAAATTGACAATGCTACCCCAACTATCAACATCGGTGGCCACCATAGGCAAGGAGCCTCAAGATCCTCAAGAGGGAGGCTCTCCTTTGAGATGCCTATGAAGTTCTCTTTAAATATATGTGCTCCCTAGTCAATCCCTCACAAGGCATATGGGATTAGTGCCCGCCACATGACAAACCCATAAACTACTCCTCCAATTCACCCAAACCCTCCCATAGAAGCACCTATTTAACCTTCAAACTTGATCCAAGTCTCGATTCAAATTAAGTCCAAGAGCTAGCATATCGGCACTTGCACAACAAATTCTCATCAAAAGGCTTCATAGGGGGGTTTCCAAGCTTTTGTACGTTGGTGTGTTCAATGCTATTCTAATTTGCAAGGAGAGTTCAAGTATTGAGATCCTTACTCTATGATGTCATAAGCATACCTATTCAAAACATATTAGTCATGATGTAAGGGGATCTTCTGGCAAGATTAAGAGAAATAACACTACAACATGGCTCGCAGAAATCGGTGCAAATATCGACAAAAAATAGTTAGTTCTAAAGCTAAAAAGCGCTGAAATAGGCCTCGGAAGCGACGTCGGTATCGTAACACCGGTATAAACACCAGTATATTAAGCGTCGGAATAAAACATGAAATGAGCACTGAAATATGCAATTAAATAATCGTCGGTAATACTATAGCATATTCCGACACGGCTATCGAGGTCTATACTAATGCTTATACCGTACTCTATATCGACGACCAAACCTACAAAATTGTTTTGGGCAGAGAGGGCTGGGAACTGATGTTGCATGTATTGCAGCAAAAGAAAACAGCCCTCTCCGCCCAAAGGAAGAGTGCACAAGCAACCGCACTCCACCTACAAGTTGACGCTAAAGAGTGAGTGTATGGCAATTAGCAAAATTGTAAGAGAAACATAACCACAAAAATCTTGATCATGGCATAACGGCATAAAGATTTTATAACCATAATTAAAACATGAGCTGAAAAGCGCAAAACCATAAACATAACGTGTTTGCCATACCATAACCATTACCATAACTTACTTGTCATACCATAATCATAGCAGCCATACCATCATTGCACAACCCTAACCATAACCATAACCATCACCATTACATGATTTCCATACCATTATAGCAAAACCATAACCTTAACTAGACTACCAAATCTTAACCATAACATCTATGCCATACCATAAACCATAAACATAAGCACTACAAAACTGTACATGTGCAAACAATCACTGAGTGAGAAGACCCTCATGGTAATGCCTCCGAGTCGACATCCTCTCCCTCCTCCTGCAGCTGGGTCAAAAGGGCCACAAGTCCATGCTTGTACCCATTCTTCTCCTCTCGGCGTGTCAAAAGACGCTCCATGGCAACTTCCTGCAAAATTATAGTTTAATCATTAGATAAATCTTCAAATAACATATTGAGGCGGTCCGGGGCGGGCAACAAGAAGAGCAACCTCTAGACACCCTTCAAGGCTCCCGTGCTGCTCAATGGGGCTGGGGCACAACACAACACAAACCAAAACAACAAACCCACAGCCAAATCCCAACTACACAAGGGGCACCACCTAGTTTAAGAGCGAACTAGGATGCAAAAGAGGAGAATCGTTAGAGCAACCCACAAACAAGCAAGGAATTTACACTAACCCTAACACCAATGGAACACTCTCACACACTAAAACACGAGAGAGAGAGAGAGAGAGAGAGAGAGAGAGAGAGAGAGAGAGAGAGAGAGAGAGAGAGAGATAGTGCTCGGGCTGCTTTGAAATGTATCGGCAATGATCAAGCAAACACAACTATATATTTAAGAAGGAGAGAGAAAGGGGGAGGGGGTGCTTGTTGCATTAATACCTTCTTACAAATCTGTCATGAAAAATCAAAGTGAGATTAGTATTTGTTCAAAATAGCTTGCGTAAATTTCACCACAACACATCACAAGAAAAGCCACCCCAATCACTGTCTTAAGGCTAGGGGAGTCCTCTCCACCTTGTCGCCCTCTTACAGTATGTGGGATTTATGGCTAGATTGATGACAACACCAGAGACAAGCTATCAAGAACTTAACAAAAAACACCAAGACACTTACGCATCATTGTTGTCCATTACTTCACGTTGGAAGGCAGACAAAGTATCCAAGCTTAGTCCAAATCCACCCTCCTTGATTCAGCAAATGTTGGGCTTACACTAGTAGGAGAAATGATAGATTTCCTACTCTCAATTGAATGATCACTCTCTCTCTTACAATGGCATAAAGTTCTCTTGCTAATCCCCTATTACAACACATGCACATGCATAACACAATGAGCTTCCACTCAAGAGCTCCTTCTAGAGAGGTTGAGCTTGGCTTCTCAAGCTATAGCATAGTGCTCTTGCTTATGGCTCCCCGTTTTGTGCTAGCTACACCCTCCTTTTATAGCAATTTTGAAGGCTAGGGTTACTCCTCTAACCATGGTTGGGTTAGATTTTCAGCAATTTATCTAATTTCTTTTGCTTGGAATTATCAAGAAGTTGGTGGGGAAAGAGAGAGGAGAGAAATGGAGGTGATAGGACTTTTCATAGTGGGTTAGTGTTAGTAGAGTTAGTATTAATTTACAAATGGAATTGGATATTTACAGTGGGAGTATCCATGTAGGATACAAATAAGGAAGAAAAACTCTTAAGAGGTAAGAAAAGGTGGATTTCTTACAAGGTTGATGCTCCAAGTGTCTTGAGTAGGGCCAATTTGGACGCTTGTTGACGGTCCACTAGCTTTGACGGTACATTTTTTCTCCACTCTTGACCTTCTTTGAGAGACAAGGTAATTGAAGCTGAGTAATCAACCACTTTAAGAGAAGAGGCTGAATTTTGTGGTTTTTTGATAGATATGGGTAATTCGGAGGAGGAAAAATGAGACTAGGTGGTCAATTTTGGAATGGAATTGTGTGTGGGAGGTATGAGTTCACCATGGTTTCTCTTATTCTTCAAGGTTGAGGAGAAGGTGAGTAGTGTGCAGAGAGGAGTGGTGAGGGAGATGGGGATGATGAGTGGAGAAGTGTGTGTGAAAGAGGAAAATGATAAAGTGGAAGAGAGAGTGTGGCTGCATAGCATGGGAAAATTGGGGTCCACTAAAAAAATCATAGCTCACAGTTCGTAGCTCAAAAAAATATAAAAAAAATTTGAGGCAAAAGTTCAGCCCACGAGCTACAACTTTTGTTTGTATCACCTTTTCAAATTCGGAGAGCAAGTGAACTTTAAAAATTCAGCAAAACCGACCGTTTTTTTCCACTGCAAAGGTCCTTGTGGGGTCCTTCTTTGGATGATTCTTTTGAATACCTCCAAGAGTGAGCCCTCCATAGTGCATGTATGCATGCCACCTACCCTTGACCTTATTTGGTAGGTCTATAATTGAAGATATTGTTGAGATTAGGATATAAGTGAATAGTACAACTAAGAAAATCAAATATTGAGGGGTCTAAAAAATATGTACATGTCAAATATAAATAATATAAGTGGAAAAAATATAAAGGGGTCAAAAGAAATCTCTCTCATTATGAGGCTACCATAAAATGATAAATATTTTTGGTGTTCTAATTTTTTAGAAAAAAACAAAATAGATGTAGGAAGGGAAAAATCAAAATAGTGAAAAAATATACACATAAATAAAACTAGGTTTTTTGGATTTTTGTTGGGGTGGAGTTACACCAAATATAAGAGAAGCTTACATGAAAATATTTCTATATGGAATAAAGAGTATGAAAAATGGTAAGAAAAAATTGTGGTAATGGTGAGGCAATGTACAGAGTATAAATAACACACACCTAGGTAGAAATATTTAAATAAATACCAAAATAATTATGAAAAAATCTTTTATTTAAGCTCTATATATAAAGAAATATTTACATACGCATGGGCCATAATATACTTATATTTTTTTATTTTTATTTTTATTTTTTTTGGCTCAACTAGCCCAATGACTAGCTAATTGAGGGTTTTTTAAGAAGATATGGGAAAAGTCCCGTGACTCACGCACGCCTATGTACAGTGAAATGGTAGGGATAGCCACAGTGTTTGGGTGATTTTGGTAGGGTGAGGTAACTCACTGTGGTAATTACAAAGAGCCGAAAAATGGCTATCAATATATATTCTCCAAATTTAAAGCATACGTATAATACTTACAAACTCATGTCGAAGCGTATCGTAACCTCCACTCCCAAGATGTGACGCTCCAACAGACTCCAAACGTGCTCTGGCTGCTGCTGAAATCTCTAAGGATTGTCTTGTGTCTCTCATGCAATCCCCGCCCACTCCTCTGCGTCCAACCATGCTAGCTTGGGATTTCCGTCATTGTACCTGTCTCTTGCCGCTGACCAATGGTGTGACATTATAGACTTTGCCATTCTCAAAATCCAAGGGTTCGAGACTGGATCGTACCCCTCTGTCGGCATGTACTCTCTCTGAATGGCCTCGACGATGTAGTTCTTTCTTTCAACATCAAGGTTATCCCAAACCTCCATCATAGAGTGACCAAACTGAATCGTGTAGAGCTGTTGAATCCTCTGTCGCATGGCCTTTCCGACCCTATCTACCAGAATAGCCCCATCCCTGCTCTTGTACACCTTGCTAGGATCATGCTCGTGTGATCCCCAAGGTGTACATGGTGTACCAATTGGTGAACTATCTACTGAAGAGAGTGGTGGATACTCTCTTGGTGGTGTGGACGCATCGGTAAACGTTCCAAGGATTTAATATTTACGTAATGACAACAAATTTTGTGTGATCACAAGGTCTTATTAACACATTTACATGATTACACTAAACATGATTACAAAGAATCCGTTTAAGGGCGACTTGCAAACCCACTAAATTCCCGTCGGGCTTTTCCATTTTCCCTGCGAGCCTGTCGGGAATACTAAAAAGCCGGACGGGCTCGCAGAATTATATATATGCGGGCCGGATCGGGCCTGCTGGGTGTTATTTCTTGCTTTCATCTTCTGTGTGTGTGTGTGTGAGAGAGAGAGAGAGAGAGAGAGAGAGAGAGAGAGAGAGAGAGAGAGAGAGAGAGAGAGAGAGAGAGGGGGTCATGTGGGAGCGTGCTCTGCGTCGCAGTGCGCGTCAGCAATGGAGTACTTGATCACACGATCCGGGTATGTGTTGTGTGTGTGTGTGTGTGTGTGTATTGTGTGGTAGCGTGCCTTTTGTCGTATTGCGCGGCAGTGATAAGGTACCTTACCACACAATGGGAGTGTGTGTGTAAGCTATCCTATGGAACAATGCTTATCACGGGGGCTTCACCTCGATGACGGGGGGAAGATGGTGTCCTTGTGGTAGGTATTGGCTTACTGTCTAGGTACTACGTCGGTAACACGGCGAATCTAGTATCCTTATGGTAAGTCAACTTCCCTTCCCCTTACCCAAAAAAAATATGGGCATCGATCGGTAACGCGGCTATATGATGTTCGTATGCAAGCCATTATTTCTCCTTAGATTCAGGTGGCACTCGATCAATAACGCGGTTAATAGAGTGTCGTTTATTAGAAGCATCTGTTTTTGCATAAATGTGGCGTTCAAGTTGTTAACCCAACCATACGAACGTCATATAATTTGGATGTGCATGTGCAGTTAATTTTTTAAGTATTAAGAATATGAAATACTTGGTCGGTAACGTGGCTGTGAAGAGTATTTCATATACAAAATGTATATTGAATTGTTTGATTTTGTTGTTTTTAGCTATCCATATGAAATTATATACTAGCTAATCATATTCACAAGAATAATTTATTCATCAATCATCGCTATTTTAAATGCTCCGTTTATATAATTTATATGCAAAAAAGTATTTGCACACAAATTGCATGTTAAATATTCTTTTTTATCTTTTTAAAGGACCTCAAGCATTATCGCTATTTTTAATGCTTCATTTACATAAATTCTCTGTAAAAAAGAATTTGCACATAATTTGCATGTTAAATATTCTTTTGTATTTTTTTAAAGAGCATCAATTATCATCGCTTTTTTGATTGCTACATTTACATAAATTCTATGTAAAAAAGTAACACAATTTGCTAGTCCAATTTGTATACTTCCAATGTTTTAAATGTTATTGAAGTTTTTAAGTCGGTGTGTGCTTTGTTTGAACTAGTATGTGCGCACGGAGAAAAATATAAGTTAAAAATTCAATATATGCTGAAATGTGCAGACTGTTAACATGCATTGTTTGATCTGAATTAAGTTCTTATAAACCACTCGTTTGATCTGCATTTTATACGTGTAATAGATTTTAATTTTAAGTGAAGATTTTTTTCAATTTTTATCAATATTTCCTTGTACATTTCTTAAAGTCTTCAAGTGGTGGTTAAGGGTTTGCCTGAAATAGTGTGAGAGTGTTAATGTCATTCGCAACCATGGATTTGTATTTGATTTGTTGTTTTCTATTGTCCAGTGCAAATATGACGCCAGATCAAAAGAAAATTATTATGCGTGCCATTCGTAAAGAATTTATTTTGGCAATCTCATCATGTGTAGATGATCGCATACAGCAGATTAGTGAGAGCGATGTCTTCATCAAAGACCTCACTAGCGCTATATGGGAGAACACAGAGCGCAAGCTGCGAGTTGAAGGCCAATACGAGTTGTCGATTCCAACAGGGATTCGAGAATTTGACCCCCACCACAAGGTTAGGACAACGTTGGGCAATATGAAAGTATGTTGCAAAGACTTAAAGGAAGATATCCCACCTATTTGCGACGTGTCAAAATTAGAGATCTTGGATAAATTGTGAAAAAAACAGAAGGTAAAGATGAAGCGTGTGAAAGCACAGGACCAAGCAGCCTTACCCAAGAGATTGAAGATGGCCCAAGTTGCGCAAACAACTTTGGGAGGTCGATCCGATGCTAGGGGCACCGGCACAATCATGCGCATGGCATTGAATGAAAAGTGCGCTCATCTTGTCAGCATCCCTCATGAAGCCTTGGTAGAAGGTATGAGGATTGGAGCAGGCTCCTTTGGTGTGTGTGCATTGTACACCATCAAAGGCATCTCCTTTTTGCCAGACCACATTACATATGTGGGAAAATGATACAAGGGAGGGAGTGAGGCAAAATTTGACAGCTTTTAGATAGAGCAAGGAATAAAAACGTTTCACCCCTCCATTGTATGGTGCATGGCTTTACTACCGAAGCTCCTTGGATCACAATATTCCCATACTACAGTGGGGGTATCGTGGGCGACATGATATGCCGCTTACCTTTCGCTCATGGATTGTTCAGACGACACATGCACAGGCTACAATGACTGGAGGTCATTGCATGTAGCAAATCTTATGTACAAGAGATAGACACGCTGCGAATCAAAGCAATGATCGAGAAAATGCCAGCCATTTGTCACGCCTTAATCGACGGCGTTGCGGTTGCCCACTCGGCCGGTATAATGCACAGTGACCTGCACCCATTCAACATAATGTTAGACTTTACTCGTGCCAATAAACCCTGCGTCAGCATCATTGATTGGGGTATGATGCTTAGAACACAAGCTAAGCATGCATCAATTAATTATCTGCATCCATGCGCACACTCAGACTCTACATTTTCGATGCGTAGAGAGCAAGGAATGCTGAGATGGCTAAGCGACCGTGGATTACTCCCAAACTATACGATCCATGGTGCACATATGCATACACAAAAGCGAGCAACATTTATGCATTGGGCTACCTATTCGACATGCTAGTAGATTTTTGGAGTGTAGCCATAAAAAATTATTTTCCAGGAGAAGTTTTTCACCACCCAGACGAAGATGTTATGAGGGCTATTCGAATTAAAGTAGATTGTTAGATGAAGTTAAAAGATCGGGAACAAAGAAGAAATGCTTCTGACGTGTTGATATTTTTCAAAGAACATTTATTCACAAACCCTAACCTTGTCCAACGTCCCCTTGTTGAACTTGCACAATCATTTTATCCGATTTAAATATTTCCATGATATACATATGTCTTGTCCAGGGTATTCTATTTTTTATTAAAGTGTATTATCTGGTTTGAAGTGGTTCACCTAATTGAGTCAATTATCTTTAGTCATTTCAAATTTGTCATGTTGAGTGTCAGTATTTCAAATTTGCCTTGTGGTTCAATTAGTCGCATTTGTTGTGGTTTGATTTAGTGGATTTTGATGTCTTTTGTAGTGAACAAGAAGTTGCTATCTTATCATGAGAATATATATTTGCCAATGATATTGAATATTTGTCTATCTGTTGATTGTAGCTCTAAGAGAAAATGGCCGATGAAGAACAAGATATTGGCACCTAATCACTACCCGATGATCAACAATGAGTGGCTGTTAATGCATTTCAACGCATGAAGTCTCGAGCACATAGTATGTCAGCACAACAAGCGACGCGTACTGCTTGACGACTCTCAAAATGGGAAAATCAAAACCACATGCAATGAAAAAAGATCAATAAAGAAGTGACAAAGGACATGATCAAGACAATATGGCCATGTGAGGACACAGAGATCAAGAAAGGAAGGTGGAAGGTTTTGAAGTGCAACCATGATCCGATCAAAGAAAATGCTGAGAGGATTTATTTGGAGGTTTATGGCCATCCCATGCACAATGCAGATAGTGCGCTATATTTTGCAAAAATGTTATATGTTCACTTTGTGCAACAGTGACCAGCAGACTTCTAGTCAAAGGAGACATCTCTTGCCACTCATGATTTAAGGGAGAGTTGTGTCACTTTCACCCGAGATGAGTTGGCATTGATAGTGGAAGGAACCGTCCTATATTTAAAGAGAGAGAAGGATATTTACGCGACACAATTGGCAGAGAAAGATGCAAAAATAAAACGGCTTTCTATAGCCACCCAGACACCTCAACCCTCACAAGTCCGGATGGAGAAAAGCATTCACCGCTTAAGATAGGATGTTCAAAATCTGACACAGCGAGTGAATCCAACACCTGTACAAGGGACACACATCACTCACCTTGTCATGCATCTAGATTTGGTCCCCTCGTCTACTTCAGATGCATACTCATCTTCCCAATGTTCAGTTTGCTACAAGAATTTTGATGGATGGAGTGAATATTATACATTGACATGTGGTCATTATTATCATTTTGTTTTTCTTATTCGTTTAATGCAAAATAGTAGTCAAGCGCAATCTGTTCACAAGATATTCCACAAGGAATATATATTATGTTTGGCATGGCAAACGAGTATAAATTCAAGCAAGGCCGCCAAGATATCCCTAGCACAATTAGAAATCTGTTTGATAAGCAAGATGTTGCTTCACAGCAACACAATTGAGATCGACAAACTATGTACAATCACGAATATGAAGCATTGTAATTACTCAAAACACATTTTAATACAAGGTCTTTTACAATGGTTTTTGACATTTACTCGTTCTACTCTCAAGCTATATTGAATCTGTTGAGTTGTTATCTGGTTCTAAGTCTGAGTGTTGTGGTTTTCCTTGTAATTCAACCTCCACATCTATTATCAAATTCTCTTCTATTTCGTCTATAGTGCATTGAGATACACCAACATTGAACTCTTCTTCATCTTCGTGTTGACAATCATACAACCAGGTTGGCATTTCCTCCTCATAGCCAGCACTTTTGATGTGATTCAATATCTTTTCATTGCAAAACATATACATTAATTTTTTTGCTCTGTCTGCTAATAGCCTATTGCGAATAGTGTTGTGAACATACTTGTAGATACTCCAGTTTCTCTCTGAATTTGAGTTTGCTACACATTGTGCAACTACTTTCATTCCAAAGGGACGTAAGATAGAGTAATGCTCTCCACCATCCATCATCCACCACTTCCATGCAGGTTGCTCTTTTTGCCATTACCTGTGCAAAATCATTCACAAAAGAACCTTCTTTTAATCCAAATGCACTCATTTGTTTGATGCAATCAATTTGATCTTGAATGTTGGAGTAGAATGTGTTGACCACGTGATAAAAATCTCTTACCACCTCTGTATTGGACATCAGATCTAAATTTCAATACTCTGGATCGAGCATGTAAGCAACGCTATGGAGTGGACTATGAGCGCTCTTCCACCTTGCATGAAAATACTTGGCCAAAATTTTTCGTTGTTTGCCAAAGAATGGTAATCGCCACTCCTTCTCTACTACAGACTCTTTCAGCTCTTCAAGATTTTCAAGACTCTGTTGGACTGACCACCATGTCATCCACACTTTGTCCAGGTTTGGCGCCCTTTGATCAAGATTGCGGATCGCAAACATAACGGGAATCATTACATGGTATGCATCCATTTCACTCCTCCACCAAGCAGCCTTGTTTACATTTCCATGTAGACATGTAATTTTATCTTTCACTTTTTCTTTCTGTTCAAGCTGCCATTCATCAAAGGCCGCGCAATTGAATGTGTCAATCACAACGCATTTATTACGGAGAAGTGATTCCAAGGTATAAAAGTGTGTGCCGAACCGAGTTTCAACAGGAAGTTTCAACATCACTAACATGCGCATCCTATACAAATCGAGCACTCTTTGTCGTTTCAAGATAAATTTCACAACCTGATGTGCTGTATCAAATATTTTGGTGTTTGGAGGTGATAACAACATACAAGTGCCCACCTAGCCAAGGCACCCGTTGGGTCAGCCGGCCAAAGTTTTGATGTGGTCACATTATTTTCTGATGTTTAATACATCAAACCCTGTAAAAGCCTAATGTCAATCATCTATGTCAAGTTTAAGTCAAAGATGTAATCTTTCCAATGATGTATGTAAAGGTCTATGAGAAGTTGGTCGTCGGCCACTTTAGAAAGCCCTAGGTATATAATACACTAAGGTTAGTGGGAAAAGGAGATTATTTTTTGAAGATAAGTGACTATTGCGATACGCATAAAGAGCTACCTCTTTTCTCCAACTTGTAATCATCGCTTCTATGGCTACGGTAATCCAAATTCAGTTTTGTTTCTTGCATTGTGTTCCTCTTACTCTGCTATTTCATTCAAGTGTAGGCATTCAAGATTCGGTGAAGGTTTTGAACGCATCCGTTTAGGTCTTAAATCGTTGTTTTGAGTATTTATATGCGTATTTTATGTTGTTTTGACCCTAGGAGAGGCTTTAGGGACCCAAAAACGACCCTTTAGGATCATCCGTATACTGTTTTTGCGTACTGTGGGACAAACGATCGCGATCATTGTACCTCTCCAGAATGCTTGACCATGATAGGATATGTTCCTGATAGTCCCCTGTAGCTTCCCTTCAAGTTTCGTGCGATTCCGATATGATTTGCATGGTGAACGGGCATGATGACTGTAGAGCTGTGTAGAAGGACATAGGCAGATTACTTGGCTTTAGTGTGATTGATTTTCTTGTAGAGTTAGTAGTTGCATCTCTTCGAGTTCACTTCATTAGGATTGACACCCTAGTGAGTTTCCATGCTTCATCCGAGTCGCTTCCCATGTATCGATAATTTTATGTTGATGCTTGAGAGCTATGCTATGGACGTCCGCCGCGGCGATCCGCAAACATTTGGTGAACCATGTGGTTTATTCGTTAGTGTACCAATCTTTCAGCACCAAGTTTAAGTTGTGCGTATACAACCATTCAAAAAAATGTGTGAAAGCACTTCTTTATTAATTAACTGGCGTTTTTACAAATCTTTGCGTTGTCCATGACTACTTGAACGACATGTTCAACACCAATTTCTTTAATTACATTAATCAAGACCTCATAAATGTATTTTTCACTTTTAATTGCACCAGAACTATCAAATCGCCTTTATAAACTTTTCTTCTTTTGGACAAACTAGCATTACAGTGATCAGCGGTCTTCTTTGAACAATTGACCAGCCATCACTCACAATCGTACATCCTGAAAGCGAAATATTCCCAAGTATTATTTTGCCCACCCATGCAACCAATTAATTAAAGCTATTTCAACCCAATTAAGGATTATAGCTCATATATTGTGGAGTGACAAGTGTAAATCAACTCAAATGCAAGACCTTAAGGATCTTTATATGCCCAGTACACTAGTATAGGACATCCGACCCTTGACTATCGAATCGTTATTTACATATGCTCATCTTCTAAAATGAATTACAGCCCTCATTTGGACCAATGGCTTCTTTGCAATGAGCATGACTCTCCAAGTTTTTAGTTGTTTTGGTTTTGTACCTTTATTTCGGTAAACGAATTAAAAAAAATTAGAAGTGGTTACCGAATTAAGAATCACGTTAGACCCAAAAAAAGGACCTGTGACTCTGTAACCTTAGGTCAATTCACAAGGAGATGACTATACCCGGCACTAGGATACAGTCCCCAAGGATTTGCCTAGCTAAAGGACCATGGTTAGCACAATGTTTACTATATGAAACCCGGAGGGCTAACCGGCTCTATAGGTTTTTGCAGGTCATAATCAAAGTCGTTAACAATTAACGTGGTCACATGATTTTTTGTGTAAATACTAAAGTTATTGATGTGATCATCCAATCGTGATTATGTTAATGAAATCCCACCGTAAAACCGCTACCACAACAACCACCATCTCCAGAACGACGCCTACCTCGTCTCGAGAATGAACCACCCGTCGGTGTAGGGCGCACACGAGTCCTAGGCGTAGGGGGCACACTAGACTAAGGTGTGGGGCCGCTTAGTGTAGGGACCACACTAGTCACAGCGTAGGGTCGACCGTAGTAGGTCTAGAGAGACATGCTTCCCAAAGGTGTTGTGCCATTGCGATCTGCTCTGGTGTGAACTGAGATAAAAACGAGCCCATCTGCTCGGGTGACATGCCATCCGAAGTGACAAGAAAACTAAAACTAGAAGAGTATGGCTCATCATCATCGGCCATGGCTAATTATACACAAACAACACCCACAAAATACGTTATTTTATAGAAGAAATGCTTAATCAATACAAATAACAAATCAACGAAGCTTCTACACAAATGAATGAATCTAAAGTGTATTGTAGACTAATAAAAAGAGTTTTACAAAAGAGTTCCTGGCAAAATTCATTAGTTCATCTCTCATCCTCTATGAGATCTGATGCACCAAAGATGTCTATCTCAATCTGTACTTTTGCATCTTCGTCATTGAACTCTACTTCTTTGTTGCTCTCCACATCAGCTTCAGTATTTGACACCTCATCTCTAGGTTCAGACAATTGCTCACTACTGCCATCCAGCTCAAAATCTAAACTTAAAGTTTTCGTCTGTCCTGCACTTTGTTCATGAATCACGTCTTCGACCTCAACGTCCAATCCTTCACACACTTGCTTGCTACATGGAGCAACTTGAACGACATAGAGCAAGCAGGGTTTAGACATATGATTCTCGTCATCTTTTGTCCATAGTGGATCGTGTATGAACACAACTTGTTCACAATGCTGCGGAAGTACGAATGTATCCCACGCATCTGCCCACACCCGCGTAGAGTTCACTTGAATCAATCCACTCTTGTCTTTACACACAATTGCATTAGGGCCGCTCGTAATAACTTTGAACCACTTGACATCAAAGATAAACATATCGAACTTTCTAAAGCTAATCTTCAAGATGTCTTGGATGTAGCCAAAGTATTCAAGCTGGCTAGTCTATGTATTCTCATCCTTGGCACTACTCCTACTTTCTTGGACGAAGCTTTCCCTAACACCACTGTCAAAAGTGACCCTTTGTTCGTCGATCCGTTGCACTCTGAAGTGTTTCCCATGTGACCACAAAGATCCATATTTGTGATACTACAGCCACAAAATTGAAACATACTAAAAGTTATTAAGCAATGTGATCATGTGGAGCTCAAAAAGGAAGTTGTGAAATATACATGCCAAGCGCAACCCCTTGATATCTCTTCTTCCTCTTCAGTAATCAACACTCCATTCCTCTTTGCCTCTGAGACTGTCGCATCTAACCACCTCCTAGTTGGAAAGTCAGACAATTTTTGAAGATGATCTGGAAAAGGAAACTCATGTCCTTTAGGCTCACGTCCACGTAGCTCATGTCCTTCAGACAAAAATCTACCATGCTCCTCATAAATTGTCTTGCTCAAATGCTCTGAGCGGCAGAAGCCAAGTCGAGGACCACATTTTTGGACATGCATGATTGCCCGAGTAACTCAAGCCTGAAATATCACAAAATTAAAATATAAAGCGTTGGCATAGCCAAGAATCACATGTGTGTGAGGGTTTTAAAGGCACTTACCTGAGCACTCACCGAAGCCTTGCCAATCATGCATGGTCCACATGAGAATACCTTGCACACGTACATTCCATCATCTGATTGGTTGGGACATATCAATCACATCGATTCCTGTCCACAAGATTTGGAGCTCTTCTATAAGTGGTGCCAGATAGACGTCCATGTTCTTTGCTTTGTACTTTCTTGGGACGATCAATGACAATAGAAAATGGCCCTTCTTGATAGCAAGCCATGGTGGAAGATTATAATTAACCAAACAAATAGGCCACGTGCTCCATGACGAACTTCGTAGTCCGAATGGGTTTACTCCGTCCATTTCCTGACCAAAGTGGCACTATGACATTTGGAGCACATTACCGCTCAGATAGACGCACAAAAACAAAGGAAAAGTTTAAGTCAAAAAATCTCGAGGGCGGTAATTCTTGAGTCAATGCACACGGTAATGGTCCTTCAGTAATGCCCACGGTAATGGGCCCGGCTATATTTCCACGCTTATTACCACGGGCTTTACCGTAAGAGTTAACGCAACCACACCGCGCACGCGAGTATTTTATAAAAAAAAAGCAGATGACCATTTGGATGGTCCTTGGTAGGACCCATCCAAATGGTCATTTGCCTTTTTTTTCCTATACATTTAATAAATAAAAACAACAATTTCATTGCACAAAAACTTTGGGCCAAAATCAAATGTTTAATTATATTGGAGAAACTGTTCATTACAAAATTGCCCAAATAGGCGATGCATGGCGGCTATACAAATGTGGCCAAAAGAAGACTTTGGGCCAAAATCAAGTGTTTAATTATATTGGATATTACAAAATTGCCCAAATAGGCGATACATAGGGGCTATACAACTGTGGACAAAAGAAGACAGGCCCAAAAACACTTGGAGGATTGATCGAGCTACTCGGATCCTGGGACCTCTCGAGGGACTCCCTGAATCTGGAAAAGAAAAAAACAACAAAACCTTTAATTAATACAAATGGATACATAATTTTGCATGCACTCATTTTATAGAAAAAAGTTCACACTTACAGGCTGTAGTGTACGACATGCATTTTTAAATTCTTCGCGATTGATTTTGTTGTTTTCATATAGCCAGCACCATGTCTGATATCCGGAGTGGCTCTCTCTGTATCTCTAGATCTCTCGGCTTGGGCAGGTCATAGTAATATTTTGTTGTATATCAATTAAAAAATATCACAAACTTAACCTTATTACCACAAATTAAATCAATTCAAATGAAAATACGCCCACTCACAAATTTATCTTTCCATGTTGCTTTTCCGTCCCAGCCGTAATGCATGGGCGTTTGCTGCGCCCTCGCCTCCACCTACCGAGTGTGTGTCCTAGCACCACCTGCTACTCTCTCGTCCTCCAGCTCACCTTGGGCTTTCTCCCACTCCTCGTCGTGAACATTTCCAGGGCGATAGTTGTGACCCTAATATTCAAATGTTCGCTTTGCCGCCCTCCGCACACTGTTTTCAAGAAATTCTTGATGTACTCCTCGAGCCACTGCCTGGAGAACTCTTCCACTTCCAGATTAGGGAACCGCATGAGCAATGTCGTGTGAATGTACGTCAAGTCCACTGGGTCTTGATCTTTGAAAGATTTAAAGAAATCTTGGTATGTCGAGTGGATCAGCTGGTTAAGGTGCCCTCGAAATGTCCTCCCTAAAGAGGAACCTAGATCCATCTCCCCCCCTCAATGTATATAATAGTAGTAGCCACGAGTGTCCGGGGCGGGCGTATCGCGGTCCTCATCCTCATGTGGAGCTCCAAGGGGTGAGCGAGGAGGTCGGAGTGTAAGAGGAGGTGAATCTGTAGCATTGCCCCCTCCACCACCAAAGCAGCACAAGCCACTACCTCGACGGGAGCGTGAGTCACCACTACGGGAAGAGCGCTGGCCACCCGAAGAGCACTGGCCTGAGCCCGAACCGTTGGGGGTGGTGTAGGCGATAGATAACTCGACGGTGCGGGCGTGGATCGCTGCGAATGCAAGGTGGCGGGAGCTGCGGGTGACGGGAAAGTCGAGGGTAAGGGGGAGGGAGGCCCACTGGGAGGCACACTCTGCACGATCGGAGTGCTGACACCCGGTGTCGCAAGCGGTGAGAGCCCATAGGCAGCCAACTGTGCTGGTGTGTACCGCCCTAGAAGACTCTGTTGCGAGGATAGCCACTCTACCTGTGCGCGGTATGCCCTCTCGAGGTTGGGGTCATGTACTGCATCTCGGAACCATCGAAATCCGAAGGTGGATTGTGACTGGCGGGAGAAAGACTGCGAGTAGTAAGCATCACAAGCGTCCTCGTAAGAGAGGCCCTCAGTAAGAAAGTCCTCTATGGATCAATAGCCGGGCGTGGAAGACGATGCCATATCCTACAATTTCACAAAAAAAGGGACCCTAATTAACATTGGATTCTAGTTAAAGTGAGATTCTTTATTGCATAGGATTCCTTTTATCTCCTATTTAAGAAATGGTTTGTGTGCTTATTTTTTTTGTATCCATTTAGAGTGTGTGTGTATGTGCTTCTAATTAATCTATTGTGTGTATGCCTTAGTGTGTATGCGTTAGTGTGTGGAAAAGAAATTAATCTAGTGTGTATGTGTTGGACCTTAATCTATCGTTGGGCTTCTCGGTGACCATTGGGGTCTCAATCAACATCATCGCACACCCACATGGAGGTATGTTTTGGTATGCTTGTAACGCATGCACACTAATGCTTTCATTAGTGTGTGCTTGGGCAAGCATTAGTGTGAAAACACACTAATGCATGCCCAAGTACACACTAATGCAAGCGTTAGTGTGTGCTTGTAACGCATGCACACACTAATGCAAGCATTAGTGTGTGCTTGTGCACTAAAATTAGGGTGTGAAAACACACTAATGCATGCACACGCATACTAATGCTCGCATTAGTGTGTCTGTGCATGCATTAGTGTGTTTTCACACACTAATTAGTGCACAAGCACACACTAATGCTTGCATTAGTGTGAAATTTTTTCACACACCAATGCTCACAATAGTGTGTGCTTGTGCATGCATTAGTGTGTAGACACACTAATTTGTGCACAAGCACACACTAATACAAGAATTAGTGTGTGCTAGAGAGGTATGCACACACTAATGCTTGCATTAGTATGTGCAATTTTTTCACACACCAATGCTCACAATAGTGCGTGCTTGTGCATGCATTAGTGTGTAGACACACTAATTTGTGCACAAGCACACACTAATACAAGCATTAGTGTGTGATTGTGCACAAATTAGTGTGTGGAAACACACTAATGCAAGCACACACTAATACAAGCATTAGTGTGTGCTTGGGCACAAATTAGTGTGTGGAAACACACTAATGCATGCACACAATAATTCTTGTGATTGTGCACAAATTAGTGTGTGAAAAACACACTAATTTGTGCACAATCACACACTAATGCAAGCATTAGTGTGTGTATAATGCATGCACACACTAATGCTTGCATTAGTGTGTGCTTGGGCACAAATTAGTTTGTAGAAACTAACTAACTAGTGTGTAGAAATTAGTGTGTAGAAACTAACTAATGCACAAATTAGTGTGTAGAAATTAGTGTGTAGAAACTAACTAATGCACAAATTAGTGTGTAGAAATTAGTGTGTGCTTGTAACGCATGCACACACTAATGCAAGCATTAGTGTGTGTGTATAATGCTTGCACACACTAATGCTTGCATTAGAGTGTGATTGTGCATGCATTAGTGTGTTTACACACTAATGCATGCACAAGCACACCCTAATGCAAGCATTAGTGTGTGCTTGTAATGCATGCACGCACTAATGCGGGCACTAGTGTGTGATTGTGCACAAAATAGTGTCTGAAAACACATTAATTTGTGCACAATCACACACTAATGCTTGCATTAGGGTGTGTATAATGCTTGCTTGTAATGCATGCACGCACTAATGCGGGCACTAGTGTGTGATTGTGCACAAAATAGTGTCTGAAAACACATTAATTTGTGCACAATCACACACTAATGCTTGCACTAGGGTGTGTATAATGCTTGCACACACTAATGCTTGCATTAGGGTGTGCTTGTGCATGCATTAGTGTGTTTACACACTAATGCATGCACAAGAACACTCCACTCTAATGCATGCACAAGCACACTCTAATGCATTAGTGTGTTTACACACTAATGCATGCACAAGCACACTCTAAAGCAAGCATTAGTGTGTGCTTGTAACGCATGCACGCACTAATGCTTGCATTAGTGTGTGTATAATGCATGCACACACTAATGCAAGCATTAGTGTGTGATTGTGCACAAAATAGTGTGTGTGTGTGTGCATGTTAGTGCATGTGTGTGTATGCATTGTGTGTGTGTGTGTGTGTGTGTGCAATGTGTATGCATTGTGTGTGTGTGCATGTGTGTGTGTGTGTGTGTGTGTGTGTGTGTGTGTGTGTGTGTGTGTGTGTGTGTGTGTGTAGAAGAACGAGAAGAAAGAGAGAGAGTTCGAGCACTTACAGTAGTCGTGACCTCGATCGCTTGGATATGGTGGGGATGGAGATGAAGAGAGTAATAGAGGTTGGAGATGGAGAGGGAGAAGGAGAGAGAGCTTGGAGATGGAGAGGGAAATAGGTCCGCGCAGAAGAGGAGCTCATTTTTGAATTTTTGGCATTCAATTTCGTGGGGGCATGCAGGTGCCCCTTTATATAAAAAATTTTGCTGGGAATTTTACCGTGCGTATTACCGTGCCCAGTCCCTCATGTATTACCGCGCGTATTACCGCGAAAATCTCTGATGAGACATTAAGGTTATGCCAACTGCATGACCTCTTGTACCCACCTCTTTACCTTACAGTCCCCTCTATCTTTAATGAGTGTTAGTCATGTAAGTACCAACATTCTTGATTCATCTTTTTTTAATTTAATTTTTTCTTATTTAGTGTGTGGTCGTGTGTACAGGTCGATTGGGATGACGTGGGTCCGCCGGTTGGCGTGGAACGAACTTGATGGTTGAGCGAGCGACTACCATGTCTATGTACGCGATGTAAGCGTGCGATTGCATGGCTTCGACGTATATGCTTGGCTCACGTGGATGATTATGGACTATGGGACGATCCGAGAAAACACGCTCGAATGGAAACTAGTGATTTGAGGGTTTTGGCATCCATTGATGTCGCTCTCCATTGGAGTGTGATCGGGGGCGAAGGCGGGAGGAGGATGGAAGAGTTATTGCACCAGGAAGCAGTCATGGGAGGGGGTCACACCCGCCGTCCGATGTGGGTGGGTCCACACGAGCGCATGCGCATCCTACATCCACCACATATGGGGATCTCCCCACCACCCCGCCCCACATGGAGGTAGAGGAAGATCATTTGCACAATATGGTTGAGGATGTTCTTGCACGTGAGGCGGCGAATGAGTGTGAGCCTGAGTGTGCATGTGAAGAAGCCGCCCAAAAAACAAAAGATTCATTGCTAGAGGCAGCACACACCGCTCTTTACGAGGGATGCTCCTACTCCATATTACGAGCATCTCTTGAGATCTTGAATATTTGAGCAATGTTTGGATGGAGCAATGCAGAGGTCGATGCACTACTGAGGTACGTTTAAGTGTAATAAGTGTTAGTTGTGAGTTTTTTTCGTGGTTATATGCAATAACGAGTCTTCTTTAATTATGTCATAGGCTATTAGGCAAGATGATGCCTAAAGGCAATCATCTTCCAGAAAATCGAAGGAAGGCACGACAGGTGGTGACAGGGCTTGGGATGGACTATGATCGCATACATTCATGTGTCAATGATTGCGTGCTATTCCGCAATGAACATGCAGGGCTTGATGCTTGCCCCGAGTGTGGAGAATCAAGGTACAAATAGGGAATTCAAGGAACCACAATAGCTCGCAAGGTTCTTCATCAATTCCCCCTCATTCCCCGCATCAAGCACGTGTTCAACACCAAAGGAACAAGCGAGCTTCTTACATGGCATATGACAAATCGCTCCACCAATGGGGTTATGAGAGTGCCGGTTGACTCGCTGGCATGGCAACACATTGAGCATACATGGCCAGAGTTTAGAGAAGAGCCTCATCACTTGAGGCTTGGTCTGGCTAGTGATGGGGTAAACCCATTTGGGCATCGGTCTACCTCATGGAGTACTTGGCCAGTGGTTGTTGTGAACTACAACATTCCACCATGGGAATCAACCAAGAAGGGGAACATTTTTCTCTCTCTTCTAGTCCTAGGAAAACACAAGGTGAAGAACATGGATGTATATTTAGCACCTTTGATTGAAGAGCTTCTAGAGCTATGGAACTGCATAGATGTTTTTGATGTATCAAGACCACTTCGTGATCGATGCACAATGATCAAGTGCATTCTCATGTGGACCATGCATGATTACCCCGGGCTTGGAGAGATTTCTGGTAAGCTTATACTTTGTGACGCTCTTTAATGTCTTTGCATTGGTCACTTATATCCAGTTATGTCTTTTGTTTTTTTAGGACTATCGACATCTGGACATAGTGCATGCCCAACTTGTGGACCCTCACTCGTGACAGAGAGACCCGCTCTACTTGGTAAGGTGATCTACCCCAATAACCATCGCTTCTTGCTGCCCACACATCGATCTTATGCTCCACCGTGCAATGGGATGGAGCCAATCCATTGGACCATGGCCGATTGGGCAAGACATTGGAACGAGCATCACAACACATTGCCTCCTCCCAATGATCCACCTATGGGTATGTCTAGGTACTCTATTTTCTTATCACTACCCTATTGGGCTTCATTGAAAATCCAACACCTATTGGATCCAATGCATGTGTTCAAAAATGTTGGGCAAGCTATATGGGATCACATAGTAGGCAATAAAGATTCATTGGGGGATAGAGAGGACATGAGGGCCATAATGAGGCTCCCTCCTTTGGCCACACCTCACATGGGGCCTCGGGGAAAGATGGTTCTTCCAAAGACACCTTGGCTTCTATCAAGGGTGGATCAAGAGTGGATGAAACAAGTCATTGCATCCATCCATACTCCAACAGGTTATATGCATTCCTTCAAGGGTGCCTTCACTAAAACTAAGAAAGGAAAATCCACACAACTGTATGGGCTCAAATCCCATGATTGGCACAAGATTCTTCAGGTAATGTGTGTGTGTGTGTGTGTGTGTGTGTGTGTGTGTGTGTATATATGTGAGTGTGTGTGTATGTGGTTTAGGGTTCTGGATACTAATAAGTGTTTTTGTTTGTGCAATTAGTTTGTGCTTCCAATTAGCATTAGTGGATTTGCGGACACGAAGGTAAAGGCTGCAATATTCAAGGTGGGAGAAGTTGTCAGGTATAGCACATTTGATCCTCCCTCTTAAACTTTACTTTGAAGACTAACTTTACTATGAAGATTATGAAGGGTTTTTTGGTTACAGGTTTGTGAGTTCCAAAGAAATCGAAGTTTCAGCCATTCCAACAGCTCGACTTCTAGCGATTGAAGCAACTTGTGCTATTGAGAATGCATTCCCACGTTCTAACCTTGTTAGCCAAGTTCACCTATTGCTCCATCTTGTTGAGGAGATAGCCATTTGTGGTGTGGTTCACTCCAGGTGGATGTTCTTTCTTGAGAGGTTCCTAAAGACCTTGAAAGACTTTGTAAGGCTACGATCACAACCAGAGGTATTCATCGATCTTAAGCCTTAAACCTTATTAGGATTGGATTGTATTCACAACGCTTTTTATTGGTTACTTTAATCGCTAATGGTTTCATGTGTTCAGGAAAGCATGGGAGAGGGTTGGATTGTACAAGAGGCTTTTGTGTATGTCTCTCAATATCTTCTCACAATAGACCCATCATTGCCTCATTTAAAGATGGAGAAAGAGGATCCAAAAAGACACGCAGACATTCCAAGTGGGAAAGATTCTCTCTTGATTTTGGATAGGGAATTTCAAGCCATAGTCAACAACCATTGTCTACTCAATGCTCCCATCATGGGTAAATGGGTGGATATGTATGTGGAGGTGCGTACAACGAGAGAAAGGGAGAGGGAAGCATGGAAGAGGTCGCATGGCGATAGGCGAGCACCTCCCTTTCCTAAAGAGCTTGCCAAATACCCTGATCTAATTCCAGTTGGGTGGATACACAATGCCATGACCAAGGCCAAGGCACAAGGAGAACAAATAATCCCTAAAGAATGGGAGTACACGCGAGGACGTCTACCAAGGGTAATATACTCAATGTGTTTAGTTTGTGTGTGTGCGAGTGTGTGTGTGTGTGGGTGTGTGTGTGTGTGTCATCTCTCTCTCTCTCTCTCTCTCTCTCTCTCTCTCTCTCTCTCTCTCTCTCTCTCTCTCTCATCCTCATCTATCTTGATTGGTTTTTGCAGGCCTTCACATTCAACTCTATGTGGTCTGAAGGACGTCATTTTCGAACCCGCAAGATAGATGAGCATCGAACCACTCACGATAGTGGAGTTATGGGCAACTTTGACACGACAACACAAGAGGTGAGGGAATGTGGAACAATAGAGAGGATAATCAAAGTGGATTTCAGAACATTTCACAAATATCTCTTTGACTGCCGATGGTTTGCGGGTGAGGTTAAGAGACATGAGAATGGGATCTATATGGTAGACTCTGGGCAATTTCATCGCGGGAAGACTGACAACTCAAGTGCAGACAAAATTTTGCAAATGCAGTAGCAGATTCAAGGGCTATTTCAGATACAAAACTTTGGCATGCACGTTTTGGTCATCTGAATTTTGCAAATTTACTGCGTTTGCAAAAATCTGATATGGTTGCTTCTTTGCCGCCTCTTGAAGCACCTCTCAAACATGTTTGTGAAGGCTGTATTTTGGGTAAGATGCATCATTCCAAGTTTCCAAAGGATGGTTCAGTTCGGGCCACATGCAGGTTGCAACTTGTGCATAGTGATGTTTGTGGGCCCATGCAAACTCCGTCCTTGGGCAGTTACCTTTACTTCGCGACTTTTATTGATGATTACTCCAGGCATGCATGGGTATTTCTGCTTAAAGCGAAGTCCGAAGTTTTTATGTGCTTCAAACAATTTTGGCTATGGCTGAAAATGTCTCAAAATGTACTCTAGGCACCCTCCGTTCCGATCGAGGGGGGGAGTATATGTCTCAAGAATTCAATGCATTTTTGGCTAGTTGTGGGATAAAACACCAATGTACAGTGCCTTATACACCTCAGCAAAATGGTATTGCTGAGAGGAAAAACAGGTCACTTACGGAAATGGCATGATGTATGGTCAAAAGTCAAGCGTTGCCGCATTCTTTTTGGCTTGAGGCCATCATGTGTGCCACTTATGTACTAAACAGGTGTCCTACGAAAGCTTTGCAGTCTATTACTCCATATAAAGCATGGCATGATAGAAATCCTTCTATTGAGCACATGCGTGTTTTTGGCTATTTGGCATATGCTTTGGTGCCACAAACACAGCGCAAAAAGTTGGATGATAAGGCTGTCAAATGTATTTTTGTTAGTTATAGTGCTGAAAGCAAAGGTTACAGGTTGTATCATCTATAAACAAAACAAATTTTGGTTTCACGGAATGTAATGTTTGTGGAAGATTCTGTTCAGCCCTTGCTGTCATGTACTAGAGACAATAATGTAAGCTCATAGGACACTTATGACACTTTGTTGCCTCTTTTCAGTGGTGGAAATACGAACGTAAGTTCCAATGAGGCAAATGTACAGCCTATGAGGGTTTCTGGAAATGTTAGAGATCAGCCTATTACTGATGCAGATGTACATGATGTACTTGATGAGGGAAGGGTTGAAAATGACCAAGCTAGAGGTATACCAAAATGGCTAGTGCACACTTTGCATGACAGTAAATTGGATGCACCTTTGTCTAGTTGTACTCGTTCAGGCTCTCGCCATGCATCTTATGCATCAGATTGTTATGTTTTGGCTGTGTCTAGCTGACATGATGTTGAGGAGCCTCTGTCTTTTGATAAAGCAAAGAATTCAGAAAATTGGATGGCTGCCATGCGATCAGAATATGATGCACTTATAGAAAATGACACATGGACTTTATGTAATTTGCCTCCTAGCAAAAAGGCCATTGGTATGAAGTGGGTTTACAAGTTGAAACACAAGACGAATGGTGAGATCGGTCGCCATAAGGCTCGACATGTTGCAAAGGGTTATGCACAACAAAAAGGCATAGATTATGAAGAGACATTTTCTCCCACTTGTCCTATGACTATTGTGAGTTTTCTATGTGCATTGGTAGCTCATTTTGGTTGGGATGTACATCAATCAGACATTGTTACTGCTTTCTTGAATGGTGACATATTTGAGGAAGTTTATGTAACGCAGCCTTGCAGTTTTGTCATAAAAGGACAAGAGGACAAAGTGTGCAAATGTAAGAAGGCTTTGTATGGGTTGAAGCAATCTCCTCGTGCTTGGTATGAGAAAGCTGACACTCATTTGGTCAAACGAGGCTTTCGTAACAGTCCAACAAAAAGCACATTGTATGTAAAGTGTGAGGGTGATGTACTTCTCATTGTGGTTCTTTATGTCGATGATTTGCTAATCACTGGACCAAATGAGAGACATATTGATGAATTTAAGGTTGATTTGAATGCTACTTTCAAGATGAAGATTTGGGACTATTGCATCATTACTTGGGTATACAGTTTAAGCAATGTGATGGTGGTATTGCCTTGTGTCAGAAAAGTTACATTGAGACATTGCTATGTAAGTTTGGACTTGAGGATTGCAAACCTATTGCCACTCCCATGGAAACAGGTTTGAAGTTGAGTCTACATGATGCTGGCAATCCTACTGATGTCACTCTTTACCAAACTGCTATTGGCTACCTCATTTATGTATGCAAACACGAGGCTGGATATTCAATTTGCAGTCTCACAGGCCAGCAGATTTATGCATAGCCCAGTGTCTAAGCATTGGCAGGATGTCAAGAGGATTTTCCACTACCTTAGTGGCACTTTACATCTTGGCTTGTTTTATCCCAAGGGGGGATCATTGCCGCCAGACTTACATGCTTTTTTGGACTCATATTGGGCTGGTTGTTTCAACATGCGAGTGTCCACGAGTGGTTTTTGTTTCATGATTGGAAGTTCATGTATAACATGGTTGAGCAAGAAGCAACCTACTGTGGCCACTTCTAGTTGTGAGGCTGAGTACAGGGCAGTCTTCACAGCTACGGTTGATTTTGTATCGCTCAGATGTCTTATGGTTGATTTGGATGTTGGACAGGACACTGCCAAGACTATCTACACTGATAGTCAGAGCACATTAGCAGTTGCAAGGAACCCAGTTTTTCATGCTCGCACAAATCACATTGAGGTGCATTACCATTATGTCAGGGAGAGGCTCTCAGCAGGAGAGATCAGCTTGGATTATGTGCCAACACAGGACAACCTTGTAGATCTTTTCACAAAGGCATTGTCTCGCGAGAAGCTTGAAGCTTTCCGCAAATCTTTGGGCTTACTCCCCTTTGTGGACTGATCATGTCCTTAGGGCACGACACTTCCCTTTACTCATGTGCCAGCTCTCGTTCACCGCATCACTCCAAGGGGGATTTGTTACCATATACATGTGCTAGTGATGTATGTGAACACACTAGGACCGCTGGGGCATTTTTTCCCTCTTTAAGAGGTTTTTCCCCCCGAGCATTGTATATACGCCCATCACTCTAGGGATATCCATCTTTCCATTGCACACTAACTAACACACTCTCTATTGTGTGCCTTGAGCTTCCTTCGTCTTCTCCAAGCTATGTTCGTTTCTCTACAACCCTAATTCCAACACCTTTGTGAAAAGATATGCGATGTTGTCCTGTGTTGGTACATAATCCTAGCAAATCTCTCATGCTGAGAGTCTCTCCTTGACATAGTGGTGATGCACCTAAATGTGCTTTGTGCGAGCATGAAAAATTGGGTCCCTCTCAATTTCCAATTCAATATGACTGTCAATGTAGATGATGTTGGCAATGTCCTATCCAACACCCAAATTAGCCATACACACTCAACCGTAGCTTGTGACGACTTTCCTATACTCTACCTCACAACTGGAAGTGGTCACAATAGGTTGTTTCTTGCTCAACCATGATATGCATGAACTATCAAGCATGAAATAGAAACCACTTGTGTACAATCGCATGTCAAAACAACTAGCCCAATTTGAGTCCGAAAAAGCATGTAAATATGGTGACAATGATTCGCTTGAAAGCCTGCCAATGTTTAGACCATGGGCTATGCATAAATTTTCTGACTTGTGAAACTGCAAACTAAATATATGGCCTTATGTTGCATACATATATAAGGGATCCAACGGCAATTTGTTAAAGAGTGACATCGGTAGGATCACCAACATCATGAAGACTCAACTTCAAACGTGTTTCCATGGGAGTGGCAATTGGTTTGCAATCCTCAAGTTCAAACTTACATAGCAATGTCTCTATGTAACTTCTAACACAAGGCAATACCACTATTGCATTGCTTAAACTGTATGCCCAATTAGTAATGATGCAATAGCCTCAAGTCTTTCATCTTGAAAGTAGCATTCAAATCAATCTTAAATAGTAATATGTGTCTCATTTGGAACAATGATCAGCAAATCATCCACATAAATAACAACAATGAGAAGTACATCACCCTCATGCTTTACAAACCATAAGTGCTTTTTGTTGGATTGTTAAAAAGCCTCGTTTTGACCGAATGAGGTGCAACTTTCTCATACCAAGCACGAGGAGACCGCTTCAACCCATACAAAGTTTTCTTACATTTGCACACCTTATCCTCTTGTCCTTTCTTGACAAGACCGTGAGGATGCTCTACATAACTTTCCTCAAATATGTCATCATTCTAGAAAGCAGTAACAATGTCTGTTTGATGTACATTCCAACCAAAATGAGCTCCCAATGCACAAAGAAAATGCATAGTAGTCATATGACAAGTGGGAGAAAAAGTCTCTCCATAATCTATTCCTTTTTTATGTGCATAGCCTTTTGCAACAAGTCAAGACTTATAGTGATCAATCTCACCATCTTGCTTGTGTTTCAAATTGTAAACCCACTTTGTACCAATGGCCTTTTTCCCAAGAGGCAAATCACATAAAGTACATGTGTCATTTTTTGTAAGTGCATCATATTCTGATTGCATGACAGTCGTCCAATTTTCAAAATTAAGTGCTTCATCAAAAGATAGAGGTTCCTCTACATCACATAAGCTAGAAACAACCAAAGCATAACACTCTAATGCATAAGATGCATGCCAAGAATCTGAACGAGTACGACTAGACATAAGGTGCATCCAACTAACTGTCACACAAAGTATGCACCAACCATTTTGGCATATCTCTAGCCTGCTCATTCTTAGGCCTTTCCATATCAAGTACATCATGTACATTTGCATCAGTAATGGGCAGATCCATATTATTTTTTGAAACCCCATAGGTTGTACATTTGCCTCATTCGAATTTACATTCAAACTTCCACCATGTTAGGGGCTCATAGTCCTAATGGGTAATTAGTACAATAATCATGCAGTATAAAGATAAACGAGGCAAGAAATGGAACATTTAATCACAAAGCTGCAGAGTAGATGAAGAAGAAATAGCATAATGAAGATAAGAAAGTACTACGTTCACTGTATATTCATCATCACCGCTGGAATACAAAGCAAAACAACAATACGACTACAAGAAACTGCCAAAAACTGCATGTTGATTACATCAAAAAACTGTCATACATCATATGACCATTCGAATGATTTAAAACTACCTAAGCATAAAGTCCTTGTGTAAACAAATCCCTAAGGCTTAAAGCTAAGACCTTAGTTACAATCAAAAAATAAGTGCCCTGACACATTAGGCACTAACACCTGGCACTCTTGGTGGGCAATGTTTTTCAAACATTGTGAGAACCCATCCCTTGATCAAAAACTTCAACATCAACAAGATCTTCAACTTCAGGTTGCTTTAAACTTTCCCCTTATTTTGCAGTTTCCTTACCATCTTTACCAAATCCTGCATCCACTTCACCTTCAGGTGCTTTCATTGGAACCTCAGCATCTTCTCCAGTGAGTATGTTATCCACAATAGACAATACTGGATCTTTAAACTGCTATTGTCCATCTGCAACACCTGCTTCTTCATCTGCAACTGCAATTGGAACTGTGACTGCACCTTTAGTTAATTATTCTTGAACTTCAATTTCAGTTTTCTCCATCATTACAGTATCACTCTGAGTAATCACTTGTTCAGGTTGATGACTTTTTTGTTGCTCCAACTTCTTTTGCAATTCCTCATACTTCTTCTTCAGTTCAACAAACTACCTCTGCACAAACAAATTCTCCTCTTTGGCTTCTTCTTTTGCAAACATCTGATATGGTTTACTAACCACATCATACATTTTGAGTTTGATCTGCTCCCACACTCCTTCATGTACTCCATTACCTCAGTTTTCATTTTTTCCACATTAGCTGAAGCTAAATACCAACCCTCTATATCTAGTTCTTCTTTTGCCATTTGCCTGATCTTTTCTTCTACTCTTCTACATGTTGTAAATCTGTTCAATAAAACCCTTTACTTCTTTCAAGTGTAGCATTCAAGGTTGTCATTATAGTCAACTACCCTTGCAACATAGCTAACCACTCATCTTTACACTATGAAATTCTTTCTAAACTCTTTTCTTTGTACACTGCTAACTGCTTATAAGAGGGCTAATTCCTGTTTCATGAGCTCTTGGCTATCAGTCAACTCCTTGACCTGCTTCTGTAAAATTTCCACTTTAGACTGAGTCTTCTTTTCCTTTAGTGCACCCTCTTTGATCTACTTCATTTCATTGTGCAATCCCTCATTTTTCCTACTCAACAAGGAAAAATCCATTGCTTGTTTTTCAACATACTCCTTTACTACACCCAATGCATTTTGCACCTCATTTAAAGATACTTTGGAAAACTTGCTTTAGACATGCCAGTCTTTTGAACTGTAGATTCCCCAACTGCAAGTATAGCCACTTTCCCTGTAAGTTTCCCCTTCAATTTTTTGAGTTTGATACTTGCTTTCACTGTCACATGGATTGCATGTCTATCATAGGGCTCTTGAACTGTAGACTCAGGAAATAAATCTTCAAATTCCTGATCTAGCTTTACTTTTACTGCATCTAAAGATTCTTTCTTTGAATAACCTGCAGCCATCAATGTGTCCACATCCTTTGTCATCTGCAAGGGCTTCCTGTCATGTTTCAGTTTTTGTCTCTTCTCCTTTCTTTGTGTGCACCTTGAGTCTTCAATCATTTGTTCTGTTGAAAGAAAGCTCTTCCTCTACAAGATACTTTTTGTTATTTACATATTGAAAAATTTCTGCCAAGTATGGACCCACTTTGGTTGTTTTGTTTTTTCTTCTTTGCTTCATGTAAATCTCCATTTTGATTCGATCAAAGAGGATATTGGCCCATCCAATTTGTCTGCCACCTTTAGTTGCCAGCAGTATCCCATAGTTTTTGCTACTTATGTATTGTGATTTGACCAACAAAAACACCCTTTCAATAAGCCATCTCACTTGCTGCTGTCTGGCCTGATTTTTCATGCCTGACAGCTGGTAGTAGTGCATGTCACCCTGAGATGGCCCAAAAAGCTTTTGTCATATCCTTCTCTGTGGCTTTATTAACTTCATTGTCTTTAGTAGTAGGTACATCAAACACTTGGGCAATCAATGCTTCAGCCAGGTAATCCTAAGCAAAAATATGACCATCATTTGCTTGCAAATATTTCAAGTAGACCATGATAGGCATATGATTATGCCTCCAACTCACCCATGGAAATCTTGAAAAATCCAATAGTCCTATGCTCCTCAACCATGGTACATTGTCATCATTAGCTACCAAATCATACTTGAAATCCAGAAAAGTATACTCCTATGTTGGTTCCTCCTTGGCAATTGGCATAGCTTTGAGAGGTGTCAACATCTTGGGTTCGTCTTCAAAACTGGAGTTAGGGATGATGGCCCGTTGGTATTTGGATTTATGCAGAGGCCTTATCATGGCAAGAGGTTCTTCATCCTCCAAGCATGAGTCGGACCCTGCTCCCCCAAAAATGTTACCAAGGCTCGACATGTTGTAGCAAGGTGGAGAACCCAACGTAGCAAAAAACACAGAGGAGGGAAACTCATAGCACACTTGCTAATAGTCACTTCATCAACCACGTCACATGAGTAAGTTGTCACTATCCCAGGATCATCATTAAACTTATGCTCCACTCGAGTCCCGATTATTCCTCCAAAAAATGGCTTTAGTCAAAAACCATTAACTGGTTTGCAATTACTTGCCTTGACTCATCAGCCAAAACAAAAGTATTAGGCCCCACTATTTTAGCTATCTCAAATGGTCCCACATACCTCAATTTTAATTTTCCAGGTCTGTGTCCTAGCTTGCTACCATCACCCAATCTCCTGTAGAGAAAATTTTGAGCTTTATGTTCTTGTTGATCCAAGCTTGCCTTCTTTGTTGAGTAACCTCTGCAATATACATGCTTTGAACTCTATCTTCCTCCAGTTTCAGTAATGCTTCCTTTCTGCAGTTTACTGACACTTCAGGCGACAGTTTTTGTTGAACTGCAACCCTTAAATTTGGTACTAAAAATTACATAGGAACTATTGCTTCCAATCCATACACCAACTTGAATGGTCCCATGCATGTTGTCACTTTAATGCAGTTCTAAAAGCCCAAAGTGCTGAATCCAACTTCTCATCCCAATTTGTCCTGTTTTGATTGACCAAATTCCTGATTATCCTGATCAAAATCTTATTGGAACTTTCTGCTTGTCCATTTGCCTACGCATAGTACACAGTTGATTTCTTATGCAAGATCATAGGCAATTCAGCCAGTTTACTGATCAATTTGTTAATAAAATGTTCTCATTGATCAAAAACTAACTCAATAGGGCATCCAAACCTGGTCATAATATTTTTATTCAAAAAAGTTGCCACACTCCTTGCTGTGTTATCTCCAAAAGCCACATCTTCTACCCATTTTGTGCAATAATCAATTCCAACCAAGATGTACCTGTTTTGTGTAAACATTGCAGGTGGTTTGATGGGACAAACAAAATCTTCTCCCCACTTTTGAAATGGTTCCAAAGGTAATATAGGTTGCAAGGGCATCCTATCTACATTCAGTGACTTGCCCTCTCTTTGACATAACAAACAGTTCTTACTGAATTACCGAGCATTCTTTATAATAGTTGGCCACCAGAGTCCTGCTTGAAATATTTTCCTTGCAGTAATATCTCCTAAAAAATGTCCTCCTAAATTACCCTACTCTTTGTTCAAACTCAGGGACACATCTCCTGATCACTTGATCAATTCCTCTTTTTTACAAAACCCCTGCAATAATTATGTAAGGTTTTCTTCTTAATGCTAATCTCTTTCTTTAATCCTTAGTCATTGCTTCAGGTAACACCCCTTCAGTCAAAAACTGAAGCATGTCTTCATACCAGTCCCTTGACTGGTTAGTCACCTGAACTAGAAACAACTCTGCATCAGGCAGTTGATCAGGTACACCTCTATATCTTCCTCTCCTATTTCCAATCTACTCAAATAATCAGCCAATGCATGAAGTCAGCTTGGAGTATATATCACTACATAATCAAATTCCTACAATAGCAGTATCCATCTTGCTAACCTCCCTGCAAGGTGTGGTTTATTCAGCAAGTAGATCAGCGCTTGGTGATCTACATAAAAAATTACCCTATTTGTCAATAGGTAATGTCTAAAATTTTGCAATGCATAAACCATTCCTAAGTACTTCCTCTTTGTAAATAGTGTAATTCTTCTTTGCAGGTGTCAATACCCTGCTTGCATAATAAATAGGTCTGAAATAGCCTCTACTCGTTTCTTGCATTAATGTTTCACCCACTTCTACTTGAGATGCATCCACAAAGATGTGAAATGGTAACTTCCAATCAAGAACAATGAACATTGGTTCTACAGTCAACATGTTCTTCAAAATTCTGAATGCCTTTCTCTGCTCTTCTCCCCATTCAAATACAGTATCCTTCCTTCTTAGTGTTGTTAATGGTGTGCAACCATGAGCCAAGTACCTCCAGAATCTGTTATGCCACTTGACCTGTCCCAAAAATTTGCTCAATTGTTTAACAGTTCTTAGTTCTAGTGCCTTTCTACTAGCTTGCATCTTTCTTGGATCAATAGAAACCCCTTCTTCAAAAATCACATGCCCTAAAAGAACTCCTCTTTTCACTACAAAAGCACATTTGGCTGGATTTAATGACAACCTGAATTCCTTGCATTTCTGAAAACACAACCTCAAGTGTTCAAGATGCTCCAGCTTCTTTCCAAAAACACTAAAATCATCCAAGAAAACCCTCATAAATGTTGTAAGGAATTCAAAAAACACATGTTGTACTGCTTTCTGAAATGTTGGTGGAGCATTTGTCAAGCCAAATGTCATCACGTTGCTAGCATAAACTCCCCATTCAATCACAAAAGCATTTTATTTCCTGTGTTCAAATGCCATTGAAATTTGGTTGTAACCACTAAAACCATCCAAAAAACTATAAATCTCATGTCCAGCTACTGCATCCAGTAGTGTATCACAAAAAGGTAAGGGGAATGGATCACTATAGCAACATTCAGTTTCCTGTAATCCACACACACCTTGATCTTTACATTCTTATTTGGAACTACAACAATTGGTGACAACCAAGTAACTTCCTCCAAAGGATAAATGAAACTAACAGCCAATAATTTGTCAATCTCTTCTTTAACCTATTTGGCATATTTAGGATTTGTCCTGTACCTTTGTTGTACAACTAGAACTGCATCTACTTCCAAATATGTGTATTTTCATGCAAAAACATCTTTGAATTCTAACAACAATTCCTTCAATTTCATTTTAAACTCCTCATCCATATCTATCAACACCTTCGATGTCTGTGGTTCCTCCTAGGTATTCAAGTTTGGTTCTTGCAGTTCATCTTGAGTTACTCTAGTAGCTCTTGCCATTTGATGCCCAAAGGCTCTCTCAGCTTGCTTCAGTGCTTCAATATCTCCCTCCTCTTCTCTATTTTGAATCTTTAGGTTCTTCAACAACTCATTGCCCATCTCGTTATTTGATTGTTTACTCCCGTAAGTAGTTATTGATTTTTGAGTCATTAATTGTATTCCATCACCTTTTGGCTGTAGCACATATCTGGTTGATATCTTCTGCACATCCACTTCAAAAATAGGTACAATTGATGAATTAGTACTAAGAAATTCTTCTTCTGTATCCTCTCCAATTTCTTCTACCATATTCAGTCCTTCTATATGCAGTGCCCTAAAACCAGGTGGTATCACCTTTTTTGCATCCATTTTCATTCTCACTTTCTTCTTTCCTCTTTTGATCACTATAGAGTTTGCTCCCCATAGATGCTTTACTCTTGTTTCTCTTAACCAAGGCCTCCCCAACATCATTGGATAAGAGCAAGTAGATTCTTCCAACCTGAGAACCACAAAGTTGGCCACAAACTGGAGTCCCCCAACTGAGATTTGCAAATTCCTCAGAATTCCCAAAGGTTGAACCCGTCTTTGGTCTGCCATCTTTACCTGAAAAGGTGTTGGATCCCACTTCAAGAGATTCACATGCATGTTTGCATGTCAACTCTGGGAGAATATTAACCCCTGACCACCATCCAGGAAAACTCTTGGAACAAACACCTTTCCAATAGATACCCCCACTACTGGTACCTTATAGAGTCCACATCCATTGGTAGGACTTCACATGCTTCTCCAAAAAAAATTTCTTTAGTTTCCTCACCTATTGCCTGATTTGTACTCGTGTTAATCATTCAAACAAATATTGGGAAAGTGCAGGTACCAACCTCAACATCTGTTTTACATTAAATGCTATTGGAGCTGACAACAAAGCTTCATAAGATTCATCACTATTGTCATGCTCTTTTAGTGCAGTCTTACTTTTATCTAATATACTTTCTCCTTGATCAACCAAAGATCTTGCAGCAAACTCCCATTCTTCAGATAACATATTCCCACCTTGGGACTCTCTACTTCCTTGAGTGCTTCTGTTATCACTTCTTTCTGCTCCTTCCAATTTACAATGCCCTAATTTTATTTTTCTTGCACGATTTCCTTTCCTAGATTTTATTTTGATCTTGTTACAACCATGACATCAGTGCACCTACTGCTTCAGTAATATCCTCAATTTGGATACATGCTACACAATGTAATGCTTACACATTCCCTGAGTATACTGACAATCTTGTACTGTCTGAACAGATTTCTGTTTCTCCTGATGAAATTGTATCCTATCTTGAATCCGTTCTTCCTCAATCCATTCTTCTTCTATCCATTCCTCCAGCACTACCAAATTAGCCTCACCTGGAGGTCTCTGTTGCTGCTGAGGTGGAGGTTGTTGATTCTTCTCCTGAGGCATGTTAATATTGTTGTTATTATTGTTGTACCTAATGATAGTAACACTTCTATCATTTAAGTGTCTACACCACAGTTCACAACAAGACCTTGTTTATGTCCTACTGCTCCACAATAATTACATTGTAACTGTTGCATATTATTTTGACGTCTATTCTGGTATCCCCAATTATTTTGGTTTTGAAATCTTCTTTGAGGTGCAGGTCCCTAATATCTCATGTTAGCACCCTAAGGAGCTACCACATTTTCAACTACCTCCCTCATTTTTTGAGTAATATACTCAAGTCTTCTTTCCCTGAAATTTGGATTATCATAACAGTTTTCACATTCATAACCAAATCTTTGAAAAACCTGACAATATGGTTTTCTTTGACATTCCAAACTGATTCATTCCAATTGTCTGTAATTTTTCGTGAATGATTTTGTTGGCTTTCATCTGCAGTTACTACTTCCTTTCCCTACTTCTTTTCATTCTTTTGCTTATCCTTATCTTTCTTATGCTTCTTATTTTCCTGCTTCTTCTTCTTTTTTTTACCAATATTCCTCCTCAGTATCAGTTTCCTCCTCAGTATCCTAATCTCAATCCTCATCTTCTGACTCTTACTCTTCTAACTCTGAGTCTAAATCCTCAGTCTTCTTCTTCTTCTTTTTCTTTAGTTCTACCTTACCTCCATATCTTCTTTCAGCTCTTGCAGCTGCTTCTGCCAGATCAGTAAAATCTTATGCATTTGCTAATGGGGGTTCTCCTTGATAATTCACTTCTGAACTCCTTTTTGAGTCCCTTACAAAAGTACTCTCCCAATTGCTCCATAGAAGGTTGTTGTGCTGGCTCTAGTCTATTATTCAAATTCCTAATTTTTTGTGCATAATCTTCAACCAACAAATCTTTCTGCTTCTTCAAAATTTCTTTAGGTGTTTTATCCTCCCTGAACCTTAGTAAAAATATGTGCCTTAAATCATTATAATCAGCAAAATCTTCCATGCCATACTGCAAGAACCAATCCAGCCTTACCTTGCAGTGCTGCTACAAAATGCTCTTTCTTCACTACATCCGAATGTAACGCCTCATAACCACTTGCAAACCACCTTGTTTGAAACTGACCAACATGGTTGTCAGTATCTTGGGAATTTTTTCCGCTGAACTTTGTCGTGCACACTTTGGGATTTGGTGCAACCATTAGAGGTATCAAAAGTGTTTTGAGAACTCTTACCGGGAGTGGATTGAAAGGTAAAGTACCCCTCCCTGATGGTACAAAGTGCAATTGTCTTCTTGCCCTTAAGATTGTTTGAGTTAGCAGTACATTAACCAATTGTCCCAAAAGTGGGTCTGTTGTAGAAGGAGTTGTCTGTTGGCCTCCTTGGTTTGCAGGTGGGGTCTCCTGTAGCCTTTGTTCAGGTTCTTGTAGTACAGTCCCCGCCCCAACAGTTTCTTCTCCCACTGCAGCAAACCCCCTTTTGGGTTCTTCTTGGTCATCACTACCCCACTCTTCTTCCTATCTTCCCCTTGAAGCAAACTCTCTCCTTGGTCTAAACCTTGTGCCATATGAGTGTTGTGATTAATTGGACCCTTGCCCTGACCCACTCATACATTGTTTCCTCTTTTTTGTCTTAAATACTATACCAACACTTTCCTTTCATACAGACTGTAACATGAAGGTAAATTGCATACCCCAAAAGGTAAAAATAAAGTAACTACCTTGTCAGCAATTGCAATTTTGATTTTCCTTGGTAGATTTGGGAAGAACTCCTCCAAGAACTTTGTTGCATATTCCTTAGACTCTTCCTGCGGGGTTACCCAAATTTGAAAATTCCTGCAGGTGGTCTATGTCAACGAACATATCAAATCAATTCCCTGTTGTATTCCTGAGTGCCATATGGTTCAAGATGAATTCAAACTAGTTGTAGGATCACCAAAGTGTTATGGGATCACAGCCCCACGCACAGCACTAATGGGTAATTAATACAAGAATCATACATTATAAAGATAAACGAGGCAAGAGACTACACATTTAATCACAGAATTGCAAAGTAGATGAAGAAGAAATAGCATAATGAAGATAAGAAAGTATTGCATTCATAGTATATTTATCATCACCATCGGACTACAAAGCGAAACAGCAATACGACTACAGGAAACTGCCAAAATATGCATGTCTGTTACATCAAAAAATTGCCATATGCCATATGACCATTAGAATGTTTTAAAACTATCTAAGCATAAAGTCCTTGTGTAAACAAACGCCTAAGGCTTAACGCTAATACCTTAGTTACAATCAAAAAGTAAGTGCCCTGACACATCAAGCACTAACACACCACTGAAAAGAGGCAACAAATTTTCATAAATGTCATATGATCTTACATTACTATCTTTAGGACATGACAGCAAAGGCTGAACATAATCTTCCACAAACACAACATCACGTGAAACCAAGGTACACTTCATTTGTGGATGGTATAACATGTAACCTTTGCTTTCAGTACTATAACCAACAAAAATGCATTTGACATCCTGATCATCCATTTTTTTCCACTACGTTTGTGGCATCAAAGCATAAGCCAAACAACCAAAAGTGTGCGTGTGATCAATGGATGGCTTTCTACCATGCCATGCTTTATACAGAGTCATGGACTACAAAGCTTTCGTATTACACCTGCTAAGTACATAAGCAGCACACATAATAGTCTCAAGACAAAATGCATGTGATAAACCTTGAATCTTGACCATACATCGTGCCATCTTCGTAAGCGACCTATTTTCCTTTAAGCAACACCATTTTGTTGAGGTGTATACAGAATTGTACATCGGTGTTTTATCCCATGACTAGCCAAAATACATTAAATTTATGAGATGTATACTCCCCCCCTTGATCTGAATGGAGGGTGCCCATAGTACATTTAGAGACATTTTCAGCCATAGCCAAAAATTTCTTAAAGCATATAAACACTTCGGACTTAGATTTAAGTGGATACACCCATCAATGCTTGGAGTAATCATCAATAAAATTCACAAAGTACAGGTAATATCCTAAGAACGGAGTTTGCATAGGTCCACAAACATCACTATGCACAAGTTGCAACCTGCATGTAGCCCTAATGGAACCATCCTTTGGAAACTTTGAACATTGCATCTTACCCAAAATACAGCCTGCACAAACATTCTTCACAGGTGCTTCAAGAGGAAGAAAAGAAGAAACCATATCATATTTCTGCCAAACATAGCAAACTGGAAAATTCAGATGTCCAAAAGATGCATGCCAAAGTTTTGCATTTGAAATAGCCTTTGAATCCACAATCGCATTTGCAAAATTTTTCCCACACTTGTCGTACAAAGTAAGCTTATATAGCCCATGAAACAAAATACCAGATCCAATAATTTCATCATTAAAACTGTGATCGTGAATTGTACATCTCTCATCCACAAATTTGACAACAAGACCAAGTCTAGGAAGTGCAGGTATAGACAAAAGGTTGTTTTTTGTCCCAGGTACATAAACTGCATCAACAAGTGTGAAAGAACTATCATTTGCAGCAGTCAACACAATCTTTCCAACTCCCTTGACTGGATAAGAGGCATTGTTTGCACAAGTGATTGTGCTCCCATGGGGGACATCCTTGATAGAGGTAAGCAAGTCACAATGAGAGGTAATGTGCTTTGTAGCACCACTGTCAAAGTACCACACATGATCATCTATAGCAACTGACATGCATGCATCATGAACATAAGGATCATAAGTGCACTCTGTACTAAAAGCCCATTCCACTATAAGAGGAATAGTCCATAACCGCTAGCATTGTCACAGAAAAACAGAGGAAAATAGAAAGAGAAAATATTGTGTGTGCGTCAATAACCACAGCTAAAAACACCATAGTGATTTACAAGCAATAATCACGGTAATATTTGCAAGAACATACCCGCTGCTATTACCGCATCAATTGCCGTTGATATTACGGCCTTAATTACCGTTAAATGTCTATTCAAAAATAAAGGTGCTCATTTGGGCCACCAAAAATTGGGTGGCCCGAATGAGCACCTTTATTTTTTACCTGCATAAAACAATAAAACATCAATCGTTAGTTGAAAGGGTGTACAAAAAAAACAACAAATTGAAATTGAATTTTATAAATAAAATGAATTCTCTCTCTCTCTCTCTCTCTCTCTCTCTATATATATATATATATATATATATATATATATATATATATATATATATCTAGATAGATATATATTTCTCTCCCTCTCTCTCTCTCTCTCTCTATTTCTCTATTTCTCTCTCTTTTCCTCTCTCTCTCTCCCTCTCTCTCTCTCTCTCTCTCTCTCTCTCTCTCTCTCTCTCTCTCTCTCTCTCTCTCTCTTTTTCTCCCTCCCTATCTCTCCCTTTGTTGAAGCGGTTGACCAACACACGCCAAATCCAAGCGGTCAATGGAGGCGCATTAATTAATTACATCATTTTTTCCTAAAGCCGACTATTGTAGCTCACTGATTACAAAAAGTCCTTTTAATGTTGTAAACCTCAAGAAAACCCGTGTAATGATGAAAGATTCACTCAATAATTGTAATTAGTACCTCTCTTAGCTAAAATACCAAACTTAGGGTTGAGGTATATAAGCCAAACCCTTGTAACCTTGAGGTAGACTTTTCTTCTTCAATCAATCTTGGGCTCAACTATGTTACGTACAGTGTGCCGTGAGTGACTGGGTCTTCGTTCTCTCTCTCGATGCATGCTACAGAAGCGCCATTGCTAAGGCGACTCCATCAACGCGTTAGCTACAGTGAGAGCTATGCATCGACACCAAGCACACGCAGTTCTCGATTCCTTGCAAAGAGCTCTTTCTCGAGCTTCAAGGTGAGTTTTCTCCCTATCTGTGTGTCTGTTTCATTATTGTTATATATCCACACATTCATGGCGAGACAAGCTATGCCTTAGGCCTAATCAAGTTTGAAATTGGTGACCTGAATTTTGCTATCAAACATCATACGCGATTGCGATTGTGTGTGTGTGTGTGTGTGTGTGTGTGTAGAAAGTATATCGGGGTAGAGACTTTAGGATAGTGTCCTCTAGGTGTATAGAGACTAGCCGTCAAGTTTCATAACGATTGGACATCATTAGGTTATGTTTCAAGAGGTAGATGTGTCATAGATATGGTAGCCATCATGTACATAGTGGGTTAGGATAGATGTCTTTGTAGTGATTGTCTTAGAAGGTGGAGTAGGTGATTGACAACCACTTTCTTGTTTCCATGCGCTTTTGGGTCATTGCTCCATCCTTGGTGAACATTATGTTGGTCTAGTTCTCGTTGTGCTAGCGTCTGAGATGGTGGATACCGTCCCAACATTGGCACCGCTGCCAGGGATGAGTACCCTAAGCAGGTGACCTTTGATTAATCCTATGAGTTGAGAGTCCCTCTGCTTTGCCAGAGTATTCTTTTTATCTTAGTTTAGCTAGGATCCATAAAGTGGTGCTAGGAAGGGTGTGTCTTGCCTTGGTCACCCATGTAGATGGTTTTTAGTTTAGATTTGTATATGTTTTGGTGTTTGAGTGGTTGATGAGGCAATAAAAGCATTAGCTAGTCAGTGTGTGGGAGTTAAGTGTTTTTCTACTCACAATGAAAAAATCCCATTTTTATGTTTAGGAGTAGCTTTAGGTAGATGATTTGATCTTGATCTAGAGTTGTCCATCAATGAAGATTTTCTTGGTTCATTTGTTTGCATTGAAATCTTGAAAAGAATTTTATTCTTAGTCAAAAGAGTGCAAAAACAAAGTTCACAAAAAATAAGTTTTGCATGGCTGAAGGTTGTTGAGAACATAAGAAGACATTTGGGAGGGTTCGACTACACATAAAAATCTCAAATCTGCAAAGTTAGACATCATATGCGTATGTTGTCTCAATGGCTAAAAAGAGACCAAAACTGTGAAAATTGATTGTACCAAAGTGTTCAAAAGGGTCATTATACCCTAGTAACCCCTTGAAACTTGAAGTTTGGTCATCTTAAAACACTCAAAACACAAGAGCCGAGAAGTCTAAAGCGGCAAAATTTGAAAACAACCTTGATTGAGATTAAAAAAAGATAAAAACATTACACAAGCCATCAAAACAACTATAGAGACCACAAACAACAGTTTGGGAAAGATAAATGTTGAAAATGGTACAAAAGACATCATACGCGTATGATGTCTCTATGGGTAGCAGCAAGGCAATTTTGCAAAATCTGAGGTGACCAGTGTGTTCAAAAGGTATCATTTACCCGAGGAACACATTGAGTGGGGAGTTTTGGCATAGATTTGGGGACCAAAAGCCAAAAGATGGAGTGATTGTGACTGAAAAAGGAAAAACTTTTGTTCATGAGCACTTTTGAGCTTTAAATTTTGTTGTTAACACATGTACATGTTGTTAGTGATAAGAGGAACTTAGAATAGAAACAGATCCAAAATCTGAGATGACAAACATCATACATGTATGATGTCTCCAACACCATCCCAAGACAAAATTTTGAAAATCTGACTGCACCTAAGTGTTTTAAAGGGCTGTTTTACCCTAGAATCACCTTTATAAAAAAAAATTATGCTTTTTTTGAGCTTGAAAGAGCATAGAAAACACTTGGTAAGGCCAAAAAACAAGGATAAATACCTTGAAGACCAGTTTGGATATGATCGACTGTCCAGTAGACATCATACGCGTATGATGTCTCCAGCCTAGATTTGGGTATTGACTTGCATTCTGGCATCACCAAAGCAATGGGAAGTAAATTCTAAGCTTGATTGCAAGATTTCACATCATTTGGACACCCAATCTGGCATTTAAAATAGAATTTTGTAGATTGTAGCCAATAAGAATGAAAATTGGTGAATTGGTGCAAAATTGACATCAAAAGCTGATTTTAAGCATATATACTTGGTGTACACATAGAGGAGAACCTTGGGCAGAAACAGAAGTCCAATCTAAGAGAAACGGCATCATACGTATATGATGTGTTTTGGCTCAGAATAGACTCAAATTGTACAAATGAGTGTTTCCTAGTGTCCTAGAGCATTAAAGGAGTTCATGTCCTAAATTTCATTGCATTTGGACTAAGTTCTGAGCTTCAAAATACCAAGAAATAGTCGAGACAGATTGCACACCCAATTTGGCTATAGCTTGCAAAACAAATGGTTTAAATTCAATTTTGAAATTAGATGTGAGTTCCTTAAGTGGTGGACTACCTCTGGAGCAAGATTCATCTCATTTGGAGCAAAAAGACATCATACACTTATGATGTGTTTTTTGTGATTTTGAATATTTTTGAAATTCTGACTATACAGGGTGTATAAGCACACCATTCTAAGCACAAATCTTCAAAAAGACAACATACACGTATGATGTGTTTTTTACCTTATTGACTCCAAAATCTAAATTTGTGCATACCCTAGTGGTCTAAGGGACCTTAGAAGCCAATAGTTAAAATTTCATGGAATTTGGAGTATATTTGGGCCAATAAGTGCCAAAGGACTAAAATTAGGCCAGAGTCAGCCAGAGTCAGGCTTGAACTGATCATAACTTGCACAAAATTGGTTCAAACTCAATTTTGAAATTTGTTGAGATTTTCCCAAGTGATAAAGATCCTCTCGAGTAAAAATCACTCGATTTGGCCACAGTAGACATCATACGTGTATGATGTCTCTAGCCCTAATTTGGAGGTGAAAACTCACATTGAGCTTCTAGAAGTGTTAAGCACTATAAAGTAAGCCTAGTGATCAAGTTTCAACAAATTTGGGTCTCATTTGGTCTACGTACCTTGATTTTGAAACTGTTATGAGCGTTGTTTCAAGTGCAGCTCACCAAAACTGCTCTAACTTTTGACAACCAACTCCAAATTGAGTCTGGTATACAAGGCAAAAAGCTTGTGAGCAATAGGAGGTAACCTAGACTGTTCTTTATTTTAGAGTGAAATTTGATAGGATTTCTGTCATTAAATATAGTATCGAACTTTACCAAATGATTTTCTCATATTAAATAGATCACTTAATATGGGAAGATAAAAGGGGAACAAGAGTTAGGATATAGATATAAGCTTCTAGACCTATCTCAACAGGGGATCAAAAGGATATATGGTTGCATCTCAATAGGGGTCCAAAAGGAGACGGTCTACCAAAGAGCAATGTGCAATAAGTGCTTCTAGATTTACCTCAGCAAGGGACCAAGAGGAGAGATGGTTACATCTCAATAGCGGTCCAAACGGAGGTAGTTTATCAAAGAGCAACGTGCATCTAATGGAGCTTAAAAGACCTTAGGGTTATCTTTTGACCTCCAAAAGTTAGTGCTAAAAATTTCTTTGACCTTAGGCAAGCTAGGGCTGACCTTGAGGTGGGAATCCTACCCAAGTATGAGGTGCTTGTCGGCTTGCAACTAAAGTTCTTAAAGTGTTTGTGGGAACCTTGCCCAAGCTTGAGGTGATTTTCATGATTAGATGACTAAGGTTTTTGAAGTTTTCAATTCAAAGATAAACTCTCAAAGAGGCATAAACTTTTTCCATGCTTAATTGACTAAGTGCTTGAAGTGTTCAATTTAAACCAAATGACTTAAGAAGCATAAAAGACACATGTCAAAATCCTCCAGATGTGGCCCTCACAATGTGCTTGAATCCTATTGGATAGGCCTTACTTAAAGGGGTCCAATGATAATTTAGATGCATTAAAAAAAAAAGTTAAGTTCTTTCTCTCAAAGAGGAAAAAGAGGACACATGCTCAAATGATATAATTACATAATACGAGAGAGAGAGAGAGAGAGAGAGAGAGAGAGAGAGAGAGAGAGAGAGAGAGAGAGAGAGAGGTGGACCAAGCTTGATAGGGGGTATACTCTCCCACACACACACATTCTCTCATTGTGTGGAGTGCAAAGTGCAAGAGTTACATCTCCTTTTCCAAGCTTGTTGAGAAGTGGAGAGCTTACACCAACACTCTTGGCTATGGAATGCAAATCCAACCAAGAGCCATTCTACAATGCTTAAGCTTGTCTCTTCTTCATCTTCATTACTATGATGTTATGCTATACTAAGCAAGAAGAGTGATGATAAGTGAGGAACTATTTCTTTCTTCCTATGAATGATTATTCTTCCTCTTCCCTACCCTCATTCCCTGCTAGCTCTCTCCACCTTTGAAGTTGTTTGAGGCCTTAGGACTAAGGCTTGGGATAGTTAATGATTTTTGCAAAGTTTATGTTATGTTCGTGATACATGAAGCTTTCCATCTTCACAGCATCATCAAGGTCACAAGGAACACAAATTTTGTATTGTACCAAGTCTCTCTTGATGGGAGAATCTATAATACAAATGCCTTTTGGAGGGGGGATCGCCGGCTCCAAGTAGATCTGGTCCTCAACTATTGTCATGTTCTCTAATAATCTCTCTCTGGCAAAAGTATTGTTCATGTCAAGTACTATGTTTATGTTGCTACCATCAATTAAGTTCACCCTTTATGTTCTCAAAGTAACCTCACAAAAATGCTCACTCTAATTCTCTTAATTCCGCTATTCTCAAAGTTCATAGGCCATTTCCATTACATTGGTATCAGAGTGTTTGGTCACTTTTCTCGCTTAAGAAGAGAGGTCCTTAAGTAGCCTATTGATGTTTGATTTTGTTAATTATATTAGGGTAAGTGGGACTGGGATCTATGATCGATTTTGTTGATCCCACTATGTGGGATATGGCGCACACCTCTCGGGAGCTTTGGTCTTAATAATGGGGTCTTTTTAGACTTGTCTACGGATTTACCATTATTGAGCCATAAGAAGTCTGAAGCTATCCCTTGGCAATTCTATTATGTTGAACCCACCCCACTACTCTCTATAATTAACCAATTTGAGCCATGGGTGTAGATACTTGAATGCTTATTTTCAAAGTCTAAGAGGAGTAGCAACTAAGGTTTTGAATTGCTAAAGAATACACTAAGTCAACACATAAGTATAATTAGCATGGCTGGCAATAACCAAGAGAGTAGAATGAACATTGATAACTTTGATTTTTCACATGAAGGTGCTAATGATGATACCCCAATGTTTATCAATTATCTTGTTACTAGGTTGCATCAAGCTATGGGCAACCCTACTTTTCAAGCCGAAGCTACCCAACAACTTCGTGCTTATGGGATTTCCCTTCCTCTCTTAAACTCTCTCTCCAAGAGGAGAGAGAGTTTAGGATGCCTCTTGATGAGACTCCCAAAAGAAGACTCTCTCCCATAAGAGAGGAGGAGTCCAAAGAACGAGAAAGAAGTGAATCCCTAAGTTCCTCTAAAGATGTGGCTCCATGAAGATGGCAGTCTAGACTATCGCCAACTCCTCCCAAGAGGAAACGATCAACCCATAGTCCTCCTCGTCACTCCAAAAGGAAAGAGAGGAAACAAAGGAAGAAAAGGTCAAGAAAGAGGTCACCCTCTTCTCCTTCTTCTTCTCCTTCCTCCTCTTCCAATAGAAGCTATGGCTATTCCCCTAGAGAATACAAGAGGGGAGGAAATTTCAAATCATACCCTGCATAATGCTGAAGATCACAAAAGCTCAAGAAGTTCAAAGAGGGAGGAAAGAGTATCTTTTTTCTCACCTATGATGGAACCTTTGGTGCCACAGGCAAAGTATTGGCCTTCATCCAAGAATTTGATGCGGCCTTTGGAGACGAGGGCTTCCCAAAGTCCTCCAAGCTACACCATGTAGCTATGTACTTCCAAAAATATGCTCGTCAATGGTGGGATAGCCTTCGTGGCAATGGAGAGGTCCCAAAGACATGGAAAACTCTACGAGTTTCCATCATGAAGCAATTCCTTGCAAGCGATGCAAAGGATAAATTGCTTACCAAATGGAGGAGCTTGAAGCTGCTCTTCAATAAGTCTATCCACAAATATGTAGACAAGTTTTGGGCTTTACATCTCAAAGCTATTGCCTTTCAAAGGATAGACTTCTCCAAACAAAAGCAACAATTTTGTGCAGTACTACCTGAATAACTGGCTGAGTATGTCAACTCACAATGGCCTAGCACTATCACTGAAGCCATCCACCACACTATGGTTGCTTCAAGGATCAATTTCCAACAAGGGGTGAGAAGAAATTTCAAGCCCATGGAAAACAAGGATTGAAATGAAGCAAAAGGGAAAGAGCAATGCTCAAAAATCTTCTCAAGGCAGCACCAAGACCAACAACAACAAGGCCAAGAAGAAAGGAGCTTACAAAGGTAAAAATAAGCTCTCCCTTGAAGAACTAGAGGCCTTTCATAAAGACCATAAATGCTTTAAATGTGGGGAGCAAGGACATGGTTATCGTTCTTGCCCCAAAAGAAATGTACTCAATGACACTCCTAGAGCTTCCATGGTTGAGGCTCCAAAAGAAGATACTCATTGCAAAGGCTCATACCTCTCCTATGCTTGGGAAAAATTAAGGGAGCATGATGCCCTTATTCTCTTTGACCCTGGCTCTACTCACAACTTCATATCAAAAAATTTGGCCACTAAGTTGGGCATTCAAGTTTTTGAGATGGGAGATATTGTAACTGTTGGTGGAGCTTTCAAGGGATAGCAAGCCTCTGTTACTTCCTTGATTGGGAAGTTGAGGCTTCATGTCCAAAGCTACGTCAACAAAGAAGACTTTTTTTAATCTCTCCTCTCCAACATGAGGATGTTATCCTAGGGGCATCATGGTTCAACCGCATGGTTGCCAACATGAAGTTCCCTGAAAGGAGAATCTATTTCACCTACAAGGAAAAGAGCATATACATAGATGCTAATGATTCGAGGAACACCATATTCCTACTAAATACACTTGCTTTTGATAAGTCACTGAAAATCTCTCTATTTTTGTGATTTTTGTTAGAGAATCTGTAAATGATTCTAATATTCTCACAAGTAGCCATAAAGGGAATCAAGAGGAATTAGAGTTATCTAATTTCTTAAATGGATTCCAAGATGTTTTCATTGATGACATCCCTAGTTAGCTACCTCCAAAACGAGGGGATGATGACCATGCAATAGAGCTTCTAGTAGGAAGCTCACCGCCTAATAAACCTCCTTATTGTTTCACAAGCTCAACAAGAGGAGATGATGAGTCAAGTGTATGAATTGGTGGAAAAAGTAATGGTGAGGCCTAGCTCATCTCCATTCTGTTCACCAGTACTTTTAGTGCAAAAGAAAGAGGGCATATCATGTGTGTCAACTATAGAGCACTAAATAGGATCACTATGAAAAAAAAACATTTCCCATGCTACGGCTAGAAGATCTATTTTATTACTAGTTTTGGCCTAACAAATGCTCCAGGCGCATTCAAACTCACGATGGAAAAAATCTTCAGGCCACTAAAATTTTCTTGAGGAGTGCAAGTGACACCTCCAGGTAATCTTTCAAGTTGTGAGAGAGAATAAGCTTCTCATTAATCAAAAGAAAAGTGAATTTTTCCTACAAGAGATTCAATATTTAGGTCACATTATCTCTCAAGATGGTATATGTATGAATCCATCAAAGTTGGAGGTAATAAAAGCATGGCCTAATTCAAGTAATCTACATGAGCTAAGAAGCTTTTTTGGTATGTGTGCATACTATAGACGCTTCATAGCAAAATTCTCTCAAATAGCAGGACCATTGCATGACTTAACAAGGAAGAACATTAAGTACTCATGGACTGCTAAAGGACAAAATGATTTTGACAAGCTCAAAGAGAAGTTTACCTCCCAACCAGTCTTTATGCTTTTGGATCTCTCAAATCCATTTGAGGTCCAATGATGCTTGTGGTGATTACCTTAATGCAAATTTTGCTTCAAGAATGGCATGCCATAGAATATGAGATCCGAAGGCTCAATGTCGATGAGCGGGTCTAATTGGGCATATATGAAAAAGATATTCTAGCTGTTCTACATGCCCTATACACATGGAAGCACTATCTCTCTGGGGCTCCATTCATCCTACAAATGGATCACAAAGCCTCAAAAAATTCCAGTTTGACACAAACCAAGATCTCCAACAAACAAATGAGGTGGGCAAATTTTCTCTCGCAATTTAAATTTCATATTGCTCACATTGCTGGCACAAGCACAATCAAGTGGTCGATGCACTTTCACAACGGCCAAGGGTAAATGTGGTGTCTATAGAAACTCACAATGATCTATCTTTTATGATAGATGAGTATGCTATTGACCAAGACTTTAAGTAGGTAATTATAGCCTTTGCATTAGGGAAGAAAAAAAGAACCATTCACCTTGAAGGATGGTTATCTTCCATAAGGTGGAGAGGGGGAATGGGGGAACACACCCAGCACAAACAAAAGGGCCTCTCTATAGTTCAGGGTATTCACAGCACCCGTATCCTCTCATTCAAAGAAACACTTTACACTAGCAGACCACCGCCTGCTCGATTACCGCTGCTCACACACTCCACAAAACCACCACACGATGCACACCTGCTGCCACAGTCTGTCTCCACCCTTATGCACACACACAGCCACTCAATCTCACTCTCTCACATAACACACCATCGGCCTGGGGGGGGGGGGGGGGGGGGGGCACACACTTACACACAGCCGGCACCGAGGAGAACCATGAAAGCAGGAGAAAGAGAAGGGGGTAAGGGAAAACAACAGCAAGGCGAGGCAACAATGGCTCGATTTCACTCCACAAAACACCTATACAAACTCACACTGTCATCACCATGGCCATTTACACAAGGAAAATGCAAAGGGCTTGACAGGCACACTCCTCTGTCCAAAAGCTCCACTTTGCAGGCTTCCAACGGGCTCCACAAGCTAGGAAAAAGCTAAGAAGAAGCCTCTAATTTGATTAGTTTTTTACTTTTATAGGGTGGGGGGTTCAATTTGGGGAAACTACCCTTTGATTGGTCCATGGGGCACCCTTTTTTGGTATCTCTTGGGAAGGGGGGCACCGTCTTTCTCCATTTCCTCTCTTTTGCACTTGGGGGAGGGGGCATTAGCGATGTCGCTATTGCCCCTGGGCATTCTTATTTTTTTATTTTTTATCCCTTCATTTTTACCCCTTTTGGAGCTTAACCTTGCATTGCCCTTGACTTTAACTCACCTGTCTGGCTCCTCTTGCTTCCTTTGGCCTTGGCCTACTTCGTCTTCACTTTCGCCCTTAGCTTTGGTTGGCTTTGCACACCTTGGAGACCTCTGGAGTTTCCCTCTCTCTCTCTCTCTCTCTCTCTCTCTCTCTCTCTCTCTCTCTCTCTCTCTCTCTCTCTCTCTCTCTCTCTCTCTCTCTCTCTCTCTCTCTCTATGCTTCATCTCTGTGGGACCTTCCTCTTACCTGAGGGGGGAAGGCAATAGCGATATCACTATTGCCCCTGCTCTCTCCTTTAAAATTCGGGGCCCCAAGGGGCGCGGGACCACCGCCTTAAGAAAGCCACATCATCTGTCGACACATCACACCCACGCGGGGGTGCGCCTCTTGCGCCACTCTACCCGGCCAAAACGGCCTCTACCTCCAGCATCTCTGCCTACGCAACGCCAGAGGCACTCGTGACCATAGCTCACGAGCTCAAGGAGCTCCTCTCTCTCCTTCTCATGCTAATGAACGGGCTCATGGTGTGCTATTCATACACGCTGCCCGCCACTTTCGGCTCCGCATGTGGGGTATTGCCTCTGCCACATGGCAGTCGCTCGCTGGCTTAAGCGGCCTCCAAGGACTTGAAATTCCATGCTTTTTTCCTCCACAAAACCTCCTCTAGCCCATTTTTTCCCCTTTACTTGCCCTGCATGCCATACATCACCTGGTGATCCAATCATCAAGTTGCAAAGAGGTACTGAGTCCCCCCTTTACCGGCGGTTCCTGGCCGTGCAAACCCCACTGCATTCCGACTCCCCGAAGTTCACTGTTCAAGGCCACAAAAATTAGCAAAAATCATGTGCGACTTGTTCACTGCCCATGGCTCCTAACTTCATCTTTTGGTATATGGCCGATCAAGCATCCGATTGACGCGTAGTCAATTCGTGCTAGCTCCACATGACTCACCCTTCCATTGAAAACTAATGCGGTCAGGTGGGCTCAGACCCGGCCCCCGAAAAATCTTCAACTGACCATATCTTGCTATCCAGAGCTCCGATTTGCAATCCGAAAAGACAGGCATGCTCCATAACTCAAGCTCTACACATGTATGCACTGACATCAGCCCGGGCCACTTGTCCCCAGCTGCCCTGTCCGTCGGGGATCTGCTATACACTTCAACTTTAAACTGCAATATCTTGAGCACCGGGGCTCCGTTTGACAAGCCGTCTGGACCGGCTTGGAAAGCACATTGAAGACCACATTCTAGCACATAAAACCCACATCTCGGGCACAAAAGGCCACCAACCTACTTGGCTCTTTGCAGCACACCTTTGGCCTAAAAAACCACTTCGAGCATCCACCTCTGATATCCTTGGGCTGCCTAGGGCCTCGGTACCGGCCCGAGCCTTCTGCACTGCACTCGACTACTGCCTTTGCCTGGCATTGACCATCTTCTAGCTCGGACCAACTTTAGCTACACCATCATTGCCCACCCCCTCGTTGAACATTTATGTTCAACCACATATGGCCTTATGTTCAACCACATATGGCCTTATTGCACTAAAAAACTGCACACCAAAAACAGACTCTCTGTACACTGCAAAACCACCTAACATATGTACAAAAACTGGCACCTGCTACCCACTGTCTTTGCTCATGCGGGTTGCCCAACCCCTTGCTTTACCTGTTATCAACCACCTGGGTCGAACACATTGCATTGGTCTTCTCCATCCACCTGCAACACCCTCGCATAGTGCCACACTAAGACACACACCCAACTGCTTATCCAAACTGTCAATATCATACCTCTACCATTCCAAGCACTCCTTGGCAAACTACCCACTCGCAACCAAGTAGAACAATGAAGGAAAGTAGAGAAACATGATTGACAACATAATGAAGACTAGATTAATTAAGAGAGGATTACACTAATTACATGTGATTAGCACTAGCCTTCTAAGCATGGGCATAAAGCTCAAAGGCTAGGCCATCAAGAGCTAATCTAGAGAGAGATTTCTCAAAAGGAGCAATCCAGAATGACCTCTCATTAAGCATAGGGCTCTTTTATAGCTTTGGACCTCAAACCCTTCAACTATGGGATAAAGTGAGCTCTCTAGCCTAGACTCATACAACTTTGGAACTCCTAAACGAGCCCAAGCTCTATACAATGAAAAGTAAATATTGTGCATTGTGGCACATCCACAGCTTGGTGCATAATTGGTGTAGCCTTTGTTAGCCGCTACTAACATTCCCCCCTTCCTAATTTGGCGCACGTCCTCGTGTGCCAGTGAAGCAAGACACGGTGACACGGTAGAAAGCAAGTCCATGGAAGAAATGTTGAGCTGCAAAACATAAGAACAAGTAATGAGCATCAAAAGGCCACCAAGAATGAATAAAACATGAAGCATAAATGAACACTCATGTAAAGTGATTTTTTTCTTCTAAAAGATGGGTCAATCATAGTAAAAAACTAGACAACATAAAGCAAAAAAATACTCAAACTATTGTGAAGATTAAACCACTTGAAATTTCAACCTATGCATGAAACACAAGCAATCAATTATGACCCTAGGCTAATGCAAGTTAATAAACCTACTAGCCTAAAAACTATGTGAACAATCTTAATAAATCATTCAAGTCTATCATGTCTAAGGGCTATAAAAAAGCTCTTAATCTATTAGTACATTGTCACAGCTTTTTTGAAGCTCATGGAAGTTTGTTTTTATCATTCATTGAAAAAAGTAAAGCACAATCACAAGGCTACCACCCCAAGGCAAGTCTAGGTGCGACTCTCGGCTCCTTGAACCCTCAAGAAGGTGTTCCAAAAGCCTACTAGCCTACCAAGGCAACGGCTAACCCCTATCATCCCAGGGCATCGGTTTAGGGCCTTGACCAAGTGAGCCAAGGTGATTCCCCTCGCCTGCTAAGTGCCAATAAGGCGCTAGGCCTTACAAAGACACAACATAACATAGAATTTTTATTTTCATGTGCCTTAGTAGCATTTTTGCTACTTTTTTGGACACTTCTTTGCTTCATGGTTCATTTTTTAGCACATTTTTATTTCTTCCTTTATGAGATACTAGTGGCAATTGGACTAAAAAATACTAAAGCCTGATCATAGCCCTAGGTCATGACAAAAATGAGTGGATTATTAAGACTATCACTAAGAATCTAGGACTAGCAAGAAATAATCCTACATTAACCTAAGGTCAAGGCCAATTACCTATGATTAGCACACATAAAACCTAATTTTTTGATGAGTTAATTTTCACAAATCAAAGTGTTGAAACTTTAGAATGCCTAGCTTTTAAACATGAAAAAACCATAGCTTAGAAGCAAAATTTCACTTAAACCAAGCAAGAGAATGAAGAGATAAAAAGAGCAAAATCATGGAAGGATTACACCTATTCATTCTCTTTTGAGCATCCTTGAGCAATCATCCCCTTCGTTTAGAGAAGCCTCTTGATATTTTTGATTTGCAAAAGAAGCTGATTTGAAGCTAAGTGTGAACACAAGCTCCAAAAGCCAATTATTGAAAGTCACAAAAGCACACAAAAACATTAATGAAAACCTAAAGCTAGGGTCTTGCATACCCCAATTTGCCAAAGGGAAAAAACCCAAGGGAAAAAAGTGACTTTGGTTATGCACATGATGCTCTTTGATAGCATATTGATGCATACACGACAATAATGAAAAATGCTTCTTCAGAAGCAAATTTTGCAATGTTTACCATCTCTCATGCATGATTCAAAAGTCGATTAATTTCTAGCTCAATGAGATATGGAATTTAAACAAGCCAAGAGCTGAAAATAATGCAACTTTATTAAGTGAAGTGGCTCTTCAAAGCCAAATTTATCATTTCAAAGCTTTTCAAAAGTTGGCTAACAACAACTAGCTCACATGAAATTTTCAATTTTAAGAGCAATCTATGAGCTAGAGATGACTTCAACTTGATGAAATGAAAATGAATGGCTCTCACTAGCCAAATTATGTACTTGAAAGCTCAAAAAGTTTGGGTAAATACTAGCTCAAATGAAAAAAATTGCATTTTTAGACCAAGCTATGAGCTAGCATTACAACTTTAATCCAAACATTTGGAATGGCTCTAATTAGCCAAATTTTGCAATAGATTGCAATGATGACCCCTTCTTGGATCATTTGCAAGTTCTTGTTTCCCACCAACCTTCAAAGAAACTCAAATCAATATCATTGCTCTTTAGCATAGAAACATCCAATACAAGCACTAAAGATGCAACAAGCATTACCAAGCCCAAACTTTAATGCAGGCTCTTGTGGCTATCAAACAGGATCAATTTTAATGCTTCAACGATTGTTCATTCAAGTCGAGCATTAAAATGTACAAGTAATTTTAAGTTTAAACACAAAATCCCGACCAAGCAAGCACTACTCATCATCCAATGTAGCTCTCATATGAAACCCCTATGCATGCCAAAAGAGTTTTTCATATTCTGCAATGAAAATTTGTGATCAGGACAAGCATTAATCACAACGCACACAATCAATGCCCACATCTGTGCTCTTAAACTAGAAATTGTGGCATTCATTGCAAAAAAGAGAAAGAGTTAAAAATGAATTTTCCGCTCTTTCCAAATTGCCAATGAGTTGATTAACCCCAAAGTATATGAAAGTGAGAGAGATAATTCACAAGAGATGTCTGGCCCAACTCATGATAAATTACTCTTCAAGAGAGGAATTTCATAATATGCTAGCATGTCAACCCTCTTTGGACAATCATCACACGTTCAGATGTTAGTGCTATGAAATCCTTTTGCACATGCACTGAAATGCATACTCACATACCAAGCACAAGTTTTAATGCACTCTCTTGTGGCCATTAACACTCATTTGTGTCATTGGCCAATATTTCTGCAGAAGTGGTCAATACAAGTATGGTGTTCAAAATAAACACTAAAAGAACTCAAGGTCAATCACAAGCATCAGAAATTTAAGGCAATCCATGGAAGAAGATGATCAATTATCATTTTGAACAACCAATGATTATTGCTACACCGTATTTTTTGATTCTCGCCATTTTTTGAGGGAAAGGTTGGGAACAAGCCCCAAATTCTCTCCTTTTTATATATATATATTTTCTTCCTTTTTTAAAATGGTTTTTTTTAATGCAAATACAGTCATGGCGGCAGCCCTACACAGTCGACAAAGACGAGCAGGTGGGTGCGGGTGTGTGTGTGTGGGTAGTGTGTGTGGGTTGGTGTGGTTAGGCCAACGGCAGAGACGAGCAGGCGGGTGCAGGTGTGTGTGTGGAGGAACTTGCAGAAAAATTGACAACAAGATAGAAAATGGCTGGCAGGTATTGAATGCTGTGTGATTGAAGCAAGGGAGCCTAAAATGGGGCCGAGGCAGGTGCAATACACAGCCATCATCGGCAGTTTTCAAGAGGACTGTCCAGAGCATGTGTCAACATTTTGGGTACGCAGGCGTAAGCAAGAGGACTCAGCGCAGGGCCGTGAGAGAGAGAGAGAGAGAGAGAGAGAGAGAGAGAGAGAGAGAGAGAGAGAGAGAGAGAGAGAGAGAGAGAGAGAGAGAGAGAGAGAGAGAGAGAGAGAGAGAGAGAGAGAGAGAGAGAGAGAGAGAGAGAGAGAGACGGGTGCGTCACCAAGTTAGGCATGGGTGAGTGGTTTAGCAGTTATGGCCTATTGAAGGTAGCCATGGCAGGTAGTGAGGGACGAGGCTGGAGGATCAAGGGAGTATTTGGCGTTATGCTAGTAAGTGGACCTTGAGTGTGTGTGCGCGCCAAGCTAGTGTTGAGATGTCAAGCTCTACACCTTGAGCTGGCATCCACTACGGGTCTTGGCCGCTTACGACATTTACTCACTGGCGCGTTAGGTGACCGACACGGAGGATCTCTGCCAGTGATTCTACAACTGGACTACACTTATAGTGCCAGCCTAGTACGCTTCTAGCGAGTTCACACTTAGTGACCGCATGTACATATGTGCTACTTTTCAACTTTAGCACTTAGTCATTTTGTACTCTCTTTTCTGTGAAGAAGAAGAAGAAGCTTTCCATCTCTGTGTGCTTTGTGCTTGTCTTGTGTAGCTCTCTTGCATCCCCATTCTTTACATGGTATCAGAGCCTGGTGCAGGCAAGAGAGGCTAAGAGAGCAAGAGCATCACAATCCCTTCGTTCGCACAAGTTTCTGAACAGGTCTCCAAAGTGTAGTATACAGTGATTTACTGTACAAGTACAGTGGTTGTATGTACACTTGATTGTAAACACTCGTTGAGTGTAGGAGGCGTTACAGGTACCACGATAGCAGGTTCAGTAGATTTGCAGGTTTTTGCAGATTGCAGCTATTTTGTCTTAGTGCTTCAAGATGTCTGACGATTTCAGTCAGATTGTTACCAGGAAGCTTGAGAAAAGTAACTACCTTGCATGGAAGTTCAGAATAACAAATTTCCTGAAAGGAAAAGGTTATTGGGACTATGTAGAAGGAGACAATGAAAAGGAACCAGAGATTCCCGAGGCAAATGCTACAGCAGAACAAAGGAAAGCTTTGAGGGACTGGCAACAAGGCCAGAGAAAAGTGATGTATTGGCTTTCTATGAGCATCACAGATGGCATGATGGGCTATCTACAGGATGCTGAAACCCCCGTCATTGCATGGAGAAACTTAGGCAGAGTGTTCGAGGTGAACACCAAGGCCAGGAAGCTTCAACTAAAGTCGGAGCTAAATCAGGTTAAGAGGAACAACCTCTCAATCAATGATTATGCCTTGAAGATCAAGAGTATCATTGAGGCTCTTGGATCTATTAAAGTCTCAGTGGAAGACGATGACATTGTCCGTGCATGCTTGGATGGTCTAGGAGATGAGTATGTACATTTTAGGTCTTCCATGAATACAAGAGACGACATCCCCGTGTTCCAAGATTTGATTTCTATGCTTATTCTTGAGGAGAAGAACCTTGACATGTCTTCTTCTCATGGCAGAAATAATTCTGAACAGGCCTTCTATTCTAACTCCAACAGAGGTAGAGGTAGAGGTCGTGGTCGTGGTCGAGGCCCAAGGGGTTGCAGGGGCCAATTTTTGGAAGGTCAATCAAATCAAAACAATACAGGTGGCAGGGAAAACCAGTCTCAAGGAAGGGGGAGTCAAAGAGGTCGTGGTGCAGGATCAAGCAAGCAACAACATACTCCAGATAGCAGAGAATGTTGGACTTGTGGTGAAAGAGGTCACATGTCACGTGACTATCCAAAGGGAAAAGCAAGTGGAAAGAGAGAACAGGGCAACTATGCATCTACTAGCAGAGATGCAAATGATAGGAAAAACGAGCGCATGTTTGTTATGTAGCATGTAATGAATATAATGACTGCAGAGAATTCCACCCAAGATGATGTTTGGTATGTGGATTCAGGTGCCTCTAATCACATGACGTCTCGTGGAGAGTGGTTTAGAGATATGCGCAAACCAGATGTGTCAGGCTATGTGCAGACAGGAGATGACACAACTCACCCCATTGCTCATGTAGGGGACATACCTCTAAATACGAAGAGTGGGAAATCAAAGTACTTAGCAGATGTACTTCATGTCCCAAACATTACGAAGAATCTTGTTTCTGTTGGACAAATGGTTGAGCAGGGTTTGCAGGTTCGCTTCAATCCAAATGGTTGTTATGTAGAAGATTTCCAGAATGGCTGTAAGCTGATCACAGAGGGCAAATGTGTGTGCAGAATGTTTACGCTGAATGTAGACATGCCTGAGGTAAAAGCTGCATTATTTGCACAGGGCACAGGTGTTGTGGCTGATGTTGAAATTTGGCACAAACGCATTGGCCATGTCAATGAGCAGAGATTGCGCAGCATGCAATCAAAACACATTGTAATTTGGCACAAACGCATTGGCCATGTCAATGAGCAGAGATTGCGCAGCATGCAATCAAAACAGATTGTAAAAGGTTTGCCCAAATTCAAGGTGGATGGTATGCATAAAGTGTGTGCAGCATGCCAGTTTGGAAAACAGTCAAAGGGCTCATTTCCACATGAGCGCAATGTATGTAAAAAGACACTTGAGGTGGTGCACACAGATGTTTGGGGTCCAACCGATACTGCAAGTATACATGGTTGCAGGTATTATGTCTCTTTCATTGATGACCATACAAGGAAAGTATGGGTCTACTTCATGCGTAACAAAAGTGAAGTTTTTGGTCACTTTCAAGACTTCAAAGTCATGATTGAGAAGGAGACAGATATGCAAATCAAGACATTGAGGTCAGATGGAGGGGGAGAGTATTTCTCCAATGATTTTTCAGATTTTCTGCGAATGCATGGTATACGCAGGCAGTTTACATGCAGATATACTCCACAACAGAATGGGGTCGCAGAAAGGAAAACAGGCACATTGCAGAGGTTGCACGTGCATTGATGAATGAGAAGAACATGCCTCATCATTTCTGGACTGAAGCCGTAAATACAGTTGTGTACATTATGAACAGGACACCTACAGCTGCGGTGCATGATGTAACACCTGAGGAAAAGTTTACAGGTACAAAGCCTGATTTGGCACACTTGAAAGTGTTTGGCTGCATAGCTTACGTGCATGTACCAGATGAGTTGCGTAGGAAATTGGATCCTAAAGCAGAGAAATGTATTCTTGTGGGATATTCCCTTGAACAAAAGGGGTACAGGTGCTACAATCCTACTACACGAGAATTACGAGTGAGCAGCGATGTAGTCTTTGATGAGATGAGTAGCTGGTAAAGTAATGCACATGGCACTATTGGGGCTGATGTAAAATATGATGTGGTTGTACAAAATGTGAGGCCACAGACATAGGTTTTGAGTGGACCACAAGAGTCCTCTTCTCGTGGCTCTGTTGAGAAACCATGGAATGGTAGACTACGTACGCAGGTTACTCCACCAACAGGTACAAGGAATGTATCACGAAAAAAAAAGGAAAAGGTTGATGAACCTCCCTTTATGGATGATGCATCATCAGGTTTTTCACATGTAGACATGGATTCAAATGGTTTTGAACAAAGTCTTGATGAGGAATTTGGAATTCCGGCTGTCAGGACACCTGGTGTAAGGAAAGTACAAGAAGATGCTAGAGTGCAAAGGAGTGACCCAGGACCGCGCAGATCTAATAGAGTCAGAAATCCAGTTCAGAAATTGACTTATGATGGGTATCTAGCGCATCACCAAGCCTACATGGCTAAGGTGATACAAGATGTGGAGCCCACATGTTTTGAGGATGCAGTTGGAAATGTGCATTGGGATGATGCAATGAATGAAGAGATGGCTGCATTGGAAGCAAACGACACATGGGAGTTGGTGCCATTGCCAAGTGGCAAGAAAGCTATTGGCTGTAAATGGGTGTATAAAACCAAGCATAAGGCTGATGGTAACATTGAGCGTCACAAGGCAAGGCTGATTGCAAAGGGTTATGCACAGACGTATGGCATAGACTATAAGGAGACCTTTGCTCCAGTGGCAAAGATGACGACTCTGAGAGCTGTCATAGCAGTGGCTGCATCTAGAGGATGGATTATGCATCAAATGGATGTAAAGAATGCCTTCTTGAATGGTGAGTTGCGAGAGGAAGTGTATATGGATCATCCACCTGGTTATGTCGATCCAGGTTACCCAGATTATGTATGCAGACTTCTCAAAGCTTTGTATGGTTTGAAGCAGGGCTCTAGAGCATGGTATGACAGGATTGCCAAGTATCTTGTCAGTATTGGTTTTAGGAGAGCTCATGATGATCATTCACTCTATGTACGTGAGAGTGATGTGGGGATTGTGGTCATTACCATATATGTAGATGACCTTATTATTGTTGGTGACAATGCTATGGAGATTGACCATGTGAAGGGTCTTCTCAAACAGGAGTTTGAAATGAAAGATTTAGGCAAGTTGCGCTACTTTCTTGGCATTGAGGTGATTAGGACTCTAGAGGGTGTATGGCTATCACAGAGACAGTATGCTTTGGACATGCTGTCAAAGTATGGTATGGCTGATTGTAAGCCAATTTCTATTCCCTTGGATGTGAATGCAAAGCTGAGTGCAGAGAAGGGTGATGTTGTTGAGGATGTCAACATGTATAGGAAGATTGTGGGTAGTCTAATCTACTTGACTATCACGAGGCTAGACTTGAGCTACACAGTAGGCTTGTAGAGTCAGTTCATGCAGCTTCCGAGGAAGCCACATTTGGATGGAGTACGACGCACACTTAGGTATGTGCAAGGTACTCTTGACTACGCATTGTTCTATGCAGCAGATGCACCATTAGCATTGTATGGGTAAATAGATGCAGATTGGGCAGGTAGCATTGTTGATAGGAGATCTACGAGTGGCTTCATGTTCTCTTTTGGGAGTGCTGCTGTTACTTGGAGCAGAAAAAAGCAGCCTATGGTTGCTTTATCGAGCAAAGAGGCCGAGTACAGAGGTGCAGCAGTTGCGGCGTGCGAGGTAGCTTGGCTACGCACATTACTTGAGGACTTGGGAGTGCAGGTGGACCAGCATATTTTCAGCAGCATGCAGTTGGCTAGGAACCCAGTGTTCCATGCCAGGACCAAACACATAGAGGGCCATTACCACTACGTTTGAGAGCGAGTGTTGGCGGGCGACATTGACTTGGTCTACGTCAGCACAGAGGAGCAGATAGCGGATATCTTTACCAAGGCCCTCGGAGCTGAGAAGCTTCGACGTTTTCGGACTATGCTTGGACTCTGCGACATGCAGAGCTCGAGGGGGAGTGCTGAGATGTCGAGCTCTACACCTTGAGCTGGCATCCACTACGGGTCTTGGCCGCTTACGACATTTACTCACTGGCGCGTTAGGTGACCGACACGGAGGATCTCTGCCAGTGATTCTACAGCTGGACTACACTTATAGTGCCAGCCTAGTACGCTTCTAGCGAGTTGACACTTAGTGACCGCATGTACATATGTACTACTTTTCAGCTTTAGCACTTAGTCATTTTGTACTCTCTTTTCTGTGAAGAGGAAGAAGAAGCTTTCCATCCTTGTGTGCTTTGTGCTTGTCTTGTGTAGCTCTCTTGCATCCTCATTCTTTACAGCTAGTGCTATAAAATGCTAGGCCTCTGCGAGAAGTCAAGGGTAATGTTGATGATGGGCCGACAGTCAAAAGTGAACCAAGGCTCAAGCTACTGAATGGCACAGAAAGTGAGTTAGCAACGCAAACTCAGCAGATTGGGTGTTGCCTCGAAAAAACTGTCAACGCTGACAGTGCAGGGAATGAGCTCGCATGTGATCGAGAATGGATAGGGCCCAAGGGGTGTGTGAGTGTGGACGGGGTGCACCAAAGTCGGAAGAGCCTTGTGGGTGGGTGTGGGTAGCGCCAAAGTTGCCAGGCTGGCCTTAGTTTTGTCTTGTAGTACAAAAAAGGTGTGTATGGTGTGTGTGTTCTGTGCCAACGCTAAAGAAAACTTTTGTTTGCTTTTTTTTTTTTTTTAATGAATCTTGGAATATTTCTTGCTTAGAGAGTGTTCCCGTGATGACCTAAGGGCGATGATGCGTGCTTGAGCTTGAGAATAGCCATTGTGGCAAACTTCTTGGGGCTCTTTAGAATCGAGGGAGAGATGAGAGGTCATGTATGGGAGGGACACTCTTGTTTCAAAGTTCACGGACTAAACTACATGATAGAAAATGAGGATGTCTCAAGTCGAAATATATCAAAAATCCATTTCAATGCACACTTTCAAAAAAATTCCATGCACAATTGTTAATCTCAAATCCGTCAATTGAAAATTTCTTAGGCACAAAATGAGCAATCCAATCTTTATTGGCTATTTTCAACCCAATTATCAATCATCGCAACTCAGTGGCCCATATTTGATATCCTCAATTATGCATACCAAATTGGCACAAAACATTGGCCAATTCAAACACGATTTTTAATCATTGCAAAATTAATCGCTCATATCTCAAAACCCTAATCACCCAAATCAAATCGGATTTGTCACTTGGTTTGTACGGCTACACAATTGATTACGGCATTTGCACATGCACAAATCATTGAATTTTTGAATATTTTCAATCCAATTGCACACCGATCATAATGGTAATCACATAAATCATCTTCAATTGAGTACCAATTGAATCATCCAAAGTCAATCAATCTCATATACACCGATCTTTTAGGCCAAATTAATCATCATAATTGGTAAAAAATACCAATTAATCATTCACAATTTAGGCATAATTGGCCATTAATTAGGCACACACACCTAAATTTAGCCGTCGATTTGTGCAAAAATTTCATTAAACACTCATTGCATTTCATCAATTGCACACTTGATCACACATACATGAGTATATACATGCTAAATTAACTCAATTTTAATAAAAAATTGATCAAATTTTAACTCAATTTAGCATTGCACACACACAAAAATTAGGTGCACAAATCCAATTTTTTGCTCAATTAGCAACGAAATTAGGCCAATTCCTAACGTTTGCACACACATTTCTTGCAAAATCATCAATCTACAAGCATTTAGGTGTCCAATTTGACCATAATTCTTCTCATCAAAGTTATTTAAAATGGGCACACACATTCAAATCTTGCCCTAATTTTGGCAATTAGACCTACTCCATGACCGGAATAGCCTCTGTTTGTGGGTCGCCGCGACGGTCGTCCATAGCATAGCTCTCAAGCATCAACATAAAATTATTGATACAGGGGAAGCGACTCGGATGAGGCATGGAAACTCACTAGGGTGTCAATCCTAATGAAGTGAACTCGAAGAGATGCAACTACTAACTCTACAAGAAAATCAATCACACTAAAGCCAAGTAATCTTCCTATGTCCTTCTACGCAGCTCTAAACAGTCATCACGCCCGTTCACCATGCAAATCATATCGGAATCGCACGAAACTTGAAGGGAAGCTACAAGGGACTATCAGGAACATATCCTATCACTGTCACAGCATTCTGGGAAGGTACAACGATCGCAATCAATCGTCCCACAATATGCAAAAACAATAAACGGATGATCCTAAAGGGTCGTTTTTAGGTCCCTAAAGCCTCTCCTAGGGTCAAAACAACATAAAATACGCATATAAACACTCAAAACAGCGATTTAAGGCCTAAACGGATGTGTTTGAAACCTTCACCGACTCTTGAATGCTTACACTTGAATGAAAGAGCAGAGTAAGAGGAACACAATGCAAGAAACAAAATTGAATTTGGATTACCGTAGCCACAGAAGCGATGATTACAAGTTTGAGCAAAGAGGCAGCTCTCTGTGTGTGCGCTCCTTGCCGCACTGTCGAAGCAAGGGACTTGCCAATACACCGTGTGCGAGCCACAAACGGCTCCAAGAACACAACAAGCCTAAACTAGCAAGCTCAAGGAAACAAAGGGTGTGTCACTCACCGCTCTACGCTCGCCTTCGTGGTGGATTCCTCGCCGCGATGAAGAAGAAGCTGCAGTCGTGCCACGCTCAACCGCTTCGCCGCCGTCGTGCCTTCGTAATGCTCGATCGCACACACACTCTCCCTCTCTCTCTCTCTCTCTCGCACACACACACACAAGGAGGTGAAGAAGAAGAAGATGGAGATGGAGCAAGAGCACTCTTCAATTGCACAAATGAGAGAATGAGTAAAAATTAGGTTTAGTTGGCTTTTATAGGAGCTCACCCCATTCACACTTGGACGCCCATGCTTAACCAACTAATCCCTTGAATGTCCAAGTTAAAGTGCGCCACTCATCAACGATCACTCTACCTTTCCCTATTGGTCCGACAAGCCCGGTACCTGACTCTACCAAATACATAATACACGTCCGTCGTAGGTGATGGGGTGTCCATGTGCCGTGAGGGTTAACATGCCCCCCTTCCTGATGTAGATTCCGTCCTCGGAAGCTATTGAGTTGAAGCTGGTTCGTCGAGGTGGAAGAGCATTTGAGATGAATGTCCTTAGCCTTCTTCAGTCACTGCAAAATCAAACAACATTGGCACAGTAATGGCATTCTCTTAAAAAGCATATGCAGTTTTAGGTAGACACATTGATTGGTAAAAGAATTTCAAACAATTTGTTAGAAATGAACATTAAATTTCAATGTAATCAAATGCATAAACAGATGTAAAGGTAAAAAATTAAACAAGTCTGGGGTCGCTAATTTGACGGTCGAAAAGCACTAGAGATCGAATATTAATACCATGGGTAAGCTTCTTAATTTTCAGTGGTCAATTAAGTTGTTTAATTGCGAGAGCCAAGTATTGATGTTCGAGGGCTGACTAGAGGCTATATCTAGAAAACCTTGTAGTTAAGCTACCATAAAAGGAATTTCTCATGAAATCATCGCCTGACTGATTACTTTTTCTTTGACCCCTCAAAGTCTTTTCACACTGATTCAATTTTGATGTGTGTGCTTATTTTGTATGCCTTGGGTTTTTTGCTTTTCAAGGAAAAGCGCCCACACTGGGAACCTCTAGGGCTCTAGTACCATCGGCGATACATGTGAGTGAAGTACCAAATTAAGCTGAGATTTCTCTTCCAGCTTAAAATTTTACCTTGTGGCACTTTGATTTTTTGCTTGTTCATTTTCAGCATTTAAATTTTGTAACTTTGGGAGGTCATATAACACTGTTACATTCCTCGGGCTCATCACATTAGTAAACTCCCTTTATAATACTTAAGCTAAAGGTCAATAGGGTCAAGCCCACTAGAAAGCCCTAGTACATTTCATACAATGCTGCCTAAATCGGATTAAGAACCTAAGTAACCATTGCTTATTAGGAAGGCATTCCCCATGGTATTAAGAGAAGATTTCTAATACCTAGCTTGGTCAAACTAGCTTAGTCGGACTGCTTGATTTTTACACCTAAACAAGTGATTATGACAAAACATTACATTGAATTAAATGTTTGATACTAAGCCAATGCGTTGAATATTATGCTACCAATCACAATCAAAGCAGACAATCATAGATGCAAAAAAGATAAGGGCAATGCTAATGGATAAGAAACACCTGTTTGTGTTGATGGTCGCGCTTGATTTGAAGGTTCCATGAAGGTCCAAATCCTATCAATAGCAACACGCTCCTGTACACACTATGAAACACAAACAATACCTCTAGGAGGAACATCAGTGGGAAAAGAGAACTTTGCTAATCTCTCAACCCTAAACAGAAACACTCCTATCGTACTAATCTTACTTACCCTCCATCACTCAAGTGATGAGGATCAAAGGTGTTTCATGGCATAGGTTCTGTTTCACTGTACCAGATGTGACATGTGTAGGTCTGAGTCAATGTTTTGACTTTAATGTGCATACTCGTTTGCTAATTTCTCTTGCTCTTTTTTTTTTTTTTGTGAGTATAAAGCTTTATATGTACATTCCCTAAGATTGGAATTGAGAGGTCAGGGAAAAAGGTTGAGAGGGAAACAAATGAATGATGACTGTCAGCAAACACTCCCCCCTTCCTTGGGTAGATCATACCGTTTGAAATGAGCTTGTCACCCTTTGAAACCAATTGTTCCAGTTGGTAATAGGTGAGGATTTTTGCCAGTAGTTTTCTATTACCCTAGGTGCCTTGTCAATGTTACCATATACATGTGGTAGTGATGTGTGTGAACACACTAGGACCGCCGGGGCATTTTTTCCCTCTTTAGGAGGTTTTTTCCCCCGTGCATTGTATATACGCCCATCACTCTAGGGCTATCTATCTTTCCATTGCACACTAAGTAACACACTCTCTATTGTGTGCCTTGAGCTTCCTTCGTCTTCTCCAAGCTGTGTGTGTTTCTCTGCAACCCTAATTCCAACAATTGGTATCAGAGCAGGTCACGTCCTCCCGGGCTTAGTCGCCAGCTGCTCCAGCACACGCCTGCTCACTTTCTCCGATTTCAGTGAGCTTTGGCAAGCGTTCGCAGGTCGACAAATATTTTGGGAGAGCTCAAAGACCTCGGTCTGCTCATAATTTTGATTTGGGCTCATTTCGGCCTCCGTTTCCACTACGGGCAGTACTGCACAGGCTATTTCGTCATTTTGTGCAGATTTTCTGTCAGTGCCGTTTTCTGCATAACAGGTGCCTTATAGTCTTCTACGGTTTGTGCTATATAGCACAAGTTGTTCCCGCTCCATTTCTCCTATTTTCGGGCAGTTTTCACATCAGGTGCAGCATTTACCATGGCTGACAACAACAACACAGATGTGTTCAAGATGTTTGCTGCTGAGGACAGGTTGGATGGGGACAACTACCCTATGTGGGCTTATATGATGCAACATGTTCTTGTGTCAAAAGGTGTCTGGAACATTGTGCAGGGCATTGATGTACGTCCTGGCTCTGAAGATGTAGGCGATATTGAGGATGTTGCAGGTCTTGCTGCAAGGATTGCAGCTGTTAGAGTTGTTTTGCCTACAGCAGAACAAGCTCGTTGGGATGTTAAGGATGCGCAGGCTCATGCATTGATTGCGTTGTCTGTGAAGCGCACCATTATTCCTCACATCCGTTCAGCAAAATCTGCAAAACAGGCTTGGGATATTCTAGCAGGTCTTTATGCAAGCCGCAATGAGGCTAAAATTGCTTTGCTGCGTAAAGAGCTAGAGTCGAAGATTATGCATGAGGAAGATGATATGGACACTTTCCTTGCTAGTGTCAAGGATATCAATGAGCAACTCATTTCTGCAGGTGAAGTCATTTCTGACAGTTCCCTTGTGCAGACTGTTCTTGATGCCTTACCAGATTCCTACCAGACTTTTGCTAGTACTTGGAGACTGATGACCCAAGGAAATCCTGAAGTTGTCAAGTTTGATGCATTATGCACATTGCTGTTGCAAGAGTCACTTTCTAGAAAAAACAGGACTAGGCAGCGTGCAGTTGAACAGGCTTTTATTGCTTCTCAAAGAAAGGGTGGTAACAGTAATGCAGCCACTTCTTATGGTTCTGCTGCGAGTGGCAAAAATTCTGTTCCTAATGCTTCTGCTGGCAGCACTTCGTCTGGCAATTCTGGTGATAAGGGCAAAAAGAAGATGCGTTGCCATTATTGTAAAGCCAATGATCACTTGATCAAGTCGTGTCCTAAGTTGAAGGCCAAAGAGGCTAAGAAGAAAGAGGGTGGTTCCACTGCAAATGCTGGTTCCACTACAAATGCAGCCATTGTTGAGTCTTCTGTGAAAGGAGACTGTGATGCTGATGTTGATGCAGAATGGGCTTTTAGCGCAGAGTGCACTTACAATCCTGCTGTCCATGATGCATGCTTGTCAGTTGCTGCAGATTCACATGTGTGGTATTTCGACAGTGGTGCTACAAAGCACATTACCTCACATCGTGAATTGTTTACCTCTCTCGAGTCTGTCCCTCATGGGAATTCAGTCACTTGTGCCAACAACGCCTCTTATCCAGTTCAGGGAGTTGGAAAGATTGTGCTCACTGCTGCTAATGGCAGTTCCTTCACACTTGTTGATGCACTTTATGTACCTAGGATCAAGAAGAATCTCTTGTCTGTATCCGCACTTGCTAGACTTGGACTTGTAGTCAAATTTGTGGATGACAGATGTACAGTTCATGATCTCAGTTTTGGTGATGAAATTGTTGCATCTGGGCTTTTGTGCCGTGGGTTGTATAAGCTCACTTTGTATGACAAGTGTGGACAAAATTTTGCAAATGCTGTTGCAGATTCAAGGGCTATTTCAGATGCAAAACTTTGGCATGCACGTTTTGGTCATCTGAATTTTGCCAGTTTGCTGCGTTTGCAGAAATCTGATATGGTTGCTTCTTTGCCGCCTCTTGAAGCACCTATCAAACATGTTTGTGAAGGCTGTATTCTGGGTAAAATGCAGCGTTCTAAGTTTCCAAAGGATGGTTCAGTTAGGGCCACATGCAGGTTGCAGCTTGTGCATAGTGACGTTTGTGGGCCCATGCAAACTCCGTCCTTGGGCAATTACCTGTACTTCGTGACTTTCATTGATGATTACTCCAGGCATGCGTGGGTATTTCCGCTTAAAGCGAAGTCCGAAGTTTTTATGTGCTTCAAACAATTTTTGGCTATGGCTGAAAATGTCTCAAAATGTACTATGGGGACCCTCCGTTCCGATCGGGGGGGGAGTATATGTCTCATGAATTTAATGCATTTCTGGCTAGTCGTGGGATAAAACACCAATGTACAGTGCCTTATACACCTCAGCAAAATGGTGTTGCTGAGAGGAAAAACAGGTCACTAACGGAAATGGCACGATGTATGGTCAAAAGTCAAGCTTTGCCGCATTCTTTTTGGCTTGAGGCCATCATGTGTGCCACTTATGTACTTAACAGGTGTCCTACGAAAGCTTTGCAGTCTATTACTCCATATGAAGCATGGCATGATAGAAAACCTTCTATTGAGCACATGCGTGTTTTTGGCTGTTTGGCATATGCTTTGGTGCCACAAGTGCAGCGCAGAAAATTGGATGATAAGGCTGTCAAATGTATTTTTGTTGGTTATAGTGCTGAAAGCAAAGGTTACAGGTTGTATCATCCGCAAACAAAACGTATTTTGGTTTCACGGGATGTAGTGTTTGTGGAAGATTCTGTTCAACCCTTGCTGTCATGTACTAGAGACAGTAATGTAAGCTCACAGGACATTTATGACACTTTGTTGCCTCTTTTCAGTGGTGGAAATACGAATGTAAGTTCCAATGAGGCAAATGTACAGCCTATGGGGGTTTCTGAAAATGTTTTAGAACAGCCTATTACTGATGCAGATGTACATGATGTACTTGATGAGGAAAGGGCTGAAAATGAGCAGGCTAGAGGTATGCCAAAATGGCTGGTGCACACTTTGCGTGACAGTAAATTGGATGCACCTTTATCTAGTCGTACTCGTTCAGGCTCTCGCCATGCATCTTATGCATCGGATTGTTATGCTTTGGCTGTGTCTAGTTTACATGATGTTGAGGAGCCTCTGTCTTTTGATGAAGCACAGAATTCAGAAAATTGGATTGCTGCCATGAAATCAGAATATGATGCACTTATAGAGAATGACACATGGACTTTATGTGATTTGCCTCCTGGCAAAAAGGCCATTGGTACCAAGTGGGTTTACAAGTTGAAACGCAAGCCGGATGGTGAGATCGATCGCCATAAGGCTCGACTTGTTGCAAAGGGTTATGCACAACAAAAAGGCATAGATTATGAAGAGACTTTTGCTCCCACTTGTCGTATGACTACTGTGCGTTTTCTATGTGCATTGGCAGCTCATTTTGGTTGGGATGTACATCAATCAGACATTGTTACTGCTTTCTTGAATGGTGACATATTTGAGGAAGTTTATGTAACGCAGCCTCGCGGTTTTGTCATAAAAGGACAAGAGGACAAAGTGTGCAAATGTAAGAAGGCTTTGTATGGGTTGAAGCAATCTCCTCGTGCTTGGTATGAGAAAGCTGACACTCATTTGGTTAAACGAGGCTTTCGTAACAGTCCAACAGAAAGCACATTGTATGTAAAGCGTGAGGATGATGTATTTCTCATTGTGGTTCTTTATGTTGATGATTTGCTGATCACTGGACCAAATGAGAGACATATTGCTGAATTTAAGGCTGATTTGAATGCTACTTTCAAGATGAAAGATTTGGGGCTGTTGCATCATTACTTGGGTATACAGTTTAAGCAGTGTGATGGTGGTATTGCCTTGTGTCAGAAAAGTTACATAGAGACATTGCTATGTAAGTTTGGACTTGAGGATTGCAAACCTATTGCCACTCCCATGGAAACAGGTTTGAAGTTGAGTCTACATGATGCTGGCGATCCTGCTGATGTCACTCTTTACCAAACTGCTGTTGGCTGCCTCATTTATGTATGCAACACGAGGCCAGATATTCAGTTTGCAGTCTCGCAGGTCAGCAGATTTATGCATAGCCCAGGGTCTAAGCATTGGCAGGCTGTCAAGAGGATTTTCCGCTACCTTAGTGGCACTTTACATCTTGGCTTGTTTTATCCCAAGGGGGGATCATTGCCGCCAGACTTACATGCTTTTTCGGACTCAGATTGGGCTGGTTGTTTTGACACGCGAGTGTCCACAAGTGGTTTTTGTTTCATGCTTGGCAGTTCATGTATATCATGGTTGAGCAAGAAGCAACCTACTGTGGCCACTTCGAGTTGTGAGGCTGAGTACAGGGCAGTCTTCACAGCTACGGTTGAGTGTGTATGGCTCAGACGCCTTATGGCTGACTTGGGTGTTGGACAGGACACTGCCAACACTATCTACACTGACAGTCAGAGCGCATTGGCAGTTGCGAGGAACCCAGTTTTTCATGCTCGCACAAAGCACATTGAGGTGCATTACCACTATGTCAGGGAGAGGCTCTCAGCAGGAGAGATCAGCTTGGCTTATGTGCCAACACAGGACAACCTTGCAGATCTTTTCACAAAGGCATTGTCTCGTGAGAAGCTTGAAGCTTTCCGCAAAGCTTTGGGCTTACTCCCCTTTGTGGACTGATCCTGTCCTCAGGGCATGGCACTTCCCTTTACTCATGTGCCAGCTCTCGTTCACCGCATCACTCCAGGGGGGATTTGTTACCATATACATGTGGTAGTGATGTGTGTGAACACACTAGGACCGCCGGGGCATTTTTTCCCTCTTTAGGAGGTTTTTTCCCCCGTGCATTGTATATACGCCCATCACTCTAGGGCTATCTATCTTTCCATTGCACACTAAGTAACACACTCTCTATTGTGTGCCTTGAGCTTCCTTCGTCTTCTCCAAGCTGTGTGTGTTTCTCTGCAACCCTAATTCCAACAGTCAAGTTGCAACGGTGGTAAGGTACTCTCCCAGGATCGAACTTGAAGTGGTTCATCAGGTGATTCTTGAACACTGGGAGGTGTGGATTCTTTTGTAGCTTCATTGAGGTCCACTACTATAGATGGAGGCTGTGTAGAAGCTTTTACCTCTATGGATGTATTACATGAGGAGCTAGAATCTTCATGGGACTCCCCCCTTCCTGAGCTAGGTGGAACAAATCGTTCTTTCTTTGGTACCCAAACTAACTCGGGAGCGGGTGTGTAGCATTCTGTGATTTTTTCCTTTCCACGATCATTGATTCGTTTTGGAGCTACGGGATTAGGCTCACTTGGGTCAGGTGTTAGGTAAGAGCACAATCTACGTTTTGGCACCCAGATTTGATCATTTCCTTGATAGTAGCCTTGGGCTTCCAATAGTCGTTTAGGGATCCATCGCAACATTTTCTTACTTTTCTTGGAGCGAGTGGTACGGTTCTTACTAGGTTTCCATTTTTTTGCATCAACCATGCTCACTACAGAGGTTTTAGGGACCCACTTGTATGTTTTCTCTGTTATATTAGGATGGTTCTTGTCAGAAGCGATATGCATTGCTTGTAGCATATTTAAGGGTATAGGCATTTCATCCCCCTCAGGTGTTACCCAGGTCGTCCCCCTATTTCCCCAAGTGTCTATGGTTGATGCTAGGTGGACCCAATCCACATTGTCTGATTCCGTCATACCCGGTAACACATCCATGTAAGGAGAATCTTGGCCAATGTATGTATCCTTCTTACAAGTGTAACAATATTGTAGTGGGGCCGAGTGAACCGTGGTGTCAGAGCGATGATCAATAATGGTTTTACTCCCTAAGGGGTGTACCTTACCAGTCACCAAATCCACTCTAAGGACAGAGTCTTGGAATTGCAAATAGACATGATTTTTAGACCAATCGTGAACCATTTGTGCTTCCCTCATGAATGGTCGTCCTAAAATCATTTCATATGACATAAGGTGTTTAGAGAAATCCATTACAATGAACGTATGTCGTACCTTGTGTCCTAGAACTTTGATCTTAAGATCCTTGAGCATCCCCATAGGTTTGGCTATGGTACCATTTGCCATCTTTACCACAATGTTAGTAACACTGAGGCGGGGTTTTCCCATGGATTCCCAACAATCTTTTGTAACGATGCTAACTCCCGCACCACCATCAAGAATTCCCTTTATAGTTAATCCCTTGGTAGTGATGGGTAGGGTCGCATTAGACTCGTCGCCTTCAAAATACTGCCCTAATTCGTTAATGGGTACCTCGATCACAGACTCGTGTCCATCTAAGTCAAGTGATTGCACATGATTTTCCTCATCAATCATAATCGAGTCAGGCCTATTTGGTTGCGCAAACTACGGTAATCCCGTTCGTAGCTCTCCGTTAAGGAATGCTCGAAGTGCAAGGAATAACTCAGGATCTCCATACAGCTTTGCTATGATCGTGGTTCGGACCTCAGAAAACATGAAGTCCACTAGTTTGGCAACATTCATTGGCGTTTTGCACGGTGTAGGTCCTTGACTAGGAACTGGTGAGGATGGAATCTCATATTCCTCAATGGGATCAGGTATTCCTTCGTTAAACATCCTTTCCAACAAGAAGGGTGTATGCTCACTTTCTGATGTCCTGTCCTCACTCCCTTCTTGGATGATACTAGATATGGCTAACGGTCTATGGTTCATGTGGGGTGGATGAACTTGCGTGGGAAACACTGTGTCATGAATTTTGATATGCATGGGTTCTGGTTCTAGTTTCCTTTGAGTCTCCTCCACTAAACCTCTTAGATGTTTCACCTACTTAATCTCGTCTACTGGGTTTGGGTACGTCCCAATCTTCTTTTTACGATTCTTCCCTTTTTGCCCCTACGGTTTATCTTGGGGGTCTTGGATTGGATTTGGAAACACTTGTGGTGTTTTCAGAGGCTCTTTATGGTTTTCTCTTATTCGGTTTTCATTTGGTTCCATGTTACGGTTTTCTTTGTCGGTCTTTCCCTTTGTGGTATTGGTTCTAGTCTCCATTGTCTCGACTGAATCTGAATCATCCTCGAGGTCATTCATATACACGGGGTCATCTCCTGTTCCTATGTTTGTTTTGGAACTTGGCTTTGAATTTTCCATATTCTGCGACTTCTTCCTTCGTGTCTTCTTTTTCTTTGCTTGGATAACTGACGCGGTATCTCTCTCTTCGAGGATATGGCTTGGCCCTTGAAGCATGGACCGTGTAATCGCATAAGCGGGTGCAACGGGTGGTATTGGCGATGTCACACTAGCAATTTCGACCAAATTTAGGGGTGTGATTTTAGGCGCCTTTGGGTTATAGGGACATTGGGAAATCAAGTGATCTATGCCACAACGATTACATGTGAGTATTGGCATTGCAGACGTGCTCCCTTGATTCACTTGCATCTGTGCAGCATTCTTTCGCAGCCTAATAGGGCACTCCGCTGCTCGATGTGGTCCACCACACTCGTAGCATTGAAGAGGTGGCCTCCTAGCCTGGGTGTTGATATTTTGACCTCTGGATGCGAGAGCAGCAGCTTGATAAACCGGCTTGACTTGTCCCCAACAATCTTCCATGTAGTATATAGGACACTCTTCCAATGTATCAAGTCCGTAGGCAATACTAGTGTCTATTTCCTCCTCACTGCCATCTGCATAAGCATTTGATGGCTCGCAACCCACTTGGTTCATAGGGGCGACTCTTGGATGCGGAGGCTGCGGTCCTAGCACAGGAGGTGGTAGCGGTGTAGCTTGTACAACATTTTGAGGTCTAGGGATCATGTGTTGCGGTAGTTGCTCAACAGGTGGAGTAGGCATCAATACAGGAGCTCGAGGCGCATCCGTCCAGGCTACAGGTGGTCTATTTGCCATCATACGTTTGATCATTAAACAATCCTTAGCTTGGTGACCATACCTACCACATGCGTTGCAAGTTCCATTAAATTTTACTCTAAACGTAGGGCACTCACTAGTGCTATGTGGACCTAAGCAAATGGAACACCATTGTTGCTCCCTTCTTGGATACATGTGACTATTTTGAGGGGGTCGGTTATCCTTAAGAGACTCTTGGATTGCCTTGGTGAGGTTTGTCAAGAATGTCTCAAATACCTTTGGCTCATTGGCAATGGGCTTTGCAGTCATGGGTTCATACTCAATGGCTTGTGAGCTAGTGGATCTCGTGTCAGTAGACACCCTCATGCCTGCTATCATCAAGTTGTCCTCTAATTGGATTGCATTGGCAGTGACATCTTCCCAGGTTGTGATACCTCTAATCACTAGTCCATTATAGATTCCTTCATTCCTCAACCCTCGAATGAATCGATCAAGCAGTTGGTTATTGTTGAAGCGCTCATTTACAGGGCAGCGAGAGTTTAAGTGCTTTAGACGACTAATGAAGTCCCTTACTGACTCTCCTTCCTTACGTTCGGCCTTCTGTAGCTGAGATGCTACACCCCAAAGCACACCTTCTCGTATGTACTCCTTTAGAAACAACCTTCGAAGGGTAGGGTAGATTGTTTTCTCGTCCACCCTTAGGGTCCTATACCAATCTCCAGCCTTCCCACTTAATGTCAAGCTTAAGGCATTGCACTTATGTAGTTCGTTGCGTTCCCCTAAGGAATCACATACTTGTTCAAACACTTCAATGTGTTTCCTAGCATCTTCGTCCCCATTGAATTTTTGCGTGAGTTTGGCAATTTGTACTGCCTTACTTCTAGGCTCTCTATCAGATGCATGAAGCATATTTTCCGCAATAGATCAACCTATGGTTTGAGCAAACGCTGCCAAGTCACCTATGTGAGGAGGTAGGGCCGGTGGAGGTACTCTTGGAATCATATGTGGGAGAGGAACGGGTACCGGTCTTGGCATATGTGTAGATGATGCAGGATATGGAACATAACCGGGCATAGGTCCACTCGGATAAGAGCTAGGGAGCGGCACTCGAGGAGCATAAGCAAGTGGTACAATTGGAGGTGTGGGGGCCATGTGTGCATAAGGGGCTAGAGGCACATATGGTCGAGGCCCCATATTAGGTACTACGACACTAGGTAGTGGCACTGCGCTAACCGTAGATGTCGTTGGTACATTCTCTGTCAGGCTTATCCCTGGAGTGAGCACTCTATTTTCCTTGATAGAGGGCTGAGCCAAGTTAGGGAAGCTAAAGTTTTCGCTCGGAGGCTCAGATTGCATAGAGACCCCAGGTGAAATGACGTAAAATGGGTCCATGGGGCTCATTAGAGGAGTCTCCATTTGTGATAGAGTAGGCTGTTGAGCCTTGCTCGTATCCAAAAATCTCATGGGGCCAGTTGAGAGTATATTTACCCCTTGGTTTTGCCTTTCTGATTGAATAATGCCATGGATAACATTACAGATCATTTTCTGTTGATCTTCGATGCTCGTGGCACTAGAGGTGGATTGTACAATCTCTATCCATCCTACATGGTAGGCGTGGCCAGAGTGTAGATCCGTCAACACCTCAGTGTGGAGGTCGTATGTCCAATGATCATTAATGAACAATCCTTCTAGAGTCGACGTGTTAACGGTTTCTTGTGAGGTAGAAGCAATGTTGCTCCCCGTGGTTTTACTTGTCACCAACGGTACTCTAGAGGGAACTTCTGAAGAAGGCAGCTCAACAGGGCCTTCTTGGTAAGAAGTTGGTAGGATATCCACATGGACACTCTTTGGGGGTGTGGGGTCCACGTGCGATGTGAAAGGAGATTCCACTTCCCCACCCCCTTCGTGTGCTTCATTTGCATCAGGTTCCGAGCGAGTAGCTCTACCTAATGTTTCCATGAAACGGCTAAACATACTAGTACTAGGCTGTGGAGCTTCGGGAGGTGCATGGCCTTCTGTCTCAGTGTTTTGGGTAGGGTATGCTTCCATGATTTCTGAGTCGGAGGAGGAATCACTAGCGGCTATTTTAGGGTCTTGGGTGGTGCTACCTTGTGTCCCCGCTGAGGGTCTAGAGCTTATCGTGGATGGGTAATGGGTGTCCGTATGAACAGAGGCACCTTCAATATGCTCGTGTTCTAGCACCCGCCCAGAGCGTAAGTGCATGTGCTTTTGATACCCTAAGGTGTCAAAAAGCTGCTCTAGGAGGCCTTGTGACTAGTTTTTTGCGTGTTTTTTGTTTGTTTTTTTGCTAGATTTTTTAGAGCGTGTCGTGGAATGGGCCGTGTGATAGCTCGAAACGAGCGTATCGGTCAGAGGATCGTGCCGTGCTTTACAGCCCTCCGTTTGGTCACTCTATGCCCTCGGAATCCCTAAAACTGTCAATTTCCAGTAGGGAACTAGGCCCAAACTAGAAAGTCTAAGGGTGCAAGTGGGAAGAGAAAGGAGGAGAGTGGAGGACTTGTCCCACATGCTCTCATTCTCTCTTGAGGGAGTAGGGTATATATATAAGAGTGAGTCTAGTATTTATCATAAGACTGAGGCCTGGGCCTGGGCTTGGGCTTGGGCTTGGGAAAATGATCCCGATCCCGATCTATCTTTTATACAAACCAACCCGTCTGTTTTAAGAGTCACGTTTTTTATTTTCAAAAAATTTAGCCGCCCGCTCGCTCGCGTTTTTTATTTCCGATTTTTTTTTTTTTTGGAGAAAAAATAAAAAACTTTTTTTTTTTTTTTTGCCTGCAGAAAATACAGAAATTGAAAACGCAGATATGCAAAAAATGCAAAAAACGCAGATATGCAGAAATTGAAAAAACGCAGATATGCAAAAAATTGAAAAACGCAGAAATGGAGAAATTGCAGAAAATTGCAGAAATTGCAGAAAAAACGCAGAAATTGCAGAAAATGCAGAAATTGAAAACGCCGAACTTGAAAATGCAGAAATTACGGAAATTGAAAAAACGCAGACAATAGCAGAAATTGAAACTTGACAGCAAATGCAGAAAACGCAAAAAACAAAAATCTCCACACACTCCTTCCCTGCCTTTCCTATGATAGAAATTGCACCACAAGGAAGCGTAAAGTGCTAACCGAACTTAGTGTAGGGCATATCCCCGGCAACGGCGCCAAAAATGTGCGCTCCTTGCCGCACTGTCGAAGCAAGGGACTTGCCAATACACCGTGTGCGAGCCACAAACGGCTCCAAGCACACAACAAGCCTAAACTAGCAAGCTCAAGGAAACAAAGGGTGTGTCACTCACCGCTCTACGCTCGCCTTCATGGTGGATTCCTCGCCGCGATGAAGAAGAAGCTGCAGTCGTGCCGCGCTCAACCGCTTCGCCGCCGTCGTGCCTTTGTAATGCTCGATCGCACACACACTCTCCCTCTCTCTCTCTCTCACACACACACACAAGGAGGTGAAGAAGAAGAAGATGGAGATGGAGCAAGAGCACTCTTCAATTGCACAAATGAGAGAATGAGTAAAAATTAGGTTTAGTTGGCTTTTATAGGAGCTCACCCCATTCACACTTGGGCGCCCATGCTTAACCAACTAATCCCTTGAATGTCCAAGTTAAAGTGCGCCTCTCATCGGCGATCACTCTACCTTTCCCTATTGGTCCGACAAGCCCGGTACCTGACTCTACCAAATACATAATACACGTCCGTCGTAGGTGATGGGGTGTCCGTGTGCCGTGAGGGTTAACACTGTGCGTAATGCAATAGTCACTTATCTTCAAAAAATAATCTCCCTTTCCCACTAACCTTAGTGTATTATATACCTAGGGCTTTCTAAAGTGTCCGACGGCCAACTTCTCATGGACCTTTACATACATCATTGGAAAAATTACATCTTTGACTTAGACTTGACATAGACGATTGACATTGGCTTTTACAGGGTTTGATGTATTAAACATCGGAAAAATAATGTGACCACATCAAAACTTTGGCCGGCTGACTCAACGGCGCCTTGGCTAGGTGGACACTTGTATGTTGTTATCACCTCCAAACACTCCCCCCTTCCTAGCTCGTGTTGTCCCTTGACACGACCATTTGTAGTATTGTCTTCTTGTTGATGAGACTCCCCCCTTCCTTGATTGAGTTATATCTGTCATGTTTTGCTTGTTCAAATAGGGTACCCATTTGCCTTTGATTGATGAACATGTGTTCTTGTGATTTGGATATGGTGGACGAGGCATTTGTGCATGATGTTGTTGCACATCCTGCTTTACCTTTCCATTTGTGCAGTTGGTCGATGATACCAGCTTCTTTGGATATGTTGCCTCCTTGTGTAGTTAACTTTTTATTGAAGCTCGTATCTCAAAATGTTTGAGACTTTGACATGTGTGCACTGGCATCTCCAATTTGATTTTCTTTTCCACTTTGTCCATAAGAGCTGCTCTTGTCGAAGCGTGGTTGAGAACAATGTGGCCCCACTTTATCTCTTTGAAGATCGTGTAACAAATTCTTTATTGGTTTCAGTTGATGGAAGGAATATATACAATAGAATAGTGATGGGTGTTTCTAAATTAGGGTCTAGAACCTGAATGACCAAAGGGAAAAATCCAGTGGGAAAAAATGCCTTTGGTATACGCTCTTATTGGGGTTGAACACTTGGAAGTTGAGTACCTGTTCATACAAGGTGAGTGCTTGGGAGAAATAAAGTAAGAGTGCGTAATGCAAGTGCCAATTATGGGACACTCTATATGCACACAAGAGTACTTTCAAGAAAATCATGCGGTGTGAAAAATGAGTTGTTGGGTGCTTCAAGGAACAAATTTAGCACATGTGATATCCAAGGACATCTCAGTAGCTTCCACATTTCCAAGAAGGGTTTTTGATGTTGAAGCTTCTCCACTCATTACTCACTACGCATAGTGCGTGAGTGTCTTTTGGACTCTCTTCTTCACTTTACCAAACTTAAAATACATAGACTTGGACTCTTATGCTCACCTATACCAGCATGAGAGACACAACATAAATATGCTCAACTCCTCCCACTTGAGTAGTACCTAGAATATCTAAGTCTCTTAGACCATAGAGAATATTACTTGAAGCTTTGGAACTAATGCCTTGCTCATTTAGTGGCTCAGCTGCCCGACTCTTGACTTTTATGCCATGTATTTTTAATGGCGACTTGGACTTACCTGTTCATGGCCTGAAACCCAATGCCATAAGTTCTTGAGATTAAGGCCTCTATCATTGTGTTGGTCTTTGGATGCCACCATTTTGTCGAGTAGGTTGGCATATTTTGGCTCCTCTTGACTTGCTTGTTGTATGTTGATACTTCTTTGTAAAACAAGTCCTTCAGCTCTGATAGGGCTTGATGTAGCCTTTGCATTAATTTCAATGAGAAGCGATTGTCGAGATGTGTGGGTTCTCTGTGATTGAGTTTCCACTAGCAATTTTGGAACCCATCTTGTTTTTGGTCCTTGTGTGACCGTCTTTGGCATTTTATCTTCTTCTACAATTTGATAGACACTAGGCTTTGGTATTCAAACCTAATGATTTTCATTGTAAAAGCCTTGCTTTTGTAATTGATGACAAGGTATCCATCTGTAGATTGCAGTAGCCTTGGTTGTAATTGGCTTCTGTTGGCTTTTGGTTGTCATTGCTTGCTTTGGGGTAGGAGCTTGTGCTGCTTGATTTCTCTTCGTTGTTCCCGATTGAGCTACAATTTTTGGTAACCATATTTGTTGTGTTGCTTTCTTGGAAGGTCTTTTCTTCTGTCCTTTTTTGTTGTTCTTTCTCCTACTTGAGTAGTTTTTATTTCGTTGATAGCTTGTATTGCTCATTGTCGAACTTCTTTCATGAGGTGAGTACATCCAGGCTGTTACTTTAGGCTTTTTGGCCCAAACATTAATGTTTCCTGCAAAGTAGCCTTGAGCAATGATTGACTCATTTGATGCTACCCACCCTATCACCTTTTGTTGTTGTGGTTGAACCCGTGTTTCATGTATCCAAACTGGGTCTTTGACTTGGATGTGCTCTTTGGATACCAACACTTGGTTGATATTCTTTGGCTTCTTCTAGAAGCTTTTTTGTGATGGAAACTTTGGTTGATAGACTTTTTTCTTTGGTTTCCATTGCATTGTTGATGGTGTGGCTCTTGATGTAGAGGCTTCGTGGGAAATTTGATGGAATCTCGTTGAAGGTAAAGTCATCTGGCGAGGTTGATATACTTCAATGTTCACCTTTTCTTTACCTTTTTCCATGATGGTTGGCGATTTCTTCTCTGCATGGATTTGAGAAGCTTCATGGAGTCTTACCGTTGTTGTTGTCGAAGCTTTTGATTGTTGTCGAAAGAAGATGTTCCTCCAGCTTTCTGTCAGGACCAGACTCTCTTTGATATGATGGGAGTTGATTATGTGGAAAGTATCTTTATACTCCCCGGTACTCAATTTGAGTACAGCTTCTGCCACCCCAGAGATAGGAATCGGCATTTTTGAACTTGTGTAAATTGTTTCTTCTAGCTCATTGATTGGTGGCTTTCCCATCATGACCCACGTTCCATAAGTCATTAGATTCTTTGTTGCTTCTGGATCTATTGCGGCCGAACATGTAACCTTGAGCCCCGTTTGTCCACATAAATTGAATTTGATCATCGTAGGAGATAGTCCATCTTCTTCCTTGTCCCTGTTCTTCTTTTGATCTTGCATTTGTTGAAGATTTTCTGTTGAACTTGGAAGCTTTTCTCCTTCATCTACTTTCATTTGCACTTTTTCTGGAGTCGGCTTCTTTGAAACAACTTTTGTTGTTTCTTCAGGTATGTCAATAATGACATATTCTTGTGGTTGCTCTGCTTCCTTCCTTTTCAATTTTGCCTCATGCTCCAGGATGTAGCTATCTGTCTCACTTTTTCTGCTTTCACACTCACAAACTTCATTAGATTCCTTCAACACTTTCAACATAAAACATGAAACTAGGTCGTAGCCTTCTTCATTACAAAACTTGGTTGGAGTTAGCTCGTTTACACACACATCCAAGGCTGCCAATATTTGAGTCCATCCAAATGGCTCAAATAATTGCTCTGGAAAGGGTTCCGGTATGTAAGCTTCATCGTCCATTGATCTTTCTAGGATGCAATCCTCCTTCACTGAGCTTCCACACTTTGAAGCACCAAACATCCAAAGTTCTTGTTTGGTTTGTCGCCACGCAGGTATCTCTTTCCCATTGACTATAGAAGAGTCAATTTCTTCTATCGGAGTTCTATTCACATCTCTATAGCTATGGTCTTTTATGCTTATTTTTGTGGTGATCTTTTTATGTCTCAAGTAGATATAGTCATAGCCCCAATCTTGAACCATCTTAAGTTGACGCATGAAAGGTCTTCCTAAAATGATATCAAAATTGTTCCCTTTTCCAAAATCTACTATTGCAAATGTATGTTCATATTCAATTCCACAAGAAGTCACAATAATTTTCTCTAAGATACCCATAGTTTTTTCCGTGTATCCATCTGCAAGTTGCAGCTTCATTCTAGTTTTCCTAAGCGCTGGTCTATCCCATTTTTCCCAAATGTCTTTTGTGGCTATGGCTACTCCAGCCCCACTATCAAGTATAGCCAATGTTTTAACTCCTTTGTATTCCACGGGTAAGGTGGTGTTTCCTTCTTCTCCTTCACAATATTCCCCCACCTTGTTTATTGGCACAGGTTTAGCGTTTGCACTTTCTTGTTGAGTTTTGTTTGATTGTTCATTTGAGGGTAGATCTTGAAGAGGTATCTTTAATCCCATCTTCCCCAAATTGTTGCCTACTTCATCCCATACATGTGGTCTAATCTTAAGCAGTTCAGATAGAGTAATGGTGCATTGTATTGGAGCTGACATCAACTCTTGCATGCTCTTTGTATCCATCATCTTAGATATGGCTTTCCTTTGAGATGGCACCACTCTAGTCTCTGAGTCTGCCTCATGTTCTCCTATGTATGAGGGTAAGGTGTTCGAGGACTCTGGTTTGCTTTCAATTGAAACTTCTGTCCCTGCATCTCCATTTAGAGATTGAATGTCTCACTGATAGACTGCATGCCCTGTATTGACCTCAGTTATGGGTGCATATTGGAAAGTCGTACTTCCATCTTTTGCACTTCTAATTGCTTCCCACAATTCAATTGTCCATGGCTCATCTATCTCGGGGATAGGTGCCATAAATTGTGATCTTGACCTTGCATAATTAGTGGTGTTGGCCACTACTTGATCATCTAGTTGAATTTCTAGGTTGTTGGTTTCCTGTGTTGCAGTCTTTGCTTGCACATCCTTTTGTGATTCTAGCTCAATGTTTCTTTGAGTCAATGTTTCAACAACCTTTGCCTTAGGCATTTCAAATCCAACACTTTTTGGTTTTGTTTCTGGAGGTGGAATTGGTGCTTCAGGCTCCATCATTGCCTGTGTAGTTTTTACCAGTTCCTTACACATTTTCAACCTCTCAGTCTCTACCTCAGCATGAGAATATTTCATCCCTCCTTGCTCTAGGGTTTGGTTGGGTTTCAATCCTATTTTGAAATAATGGATGATTTGGTAAAGGCATTTGTTTTTCTATTTGATGTCGAGTTAGTATCCCCCTCGTGTAGGTTTGATTATAGTAGCACTCACTCATCTCATGATTGGTCCATTTTTGCTCAATGGCACACCATTTTATTCGTTGTGCTACTTGCACTGCTAGCTCATCTAGGTTGGTCATTAATTGAGACATAACCACTTGTCTTGTGTTGGTTTCACTAGATGCTAATGGAGCATTATCCATAGTGATCTTTGTATCACCAATTTCCTCGCCATAGGCTTTACAATTGTCAACTAGGTATAACGCTTCTCTCGTGACTTGTTCAAAGGAAGTACATCCTTTTAAGTGCAAATATTTCTTGAGAGTTTCATTTTTCAAACCCTCTATGAAGAGAATTGATAATCTTTCATCCTGTGGTAGCTGGAATTCCGGACATCTCTCTATATATTGTTTGAAGCGTAGCGATGCTTCCTTCACTCTCTCATCTTCTTTTTGCTTGAATGCATAGATTTGGGACACCGTGTTATGCTTGATTTCCCTTTTAGAGAACTCCACAACAAATTCTTGCAACAGTTGTTCAACGTTTGAGAAGGCATTTTTGTCCAACGGTTGGAACCAATTCAATGCTATCCCTTCCAAGGTTAAGCCAAATCTCTCATACTGTGTATGAAAATAAAATACTGGGTCGGCTCTTAACACTTGTTTGAACAAGGATGCATGTACGTATGGATCTCTTAATTCATCGTACTTCTTCTTGACACATTTGGCCAATTGATATGGTCTCATTGGTTTTGGTTCAACCATGTATCTTAGCGTGTTGGGGTCTCTCACAAAGACATCCCTCGTTCCTTCTTCTCGTCTTGGAGCAAATCTTGGTGGAATCCCTTTTGAGACATGTTTTGGAAATGTTGACGGATTTGTAAGTCTAATTGGTGGTCTCTTGGTTCCACACAATGAGGTAGGAGCTACACTCCCATGAATAGCTATTTTGGATGTTTGAGGTCCATTTGATCCCATAGTTTCAATGTTAGCTTCTTACAAATCAGTCTCAAAAAACCCTGGTATGCTTACACTCGGTTGAAAGTAGTAAGCAGAGATTGGAGTACCCATGTATGTAAATCTTTCTAGCTCAATTGGGCTGATAAGTTTGTACTCTCGTCCATACTTATCTACCATTAGAACTTGCACTCCTTGGTCATTTGTGTATGTGAAGGCATAGAGGTTCTTATAGTTTGTCAACTCTTCAATGACGGAATTTAAACATCTATAGAAGTTGTTTTGATCCCCAATAGGTAACCTATAAAGGCCATCATGAGTGTAATCCGTTAGAACTCTCGTGGCTTCATTGGTTTTTATGAGCCGCACGTTGGGTTTGTTGATTAGAGGATGCTTCTCCTCTAAGTCTCCAGTAATTTGCAATTTTGTTCTTCCAAACTCCCGCATTTTAGTTGATTGGTTTGGCTTCCAGTGAGCTACATGATCACTTGACAAATATCCATGAGCCATGCCTTGAGGTTTGGATTGATATGATTGATAAGCCTCATGGTCTTGTCTCAACCCTCTTGTTATAGGTGTTGCAGTATTTCTGGCTGTTTGTGTAGATGTCATAGCTCTGAGTTGAGTGGGAAACCCTAATGATGGATGAGTTGTCATGATTAAGCCTCACTCAATACTCTCAAGATGGTCCTTGATAAGAACACCTTGGCTTAGTGCACACAATCCCTTTTTGCCCCTAGTCAAGTAAGTCTCTAAAAAGTCAGGAATTTGTGACTTTTTTGGTCTCTGGAAATTGGTCTTGGGTACCCTAAAAGTTTGGAATTAGGACCAGAACACAAGAACTTTTGTGCTTGTATCTTGGCCTCTAGAGGGTATTTTTAGCTCAAACTTTAGATTTGGGATGTACTCAAGTAGGTCTACAAACTTATGAAATCAGATACCCCCATTGTGTAGAGGTACACCGATCGCGATCGTTGACCAGATGTCACAGATTTTGAAGATTTTTGCACAGTAGCTAGCCCTTGATGTCCTGATACCAAGTGTCTTTGTATTTTTTAATTTGGAGATGTTTTGACCAATGAAAACCCAAACCCCAGGTGGTTTTGCGCTTATTGTCCTGATTGTGTAACTGGGAATTTTGACCACTTTCTTTTGCTTTTTTGACCTTGCTCCTTTTGGAAAATATGTTGCACTAGATGTCAGCTACCTACTCATAAATTTTCAATCCAAAATGTCACTTAGGTACACCGATCATGATCGTAGTCTCAGCTCCTTTTTGCATGAAATTTTAGGAGTTGATAGACATGGGTATGATTAGTCTATTCCCAAACCCACTTTGCATTTGGATCACAAAAACTTGAATTTTCTCAAAATTTTGGTATGAAGGATCAGTGATCAGTGTTTGCCCTATTTGACAACTGTCTTTTGGTTTTTTGACCCTGGTTCTTTTGAGAAAGTTGTTTGTCTAGTTATCAGCTACCTACTCACCAAGTCTCAACTGAAAATGTCAATATGGTACACCCATGGCGATCGTAGTTTTGAGCCCAAATTGGATGAAACTTGTGGATATGGTAAACAATGATGTGTACAGTCTACTCCCCAAATCTTTTTGAATTTGGACAAGAAAAAGTCAAGTTTTTACCAGATCTTGGTCTGCTACAGTGGTTTTCTGTTTGTTTGCTATTTTTGGCTATTTTGGTCACTTTTTAAAATTTTGAAAACTCCTGGTATCTGTTGGAATTAGGGTTGCAGAGAAACACACACAGCTTGGAGAAGACGAAGGAAGCTCAAGGCACACAATAGAGAGTGTATTCCTTAGTGTGCAATGGAAAGATAGATAGCCCTAGAGTGATGGGCGTATATACAATGCACGGGGGAAAAAACCTCCTAAAGAGGGAAAAAATGCCCCGGCGGTCCTAGTGTGTTCACACACATCACTACCACATGTATATGGTAACAAATCCCCCCTGGAGTGATGCGGTGAACGAGAGCTGGCACATGAGTAAAGGGAAGTGCCATGCCCTGAGGACAGGATCAGTCCACAAAGGGGAGTAAGCCCAAAGCTTTGCGGAAAGCTTCAAGCTTCTCACGAGACAATGCCTTTGTGAAAAGATCTGCAAGGTTGTCCTGTGTTGGCACATAAGCCAAGCTGATCTCTCCTGCTGAGAGCCTCTCCCTGACATAGTGGTAATGCACCTCAATGTGCTTTGTGCGAGCATGAAAAACTGGGTTCCTCGCAACTGCCAATGCGCTCTGACTGTCAGTGTAGATAGTGTTGGCAGTGTCCTGTCCAACACCCAAGTCAGCCATAAGGCGTCTGAGCCATACACACTCAACCGTAGCTGTGAAGACTGCCCTGTACTCAGCCTCACAACTCGAAGTGGCCACAGTAGGTTGCTTCTTGCTCAACCATGATATACATGAACTGCCAAGCATGAAACAAAAACCACTTGTGGACACTCGCGTGTCAAAACAACCAGCCCAATCTGAGTCCGAAAAAGCATGTAAGTCTGGCGGCAATGATCCCCCCTTGGGATAAAACAAGCCAAGATGTAAAGTGCCACTAAGGTAGCGGAAAATCCTCTTGACAGCCTGCCAATGCTTAGACCCTGGACTATGCATAAATCTGCTGACCTGCGAGACTGCAAACTGAATATCTGGCCTCGTGTTGCATACATAAATGAGGCAGCCAACAGCAGTTTGGTAAAGAGTGACATCAGCAGGATCGCCAGCATCATGTAGACTCAACTTCAAACCTGTTTCCATGGGAGTGGCAATAGGTTTGCAATCCTCAAGTCCAAACTTACATAGCAATGTCTCTATGTAACTTTTCTGACACAAGGCAATACCACCATCACACTGCTTAAATTGTATACCCAAGTAATGATGCAACAGCCCCAAATCTTTCATCTTGAAAGTAGCATTCAAATCAGCCTTAAATTCAGCAATATGTCTCTCATTTGGTCCAGTGATCAGCAAATCATCAACATAAAGAACCACAATGAGAAATACATCATCCTCACGCTTTACATACAATGTGCTTTCTGTTGGACTGTTACGAAAGCCTCGTTTAACCAAATGAGTGTCAGCTTTCTCATACCAAGCACGAGGAGATTGCTTCAACCCATACAAAGCCTTCTTACATTTGCACACTTTGTCCTCTTGTCCTTTTATGACAAAACCGCGAGGCTGCGTTACATAAACTTCCTCAAATATGTCACCATTCAAGAAAGCAGTAACAATGTCTGATTGATGTACATCCCAACCAAAATGAGCTGCCAATGCACATAGAAAACGCACAGTAGTCATACGACAAGTGGGAGCAAAAGTCTCTTCATAATCTATGCCTTTTTGTTGTGCATAACCCTTTGCAACAAGTCGAGCCTTATGGCGATCGATCTCACCATCCGGCTTGCGTTTCAACTTGTAAACCCACTTCGTACCAATGGCCTTTTTGCCAGGAGGCAAATCACATAAAGTCCATGTGTCATTCTCTATAAGTGCATCATATTCTGATTTCATGGCAGCAATCCAATTTTCTGAATTCTGTGCTTCATCAAAGGACAGAGGCTCCTGAACATCATGTAAACTAGACACAGCCAAAGCATAACAATCTGATGCATAAGATGCATGGCGAGAGCCTGAACGAGTACGACTAGATAAAGGTGCATCCAATTTACTGTCACGCAAAGTGTGCACCAGCCATTTTGGCATACCTCTAGCCTGCTCATTTTCAGCCCTTTCCTCATCAAGTACATCATGTACATCTGCATCAGTAATAGGCTGTTCTAAAACATTTTCAGAAACCCCCATAGGCTGTACATTTGCCTCATTGGAACTTACATTCGTATTTCCACCACTGAAAAGAGGCAACAAAGTGTCATAAATGTCCTGTGAGCTTACATTACTGTCTCTAGTACATGACAGCAAGGGTTGAACAGAATCTTCCACAAACACTACATCCCGTGAAACCAAAATACGTTTTGTTTGCGGATGATACAACCTGTAACCTTTGCTTTCAGCACTATAACCAACAAAAATACATTTGACAGCCTTATCATCCAATTTTCTGCGCTGCACTTGTGGCACCAAAGCATATGCCAAACAGCCAAAAACACGCATGTGCTCAATAGAAGGTTTTCTATCATGCCATGCTTCATATGGAGTAATAGACTGCAAAGCTTTCGTAGGACACCTGTTAAGTACATAAGTGGCACACATGATGGCCTCAAGCCAAAAAGAATGCGGCAAAGCTTGACTTTTGACCATACATCGTGCCATTTCCGTTAGTGACCTGTTTTTCCTCTCAGTAATACCATTTTGCTGAGGTGTATAAGGCACTGTACATTGGTGTTTTATCCCACGACTAGCCAGAAATGCATTAAATTCATGAGACATATACTCCCCCCCTCGATCGGAACGGAGGGTGCCCATAGTACATTTTGAGACATTTTCAGCCATAGCCAAAAATTGTTTGAAGCACATAAAAACTTCGGACTTCGCTTTAAGCGGAAATACCCACGCGTGCCTGGAGTAATCATCAATGAAAGTCACGAAGTACAGGTAATTGCCCAAGGACGGAGTTTGCATGGGCCCACAAACGTCACTATGCACAAGCTGCAACCTGCATGTGGCCCTAACTGAACCATCCTTTGGAAACTTAGAACGCTGCATTTTACCCAGAATACAGCCTTCACAAACATGTTTGATAGGTGCTTCAAGAGGCGGCAAAGAAGCAACCATATCAGATTTCTGCAAACGCAGCAAACTGGCAAAATTCAGATGACCAAAACGTGCATGCCAAAGTTTTGCATCTGAAATAGCCCTTGAATCTGCAACAGCATTTGCAAAATTTTGTCCACACTTGTCATACAAAGTGAGCTTATACAGCCCACGGCACAAAAGCCCAGATGCAACAATTTCATCACCAAAACTGAGATCATGAACTGTACATCTGTCATCCACAAATTTGACTACAAGTCCAAGTCTAGCAAGTGCGGATACAGACAATAGATTCTTCTTGATCCCAGGTACATAAAGTGCATCAACAAGTGTGAAGGAACTGCCATTAGCAGCAGTGAGCACAATCTTTCCAACTCCCTGAACTGGATAAGAGGCGTTGTTGGCACAAGTGACTGAATTCCCATGAGGGACAGACTCAAGAGAGGTAAACAATTCACGATGTGAGGTAATGTGCTTTGTAGCACCACTGTCGAAATACCACACATGTGAATCTGCAGCAACTGACAAGCATGCATCATGGACAGCAGGATTGTAAGTGCACTCTGCGCTAAAAGCCCATTCTGCATCAACATCAGCATCAAAATCTCCTTTCACAGAAGACTCAACAATGGCTGCATTTGTAGTGGAACCAGCATTTGCAGTGGAACCACCCTCTTTCTTCTTAGCCTCTTTGGCCTTCAACTTAGGACACGACTTGATCAAGTGATCATTGGCTTTACAATAATGGCAACGCATCTTCTTTTTGCCCTTATCACCAGAATTTCCAGACGAAGTGCTGCCAGCAGAAGCATTAGGAACAGAATTTTTGCCACTCACAGCAGAACCATAAGAAGTGGCTGCATTACTGTTACCACCCTTTCTTTGAGAAGCAATAAAAGCCTGCCCAACTGCACGCTGCCTAGTCCTGTTTTTTCTAGAAAGTGACTCTTGCAACAGCAATGTGCATAATGCATCAAACTTGACAACTTCAGGATTTCCTTGGGTCATCAGTCTCCAAGTACTAGCAAAAGTCTGGTAGGAATCTGGTAAGGCATCAAGAACAGTCTGCACAAGGGAACTGTCAGAAATGACTTCACCTGCAGAAATGAGTTGCTCATTGATATCCTTGACACTAGCAAGGAAAGTGTCCATATCATCTTCCTCATGCATAATCTTCGACTCTAGCTCTTTACGCAGCAAAGCAATTTTAGCCTCATTGCGGCTTGCATAAAGACCTGCTAGAATATCCCAAGCCTGTTTTGCAGATTTTGCTGAACGGATGTGAGGAATAATGGTGCGCTTCACAGACAACGCAATCAATGCATGAGCCTGCGCATCCTTAACATCCCAACGAGCTTGTTCTGCTGTAGGCAAAACAACTCTAACAGCTACAATCCTTGCAGCAAGACCTGCAACATCCTCAATATCGCCTACATCTTCAGAACCAGGACGTACATCAATGCCCTGCACAATGTTCCAGACACCTTTTGACACAAGAACGTGTTGCATCATATAAGCCCACATAGGGTAGTTGTCCCCATCCAACCTGTCCTCAGCAGCAAACATCTTGAACACATCTGTGTTGTTGTTGTCAGCCATGGTAAATGCTGCACCTGATGTGAAAACTGCCCAAAAATAGGAGAAATGGAGCGGGAACAACTTGTGCTATATAGCACAAACCGTAGAAGACTATAAGGCACCTGTTATGCAGAAAACGGCACTGACAGAAAATCTGCACAAAATGACGAAATAACCTGTGCAGTACTGCCCGTAGTGGAAACGGAGGCCGAAATGAGCCCAAATCAAAATTCTGAGCAGACCGAGCTCTTCGAGCTCACACAAAATATTTGTCGACCTGCGAACACTTGCCAAAGCTCACTGAAATCGGAGAAAATGAGTAGGCGTGTGCTGGTGCAGCTGGCGACTAAGCCCGGGAGGACGTGACCTGCTCTGATACCAATTGTTGGAATTAGGGTTGCAGAGAAACACACACAGCTTGGAGAAGACGAAGGAAGCTCAAGGCACACAATAGAGAGTGTATTCCTTAGTGTGCAATGGAAAGATAGATAGCCCTAGAGTGATGGGCGTATATACAATGCACGGGGGAAAAAACCTCCTAAAGAGGGAAAAAATGCCCCGGCGGTCCTAGTGTGTTCACACACATCACTACCACATGTATATGGTAACAGTATCTTGTATGACCTAGGTGTATGTGTGGGTAAAGTCTAGTCAAAATCTGGCACTGAGGTACATCGATCGCGATCGTAGTTTGGAGCCCAAATTGGATGAAACTTCACCAGCTTGTTCACTAGGCTATTTAAAGACTACCCGCCAAATCTTTTTGAATTTTGACTCAAAAAAGTCAAGAATTTACAGTTTCTTGGTCTGAAGTGCCTGATTTCCTGAATCTGTCAATTTGACTTGATTTTGGTGTTTGTTTTGGGATTTGAAAGTTGTCTGGGGTTGTCCTTTGTAGAGGCTATCCCTCTGTACGGTTTCTTCCCAGTTTTGATGTGTTTTGGTCCACTGAAAGTCAATTTCTATGCCAGTTTAGCAGTTTTTGATTTGGATCTGTATTCAGTGGTTTTGACCAATTTTTTGAGGTTTCTGGCTCTAGGTCCTTTCGACTTTTATGTTTGTATACACCTGAGGATCCCACAGATGAAATCTAGTCAAAATCTGGCACTTAGGTACACCGATCGCGATCGTAGTTCTGAGCCCAAACTAGACCAAATTTGGCATGCTTGTAGACACTGATGTTTCAAGGCTATCCCCAAGTCTTTTTTCATTTGGATCACCAAAAGTCAAGATTTTACAGTTTTTGGGTCTATCAGTCTAGGTGTGTGCTATTGCCCACAAGCTTTCTTCCTAGCTATACCTAACAAAACAATTTGGAGTTGCCTATCAAAAGTTAGGGCACTTTTAGTGAACTGCACTTGAACAGCACTCAAAACAGTCTCAAGACCAGAAAAGAGGAACTTTTGTGCTTGTATCTTGGCCTCCAGAGGGTATTTTTAGCTCAAACTTGAGATTTGGGATGTACTCAAGTAGTTTTACAAACTTATGAAATCAGATACCCCCACTGTGTAGAGGTACACCGATCGCGATCGTTGACCCCATGTCACAGATTTTGAAGATATTTGCACAGTATCTAGCCCTTGATGTCCTGATACCAAGTGTCTTTGTATTTTTGAATTTGGAGATGTTTTGACCAATAAAAACCCAAATCTCAGGTGGTTTTGTGGTTATTGGCCTGATTGTGTAACTGGGACTTTTGATCACTTTCTTTTGCTTTTTTGACCTTGCTCCTTTTGGAAAATATGTTGCACTAGATGTCAACTACCTACTCATAATTTTTCAATCCAAAATGTCACTTAGGTACACCAATCGCGATCGTAGTTTCAGCTCCTTTTTGCATGAAATTTTAGGAGTTGATAGACATGGGTATGATTAGTCTATTCCCAAACCCACTTTGCATTTGGATCACAAAAACTTGAATTTTCTCAAAATTTTGGTATGAAGGATCAGTGATCAGTGTTTGCCCTATTTGAAAACTATCTTTTGGTTTTTTGACCCTGGTTCTTTTGAGAAAGTTGTTTGTCTAGTTATCAGCTACCTACTCACCAAGTTTCAACTCAAAATGTCAATATGGTACACCCATCACGATGGTAGTTTTGAGCCCAAATTGGATGAAACTTGTGGATATGGTAAACAATGATGTGTACAGTCTACTCCCCAAATCTTTTTGAATTTGGACAAGAAAAAGTCAAGTTTTTACCAGATCTTGGTCTGCTACAGTGGTTTTCTGTTTGTCTGCTATTTTTGGCTATTTTGGTCACTTTTTTAAATTTTGAAAACTCCTGGTATCTTGTATGACCTAGGTGTATGTGTGGGTAAAGTCTAGTCAAAATCTGGCATTGAGGTACATCGATCGCGATCGTAGTTTGGAGCCCAAATTGGATGAAACTTCACCAGCTTGTTCACTAGGCTATTTAAAGACTACCCGCCAAATCTTTTTGAATTTTGACTCAAAAAAGTCAAGAATTTACAGTTTCTTGGTCTGAAGTGCTTGATTTCCTGTATCTGTCAATTTGACTTGATTTTGGTGTTTGTTTTGGGATTTGAAAGCTGTCTGGGGTTGTTCTGTGTAGAGGCTATCCCTCTATATGGTTTCTTCCCAATTTTGATGTGTTTTGGTCTACTGAAAGGCAATTTCTATGCCAGTTTAGCAGTTTTTGATTTGGATCTGTATTCAGTGGTTTTGACCAGTTTTTTGAGGTTGCTGGCTCTAGGTCCATTAGACTTTTATGTTTGTATACACCTGAGGATCCCACATATGAAATTTAGTCAAAATCTGGCACTTAGGTACACCGATCGCGATCGTAGTTCTGAGCCCAAACTAGACCAAATTTGGCATGCTTGTAGACACTGATGTTTCAAGGCTATCCCCAAGTCTTTTTGCATTTGGATCACCAAAAGTCAAGATTTTACAGTTTTTGGGTCTATCTGTCTAGGTGTGTGCTATTGCCCACAAGCTTTCTTCCTAGCTATACCTAACAAAACAATTTGGAGTTGCCTATCAAAAGTTAGGGCACTTTTAGTGAACTGCACTTTAAACAGCACTCAAAACAGTCTCAGGACCAGAACACAGGAACTTTTGTGCTTGTATCTTGGCCTCCAGAGGGTATTTTTAGCTCAAACTTGAGATTTGGGATGTACGCAAGTAGTTTTACAAACTTATGAAATCAGATACCCCCACTGTGTAGAGGTACACCCATCGCGATCGTTGACCCCATGTCACAGATTTTGAAGAGTTTTGCACAGTAGCTAGCCCTTGATGTCCTGATACCAAGTGTCTTTGTATTTTTGAATTTGGAGATGTTTTGACCAATAAAAACCCAAATCTCAAGTGGTTTTGTGGTTATTGGCCTGATTGTGTAACTGGGACTTTTGATCACTTTCTTTTGCTTTTTTGACCTTGCTCCTTTTGGAAAATATGTTGCACTAGATGTCAACTACCTACTCATAAATTTTCAATCCAAAATGTCACTTAGGTACACCGATCGCGATCGTAGTTTCAGCTCCTTTTTGCATGAAATTTTAGGAGTTGATAGACATGGGTATGATTAGTCTATTCCCAAACCCACTTTGCATTTGGATCACAAAAACTTGAATTTTCTCAAAATTTTGGTATGAAGGATCAGTGATCAGTGTTTGCCCTATTTGACAACTGTCTTTTGGTTTCTTGACCCTGGTTCTTTTGAGAAAGTTGTTTGTCTAGTGATCAGCTACCTACTCACGAAGTCTCAACTCAAAATGTCAATATGGTACACCCATCGCGATCGTAGTTTTGAGCCCAAATTGGATGAAACTTATGGATATGGTAGACAATTATGTGTATAGTCTACTCCCCAAATCTTTTTGAATTTGGACAAGAAAAAGTCAAGTTTTTACCAGATCTTGGTCTGCTACAGTGGTTTTCTGTCTGTCTGCTATTTTTGGCTATTTTGGTCACTTTTTTGAATTTTGAAAACTCCTAGTATCTTATATAACCTAGTTGTATGTGTGGGTAAAGTCTGGTCAAAATCTGGCACTGAGGTACACCGATCGCGATTGTAGTTTGGAGCCCAAATTGGATGAAACTTCACCAGCTTGTTCGGCTATTTTAAGACTACCTGCCAAATCTTTTTGAATTTGCACTCAAAAAAGTCAAGAATTTACAGTTTCTTGGTCTGAAGTGCCTAATTTCTTGAATTTGTCAATTTGACTTGATTTTGGTGTTTGTTTTGGGATTGGAAAGCTGTCTGTGGTTGTCCTGTGTAGAGGCTATCCCTCTGTATGGTTTCTTCCCAGTTTTGATGTGTTTTGGTCTACTGAAAGTCAATTTCTATGCCAGTTTAGCAGTTTTTGATTTGGATCTGTATTCAGTGGTTTTTATCAGTTTTTTGAGGTTTCTTGCTCTAGGTCCTTTAGTCTTTTATGTTGTATACACCTGAGGATCCCACAGATGAAATCTGGTCAAAATCTGGCACTTAGGTACACCGATCGCGATCGTAGTTCTGAGCCCAAATTAGACCAAATTTGGCATGCTTGTAGACACTCATGTTTCAAGTCTATCCCTCAAGTCTTTTCGCATTTAGATCACCAAAAGTCAAGATTTTATAGTTTTTGGGTCTGTCAGTCTAGGTGTGTGCTATTGCCCACAAGCTTTCTTCCTAGCTATACCTAACAAAACAATTTGGAGTTGCCTATCAAAAGTTAGAGCACTTTTAGTGAACTGCACTTGAAACAGCACTCAAAACAGTCTCAGGACCAGAACACAGGAACTTTTGTGCTTGTATCTTGGCCTCTAGAGGGTATTTTTAGCTCAAACTTGAGATTTGGGATGTACTCAAGTAGTTTTACAAACTTATGAAATCAGATACCCCCACTGTGTAGAGGTACACCGATCGCGATCGTTGACCCCATGTCACAGATTTTGAATATTTTTGCATAGTAGCTAGCCCTTGATGTCCTGATACCAAGTGTCTTTGTATTTTTGAATTTGGAGATGTTTTGACCAATAAAAACCTAGATCCCAGGTGGTTTTGTGGTTATTGGCGTGATTGTGTAACTGGGACTTTTGACCACTTTCTTTTGCATTTTTGACCTTGCTCCTTTTGGAAAATATGTTGCACTAGATGTCAACTACCTACTCATAAATTTTCAATCCAAAATGTCACTTAGGTACACCGATCGCGATCGTAGTCTCGGATCCTTTTTGCATGAAATTTTAGGAATTGATACACGTGGGTATGATTAGTCTATTCCCAAACCCACTTTGCATTTGGATCACAAAAACTTGAATTTTCTCAAAATTTTCGTATGAAGGATCAGTGATCAGTGTTTGCCCTATTTGACAACTGTCTTTTGTTTTTTTGACCTTGGTTCTTTTGAGAAAGTTGTTTGTTTAGTTATCAACTACCTACTCACCAAGTCTCAACTCAAAATGTCAATATGGTACACCCATCGCGATCGTAGTTTAGAGCCCAAATTGGATGAAACTTGTGGATATGGTAGACAATGATGTGTACAGTCTACTTCCCAAATCTTTTTGAATTTGGACAAGAAAAAGTCAAGTTTTTACCAGATCTTGGTCTGCTACAGTGGTTTTCTGTCTGTCTGCTTTTTGGCTATTTTGGTCACTTTTTTGAATTTTGAAAACTCCTAGTATCTTGTATGACCTAGGTGTATGTGTGGGTAAAGTCTGGGCAAAATCTGGCACTGAGGTACATCGATCGCGATCGTAGTTTGGAGCCCAAATTGGATGAAACTTCACCAGCTTGTTCACTAGGCTATTTAAAGACTACCCGCCAAATCTTTTTGAATTTTGACTCAAAAAAGTCAAGAATTTACAGTTTCTTGGTCTGAAGTGCCTGATTTCCTGAATCTGTCAATTTGACTTGATTTTGGTGTTTGTTTTGGGATTTGAAAGTTGTTTGGGGTTGTCCTGTGTAGAGGCTATCCCTCTGTACGGTTTCTTCCCAGTTTTGATGTGTTTTGGTCCACTGAAAGTCAATTTCTATGCCGGTTTAGCAGTTTTTGATATGGATCTGTATTCAGTGGTTTTGACCAGTTTTTTGAGGTTTCTGGCTCTAGGTCCTTTCGACTTTTATGTTTGTATACAACTGAGGATCCCACAGATGAAATCTAGTCAAAATCTAGCACTTAGGTACACCGATCGCAATCGTAGTTCTGAGCTCAAATTAGACCAAATTTGGCATGCTTGTAGACACTGATGTTTCAAGGCTATCCCCAAGTCTTTTTGCATTTGGATCACCAAAAGTCAAGATTTTACAGTTTTTGGGTCTATCATTCTAAGTGTGTGCTATTGCCCACAAGCTTTCTTCCTAGCTATACATAACAAAACAATTTGGAGTTGCCTATCAAAAGTTAGGGCTTTTTTAGTGAACTGCACTTTAAACAGCCCTCAAAACAGTCTCAGGACCAGAACACAGGAACTTTTGTGCTTGTATCTTGGCCTGCTACAGTGGTTTTTTGTCTGTCTGCTATTTTTGGCTATTTTGGTCACTTTTTTGAATTTTGAAAACTCCTAGTATCTTATATAACCTAGGTGTATGTGTGGGTAAAGTCTGGTCAAAATCTGGCACTGAGGTACACCGATCGCGATTGTAGTTTGGAGCCCAAATTGGATGAAACTTCACCAGCTTGTTCGGCTATTTTAAGACTACCTGCCAAATCTTTTTGAATTTGGACTCAAAAAAGTCAAGAATTTATGGTTTCTTGGTCTGAAGTGCCCGATTTCTTGAATTTGTCAATTTGACTTCATTTTGGTGTTTGTTTTGGGATTGGAAAGCTGTCTGCGGTTGTCCTGTGTAGAGGCTATCCCTCTGTATGGTTTCTTCCCAGTTTTGATGTGTTTTGGTCTACTGAAAGTCAATTTCTATGCCAGTTTAGCAGTTTTTTATTTGGATCTGTATTCAGTGGTTTTGACCAGTTTTTTGAGGTTTCTTGCTCTAGGTCCTTTAGACTTTTATGTTGTATACACCTAAGGATCCCACAGATGAAATCTGGTCAAAATCTGGCACTTAGGTACACCGATCGCGATCGTAGTTCTGAGCCCAAATTAGACCAAATTTGTCATGCTTGTAGACACTGATGTTTCAAGTCTATCCCTCAAGTCTTTTCGCATTTGGATCACCAAAAGTCAAGATTTGATAGTTTTTGGGTATGTCAGTCTAGGTGTGTGCTATTGCCCACAAGCTTTCTTCCTAGCTATACCTAACAAAACAATTTGGAGTTGCCTATCAAAAGTTAGAGCACTTTTAGTGAACTGCACTTGAAACAGCACTCAAAACAGTCTCAGGACCAGAACACAGGAACTTTTGTGCTTGTATCTTGGCCTCCAGAGGGTATTTTTAGCTCAAACTTGAGATTTGGGATGTACTCAAGTAGTTTTACAAACTTATGAAATCAGATATCCCCACTGTGTAGAGGTACACCGATCGCGATCGTTGACCCCATGTCACAGATTTTGAAGAGTTTTGCACAGTAGCTAGCCCTTGATGTCCTGATACCAAGTGTATTTGTATTTTTGAATTTGGAGATGTTTTGACCAATAAAAACCCAAATGCCAGGTGGTTTTGTGGTTATTGGCCGGATTGTGTAACTGGGACTTTTGATCACTTTCTTTTGCTTTTTTGACCTTGCTCCTTTTGGAAAATATGTTGCACTAGATGTCAACTACCGACTCATAAATTTTCAATCCAAAATGTCACTTAGGTACACCGATTGGGATCGTAGTTTCAGCTCCTTTTTGCATGAAATTTTAGGAGTTGATAGACATGGGTATAATTAGTCTATTCCCAAACCCATTTTGCATTTGGATCACAAAAACTTGCATTTTCTCAAAATTTTGGTATGAAGGATCAGTGATCAGTGTTTGCCCTATTTGACAACTGTCTTTTGGTTTTTTGACCCTGGTTCTTTTGAGAAAGTTGTTTGTCTAGTTATCAGCTACCTACTCACCAAGTCTCAACTCAAAATGTCAATATGGTACACCCATGGCGATGGTAGTTTTGAGCCCAAATTGGATGAAACTTGTGGATATGGTAGACAATGATGTGTACAATCTACTCCCCAAATCTTTTTGAATTTGGACAAGAAAAAGTCAAGTTTTTACCAGATCTTGGTCTGCTACAGTGGTTTTCTGTCTGTCTGCTATTTTTGGCTATTTTGGTCACTTTTTTGAATTTTGAAAACTCCTGGTATCTTATATAACCTAGGTGTATGTGTGGGTAAAGTCTGGTCAAAATCTGGCACTGAGGTACACCGATCGCGATAGTAGTTTGGAGCCCACATTGGATGAAAATTCACCAACTTGTTCGGCTATTTTAAGACTACCTGCCAAATCTTTTTGAATTTTGACTCAAAAATGTCAAGAAGTTACAGTTTCTTGGTCTGAAGTGCCTGATTTCTTGAATTTGTGAATTTGACTTGATTTTGGTGTTTGTTTTGGGATTGGAAAGCTGTCTGGGGTTGTCCTGTGTAGAGGCTATCCCTCTGTATGGTTTCTTCCCAGTTTTCATGTGTTTTGGTCTACTGAAAGTCAATTTCTATGCCAGTTTAGCAACTTTTGATTTGGATCTGTATTCATTGGTTTTGACCAGTTTTCTGAGGTTTCTGGCTCTAGGTCCTTTAGACTTTTATGTTTGTATACACCTGAGGATCCCACATATGAAATCTAGTCAAAATTCTGCACTTAGGTACACCGATCGCAATCGTAGTTCTGAGCCCAAATTATACCAAATTTGGCATGCTTGTAGACACTGATGTTGCAAGGCTATCCCCCATGTCTTTTTGCATTTGGATCACCAAAATTCAAGATTTTACAGTTTTTGGGTCTGTCAGTCTAGGTGTGTGCTATTTCCCACAAGTTTTCTTCCTAGCTATACCTAACAAAACAATTTGGAGTTGCCTATCAAAAGTTAGAGCACTTTTAGTGAACTGCACTTGAAACAGCACTCAAAACAGTCTCAGGACCAGAACACAGGAACTTTTGTGCTTGTATCTTGGCCTCCAGAGGGTATTTTTAGCTCAAACTTGAGATTTGGGATGTACTCAAGTAGTTTTACAAACTTATGAAATCAGATACCCCCACTGTGTAGAGGTACACCGATCGCGATCGTTGACCCCATGTCACAGATTTTGAAGATTTTTGCACAGTAGCTAGCCCTTGATGTCCTGATACCAAGTGTATTTGTATTTTTGAATTTGGAGATGTTTTGACCAATAAAAACCCAAATGCCAGGTGGTTTTGTGGTTATTGGCCGGATTGTGTAACTGGGACTTTTGACCACTTTCTTTTGCTTTTTTGACCTTGCTCCTTTTGGAAAATATGTTGCACTAGATGTCAACTACCTATTCATAAATTTTCAATCCAAAATGTCACTTAGGTACACCGATTGGGATCGTAGTTTCAGCTCCTTTTTGCATGAAATTTTAGGAGTTGATAGACATGGGTATGATTAGTCTATTCCCAAACCCATTTTGCATTTGGATCACAAAAACTTGAATTTTCTCAAAATTTTGGTATGAAGGATCAGTGATCAGTGTTTGCCCTATTTGACAACTGTCTTTTGGTTTTTTGACCCTGGTTCTTTTGAGAAAGTTGTTTGTCTAGTTATCAGCTACCTACTCACCAAGTCTCAACTGAAAATGTCAATATGGTACACCCATGGCGATCGTAGTTTTGAGCCCAAATTTGATGAAACTTGTGAATATGGTAGATAATGATGTGTACACTCTACTCCCCAAATCTTTTTGAATTTGGACAAGAAAAAGTCAAGTTTTTACCTGATCTTGGTCTGCTACAGTGGTTTTCTGTCTGTCTGCTATTTTTGGCTATTTTGGTCACTTTTTTGAATTTTGAAAACTCCTGGTATCTTATATAACCTAGGTGTATGTGTGGGTAAAGTCTGGTCAAAATCTGGCACTGAGGTACACCGATCGCGATAGTAGTTTGGAGCCCACATTGGATGAAAATTCACCAACTTGTTCGGCTATTTTAAGACTACCTGCCAAATCTTTTTGAATTTTGACTCAAAAATGTCAAGAAGTTACAGTTTCTTGGTCTGAAGTGCCTGATTTCTTGAATTTGTCAATTTGACTTGATTTTGGTGTTTGTTTTGGGATTGGAAAGCTGTCTGGGGTTGTCCTGTGTAGAGGCTATCCCTCTGTATGGTTTCTTCCCAGTTTTCATGTGTTTTGGTCTACTGAAAGTCAATTTCTATGCCAGTTTAGCAACTTTTGATTTGGATCTGTATTCATTGGTTTTGACCAGTTTTTTGAGGTTTCTGGCTCTAGGTCCTTTAGACTTTTATGTTTGTATACACCTGAGGATCCCACATATGAAATCTAGTCAAAATTCTGCACTTAGGTACACCGATCGCAATCGTAGTTCTGAGCCCAAATTATACCAAATTTGGCATGCTTGTAGACACTGATGTTGCAAGGCTATCCCCCATGTCTTTTTGCATTTGGATCACCAAAATTCAAGATTTTACAGTTTTTGGGTCTGTCAGTCTAGGTGTGTGCTATTTCCCACAAGTTTTCTTCCTAGCTATACCTAACAAAACAATTTGGAGTTGCCTATCAAAAGTTAGAGCACTTTTAGTGAACTGCACTTGAAACAGCACTCAAAACAGTCTCAGGACCAGAACACAGGAACTTTTGTGCTTGTATCTTGGCCTCCAGATGGTATTTTTAGCTCAAACTTGAGATTTGGGATGTACTCAAGTAGTTTTACAAACTTATGAATTCAGATACCCCCACTGTGTAGAGGTACACCGATCGCGATCGTTGACCCCATGACACAGATTTTGAAGATTTTTGCACAGTAGCTAGCCCTTGATGTCCTGATACCAAGTGTATTTGTATTTTTGAATTTGGAGATGTTTTGACCAATAAAAACCCAAATGCCAGGTGGTTTTGTGGTTATTGGCCGGATTGTGTAACTGGGACTTTTGACCACTTTCTTTTGCTTTTTTGACCTTGCTCCTTTTGGAAAATATGTTGCACTAGATGTCAACTACCTATTCATAAATTTTCAATCCAAAATGTCACTTAGGTACACCGATTGGGATCGTAGTTTCAGCTCCTTTTTGCATGAAATTTTAGGAGTTGATAGACATGGGTATGATTAGTCTATTCCCAAACCCATTTTGCATTTGGATCACAAAAACTTGAATTTTCTCAAAATTTTGGTATGAAGGATCAGTGATTAGTGTTTGCCCTATTTGACAACTGTCTTTTGGCTTTTTGACCCTGGTTCTTTTGAGAAAGTTGTTTGTCTAGTTATCAGCTACCTACTCACCAAGTCTCAACTGAAAATGTCAATATGGTACACCCATGGCGATCGTAGTTTTGAGCCCAAATTGGATGAAACTTGTGAATATGGTAGACAATGATGTGTACACTCTACTCCCCAAATCTTTTTGAATTTGGACAAGAAAAATTCAAGTTTTTACCAGATCTTGGTCTGCTACAGTGGTTTTCTGTCTGTCTGCTATTTTTGGCTATTTTGGTCACTTTTTTGAATTTTGAAAACTCCTGGTATCTTATATAACCTAGGTGTATGTGTGGGTAAAGTCTGGTCAAAATCTGGCACTGAGGTACACCGATCACGATAGTAGTTTGGAGCCCACATTGGATGAAAATTCACCAACTTGTTCGGCTATTTTAAGACTACCTGCCAAATCTTTTTGAATTTTGACTCAAAAATGTCAAGAAGTTACAGTTTCTTGGTCTGAAGTGCCTGATTTCTTGAATTTGTCAATTTGACTTGATTTTGGTGTTTGTTTTGGGATTGGAAAGCTGTCTGGGGTTGTCCTGTGTAGAGGCTATCCCTCTGTATGGTTTCTTCCCAGTTTTCATGTGTTTTGGTCTACTGAAAGTCAATTTCTATGCCAGTTTAGCAACTTTTGATTTGGATCTGTATTCATTGGTTTTGACCAGTTTTTTGAGGTTTCTGGCTCTAGGTCCTTTAGACTTTTATGTTTGTATACACCTGAGGATCCCACATATGAAATCTAGTCAAAATTCTGCACTTAGGTACACCGATCGCAATCGTAGTTCTGAGCCCAAATTATACCAAATTTGGCATGCTTGTAGACACTGATGTTGCAAGGCTATCCCCCATGTCTTTTTGCATTTGGATCACCAAAATTCAAGATTTTACAGTTTTTGGGTCTGTCAGTCTAGGTGTGTGCTATTTCCCACAAGTTTTCTTCCTAGCTATACCTAACAAAACAATTTGGAGTTGCCTATCAAAAGTTAGAGCACTTTTAGTGAACTGCACTTGAAACAGCACTCAAAACAGTCTCAGGACCAGAACACAGGAACTTTTGTGCTTGTATCTTGGCCTCCAGATGGTATTTTTAGCTCAAACTTGAGATTTGGGATGTACTCAAGTAGTTTTACAAACTTATGAAATCAGATACCCCCACTGTGTAGAGGTACACCGATCGCGATCGTTGACCCCATGTCACAGATTTTGAAGATTTTTGCACAGTAGCTAGCCCTTGATGTCCTGATACCAAGTGTATTTGTATTTTTGAATTTGGAGATGTTTTGACCAATAAAAACCCAAATGCCAGGTGGTTTTGTGGTTATTGGCCGGATTGTGTAACTGGGACTTTTGACCACTTTCTTTTGCTTTTCTGACCTTGCTCCTTTTGGAAAATATGTTGCACTAGATGTCAACTACCTATTCATAAATTTTCAATCCAAAATGTCACTTAGGTACACCGATTGGGATCGTAGTTTCAGCTCCTTTTTGCATGAAATTTTAGGAGTTGATAGACATGGGTATGATTAGTCTATTCCCAAACCCATTTTGCATTTGGATCACAAAAACTTGAATTTTCTCAAAATTTTGGTATGAAGGATCAGTGATTAGTGTTTGCCCTATTTGACAACTGTCTTTTGGTTTTTTGACCCTGGTTCTTTTGAGAAAGTTGTTTGTCTAGTTATCAGCTACCTACTCACCAAGTCTCAACTGAAAATAACAATATGGTACACCCATGGCGATCGTAGTTTTGAGCCCAAATTGGATGAAACTTGTGAATATGGTAGACAATGATGTGTACAGTCTACTCCCCAAATCTTTTTGAATTTGGACAAGAAAAAGTCAAGTTTTTACCAGATCTTGGTCTGCTACAGTGGTTTTCTGTCTGTCTGCTATTTTTGGCTATTTTGGTCACTTTTTTGAATTTTGAAAACTCCTGGTATCTTATATAACCTAGGTGTATGTGTGGGTAAAGTCTGGTCAAAATCTAGCACTGAGGTACACCGATCGCGATAGTAGTTTGGAGCCCACATTGGATGAAAATTCACCAACTTGTTCGGCTATTTTAAGACTACCTGCCAAATCTTTTTGAATTTTGACTCAAAAATGTCAAGAAGTTACAGTTTCTTGGTCTGAAGTGCCTGATTTCTTGAATTTGTCAATTTGACTTGATTTTGGTGTTTGTTTTGGGATTGGAAAGCTGTCTGGGGTTGTCCTGTGTAGAGGCTATCCCTCTGTATGGTTTCTTCCCAGTTTTCATGTGTTTTGGTCTACTGAAAGTCAATTTCTATGCCAGTTTAGCAACTTTTGATTTGGATCTGTATTCATTGGTTTTGACCAGTTTTTTGAGGTTTCTGGCTCTAGGTCCTTTAGACTTTTATGTTTGTATACACCTGCGGATCCCACATATGAAATCTAGTCAAAATTCTGCACTTAGGTACACCGATCGCAATCGTAGTTCTGAGCCCAAATTATACCAAATTTGGCATGCTTGTAGACACTGATGTTGCAAGGCTATCCCCCATGTCTTTTTGCATTTGGATCACCAAAATTCAAGATTTTATAGTTTTTGGGTCTGTCAGTCTAGGTGTGTGCTATTTCCCACAAGTTTTCTTCCTAGCTATACCTAACAAAACAATTTGGAGTTGCCTATCAAAAGTTAGAGCACTTTTAGTGAACTGTACTTGAAACAGCACTCAAAACAGTCTCAGGACCAGAACACAGGAACTTTTGTGCTTGTATCTTGGCCTCCAGAGGGTATGTTTAGCTCAAACTTGAGATTTGAGATGTACACCGATCGTGATAGTAGTTTGGAGCCCATATTGGATGAAACTTCACCAACTTGTTCGGCTATTTTAAGACTACTTGCCAAATCTTTTTGAATTTGGACTCAAAAAAGTCAAGAATTTATAGTTTCTTGGTCTGAAGTGCCCGATTTCTTGAATTTGTCAATTTGACTTGATTTTGGTGTTTGTTTTGGGATTGGAAAGCTGTCTGCGGTTGTCCTGTGTAGAGGCTATCCCTCTGTATGGTTTGTTCCCAGTTTTGATGTGTTTTGGTCTACTGAAAGTCAATTTCTATGACAGTTTAGCAGTTTTTTATTTGGATCTGTATTTAGTGGTTTTGACCAATTTTTGGAGGTTTCTTGCTCTAGGTCCTTTAGACTTTTATGTTGTATACACCTGAGGATCCCACAGATGAAATCTGGTCAAAATCTGGCACTTAGGTACACCGATCGCGATCGTAGTTCTGAGCTCAAATTAGACCAAATTTGGCATGCTTGTAGACACTGATGTTTCAAGTCTATCCCTCAAGTCTTTTCGCATTTGGATCACCAAAAGTCAAGATTTTACAGTTTTTGGGTCTGTCAGTCTAGGTGTGTGCTATTGCCCACAAGCTTTCTTCCTAGCTATACCTAACAAAACAATTTGGAGTTGCCTATCAAAAGTTAGAGCACTTTTAGTGAACTGCACTTGAAACAGCACTCAAAACAGTCTTAGGACCAGAACACAGGAACTTTTGTGCTTGTATCTTGGCCTCCAGAGGGTATGTTTAGCTCAAACTTGAGATTTGGAATGTACTCAAGTAGGTCTACAAACTTATAAAATCAGATACCCCCACTAGGTACAGGTACACCGATCGCGATCGTTGACCCCATGTCACAGATTTTCAAGATTTTTGCACAGTAGCTAGCCCTTGATGTCCTGATACCAAGTGTCTTTGTATTTTTGAATTTGGAGATGTTTTGACCAATAAAAACCCAAATGCCAGGTGGTTTTGTGGTTATTGGCCGGATTGTGTAACTGGGACTTTTGACCACTTTCTTTTGCTTTTTTGACCTTGCTCCTTTTGGAAAATATGTTGCACTAGATGTCAACTACCTATTCATAAATTTTCAATCCAAAATTTCACTTAGGTACACCGATTGGGATCGTAGTTTCAGCTCCTTTTTGCATGAAATTTTAGGAGTTGATAGACATGGGTATGATTAGTCTATTCCCAAACCCATTTTGCATTTGGATCACAGAAACTTGAATTTTCTCAAAATTTTGGTATGAAGGATCAGTGATCAGTGTTTGCCCTATTTGACAACTGTCTTTTGGTTTTTTGACCCTGGTTCTTTTGAGAAAGTTGTTTGTCTAGTTATCAGCTACCTACTCACCAAGTCTCAACTGAAAATGTCAATATGGTACACCCATGGCGATCGTAGTTTTGAGCCCAAATTGGATGAAACTTGTGAATATGGTAGACAATGATGTGTACAGTCTACTCCCCAAATCTTTTTGAATTTGGACAAGAAAAAGTCAAGTTTTTACCAGATCTTGGTCTGCTACAGTGGTTTTCTGTTTGTCTGCTATTTTTGGCTATTTTGGTCACTTTTTTAAATTTTGAAAACTCCTGGTATCTTGTATGACCTAGGTGTATGTGTGGGTCTTTAAAGTCTGGTCAAAATCTGGCACTGAGGTACATCGATCGCGATCGTAGTTTGGAGCCCAAATTGGATGAAACTTCACCAACTTGTTCACTAGGCTATTTAAAGACTACCCGCCAAATCTTTTTGAATTTTGACTCAAAAATGTCAAGAATTTACAGTTTCTTGGTCTGAAGTGCCTGATTTCTTGGATCTGTCAATTTGACTTAATTTTGGTGTTTGTTTTGGGATTTGAAAGCTCTCTGGGGTTGTCCTGTGTAGAGGCTATTCCTCTGTATGGTTTCTTCCCAGTTTTGATGTGTTTTGGTCTGCTGAAAGTCAATTTCTATGCCAGTTTAGCAGTTTTTGATTTGGATCTGTATTCAGTGGTTTTGACCATTTTTTTGAGGTTTCTAGCTCTAGGTCCTTTCGACTTTTATGTTTGTATACACCTAAGGATCCCACAAATGAAATCTGTTCAAAATCTGGCACTTAGGTACACCGATCGCGATCGTAGTTCAGAGCCCAAATTAGACCAAATTTGGCATGCTTGTAGACACTGATGTTGCAAGGCTATCCCCCAAGACACTGATGCTTGTAGACACTGATGTTTCAAGGCTATCCCCCAAGTCTTTTTGCATTTGGATCACCAAAAGTGTCGGTTTTACAGTTTTGGGTCTATCAGTCTAGGTGTGTGCTATTGCCCACAAGCTTTCTTCCTAGCTATACCTGACTCAATTTGGAGTTGCCTATCAAAAGTTAGAGCACTTTTAGTGAACTGCACTTGAAACAGCACTCAAAATAGTCTCAGGACCAGAACACAGGAGCTTTTGTGCTTGTATCTTGGCCTCCGGAGGTTATTTTTAGCTCAAATTTGAGATTTGGGATGTACTCAAGTAGGTGTACAAACTTATGAAATCAGATACCCCCACTGTGTAGAGAGGTACACCGATCGCGATCGTTGACCCCATGTCACAGATTTTGAAGATTTTTGCACAGTAGCTAGCCCTTGATGTCCTGATACCAAGTGTCTTTGTATTTTTGAATTTGGAGATGTTTTGACCAATAAAAACCCAAATGCCACGTGGTTTTGTGGTTATTGGCCGGATTGTGTAACTGGGACTTTTCTCCACTTTCTTTTGCTTTTTTGACGTTGCTCCTTTTGGAAAATATGTTGCACTAGATGTCAGCTACCTACTCATAAATTTTCAATCCAAAATGTCACTTAGGTACACCGATCGCGATCGTAGTTTGAGCTCCTTTTTGCATGAAATTTTAGGAGTTGATAGACATGGGTATGATTAGTCTATTCCCAAACCCACTTTGCATTTGGATCACAAAAACTTGAATTTTCTCAAAATTTTGGTATGAAGGATCAGTGATCAGTGTTTGCCCTATTTGACAACTGTCTTTTGGTTTTTTGACCCTGGTTCTTTTGAGAAAGTTGTTAGTCTAGTTATCAGCTACCTACTCACCGAGTCTCAACTCAAAATGTCAATATGGTACACCCATCGCGATCGTAGTTTTGAGCCCAAATTGGATGAAACTTGTGGATATGGTAGACAATGATGTGTACAGTCTACTCCCCAAATCTTTTTGAATTTGGACAAGAAAAAGTCAAGTTTTTACCAGATCTTTGTCTGCTACAGTGGTTTTCTATCTAGTTGCTGTTTTTGGATATTTTGGTCACTTTTTTGAATTTTGAAAACTCCTTGTATCTTATATAACCTAGCTGTATGTGTGGGTAAAATCTGGTCAAAATCTAGCGCTGAGGTACACCGATCGCGATCGTAGTTTGGAGCCCAAATTGGATGAAACTTCACCAGCTTGTTCACTAGGCTATTTTAAGACTACCTGCGAAATCTTTTTGAATTTTGACTCAAAAAAGTCAAGAATTTACAGTTTCTTGGTCTGAAGTGCGTGATTTCCTGAATTTGTCAATTTGACTTGATTTTGGTGTTTGTTTTGGGATTTGAAAGCTGTCTGGGGTTGTCCTGTGTAGAGGCTATCCCTCTGTATGGTTTCTTCCCAGTTTTGATGTGTTTTGGTCTACTGAAAGTCAATTTCTATGCCAGTTTAGCAGTTTTTGATTTGGATCTGTATTCAGTGGTTTTTATCAGTTTTTTGAGGTTTCTGGCTCTAGGTCCTTTAGACTTTTATGTTGTATACACCTAAGGATCCACAGATGAAATCTGGTCAAAATCTGGCACTTAGGTACACCGATCGCGATCGTAGTTCGCGATCGTAGTTCTGAGCCCAAATTAGACCAAATTTGGCATGCTTGTAGACACTGATGTTTTAAGGCTATCCCCCAAGTCTTTTTGCATTTGGATCACCAAAAGTCAAGATTTTACAGTTTCTGGGTCTGTCAGGCGAGTTTTACCCAAGTGGCCTGATTTCCTTGATTTTTGATGTTTTTGGGTGTGGTTGCTTTAGACAAACTTGTTTAGAATCTTATCAGGAAGGCACATGTCAAATATTGTACAATTCTGGCATTGAGGTACACCGATCGCAACCGTAGTATCTGGGCCAAATCTGATGAAATTTTGTCTGCTCCCTCTGACAAGTGTTTCCCAGTGTTTGGTTCTACCACTTTGTGATTTGAATTAATTTCAGCTCTGTTTGGTCAGATTTTCAAAATTTCAGAGTCTTATGGCCTTTTGCCAAAGTTATGGTTTTTTGGTTTCTCGACTCTAACTTTTACCGCAAATCTGACTGGAATGTGATTTACTTATCCTACTCCTAAGTACAGAAATGAAAGAACATAAGAAAATGAATCAAACAAAACAAACAGGATAAAAAACGGATGATGGATCAGTACTCAATCGATACAAAGAAATTTGAAGAGAAAAAATGCTTAAAGCAACCTCACTCACAACTCCCTATATCTCTCAAGAGTAGATCTAGCCAGTCCCCCAACCCTAGACTCCACTAAACACTAAACCCTTGTCTAGATGCTTCACTGAAATGTAAATGGAATGGAAATTATCTTTTGGAACAATAAGAAAACTCTGAATACGCACTCGGTCACTCATCACCTAAGATTCATTCCCCGACAACGGCGCCAATGTTTGCGGGTCACCGCGACAGACGTCCATAGCATAGCTCTCAAGCATCAACATAAAATTATCGATATAGGGGAAGCGACTCGGATGAGGCATGGAAACTCACTAGGGTGTCAATCCTAATGAAGTGAACTCAAAGAGATGCAACTACTAACTCTACAAGAAAATCAATCACACTAAAGCCAAGTAATCTGCCTATGTCCTTCTACTCAGCTCTACAGTCATCACGCCCGTTCACCATGCAAATCATATCGGAATCGCACGAAACTTGAAGGGAAGCTACAGGGGACTATCAGGAACATATCCTATCACTGTGACAGCATTCTAGGAAGGTACAATGATAGTGATCGTTCATCCCACAGTACGCAAAAACAGTAAACGAATGATCCTAAAGGGTCGTTTTTAGGTCCCTAAAGCCTCTCCTAGGATCAAAACAACATAAAATACGCATATAAACACTCAAAACAGCGATTTAAGGCCTAAACGGATGCGTTTGAAATCTTCACCGAATCTTGAATGCTGACACTTGAATGAAAGAGCAGAGTAAGAGGAACACAATGCAAGAAACAAAATTGAATTTGGATTACCGTAGCCACAGAAGCGATGATTACAAGTTTAAGCAAAGAGGCAGCTCTCTGTGCGTAACGCAATAGTTACTTATCTTCAAAAAATAATCTCCCTTTCCCACTAACCTTAGTGTATTATATACCTAGGGATTTCCAAAGTGGCCGGCGGCCAACTTCTCATGGACCTTTACATACATCATTGGAAAAATTACATCTTTGACTTAGACTTGACATTGGCTTTTACAGGGTTTGATGTATTAAACATCGGAAAAATAATGTGACCACATCAAAACTTTGGCCGGCTGACTCAACGGCGCCTTGGCTATGTGGGCACTTGTATGCTGTTATCACCTCCAAACAGCCTCTCATACACATCAATGTAATGATTTGCACACACAATTTATACAAAACTACCATTCCACAAGCATCTAGGCATCCTATTTGATTACAATTTCATCCCAATTTTATCAAATTAGGCATAAATTCCATCAATTAGGCACACACACCTAATGTTAGCAATGATTTAGCAACTCAATGGGATCAACTTAATCAATCAGAAATTGAACGGAGTAGGTCAATCCACTTACAATTGATTGCTTGCTCGCTTAGTCCTTGCTCCTCGTGTAGACACTCCATTGCACACACATGTGTGCAACTCCGATTCGGTCCAAAATTGATCAAAAAATTGACCAAAATCAACACTCAATCACATGATTAGGCATAGATTAGAGCATTTAAGAGTGATGATCCTCCTCAATTAAGGGGATTTAGCATACATTCCAAATCAAAATAAGTGGTTAGGTTAGCACAATTAGCATGGAATTAATACAATTAGCACGAAATTAGCATGAATGGGATGCAAAATTAGTGAAGGTTAGTGAAAAATTAGCAAAATCAAAAGAGAATTTAGGGGTTTTGGGGTGAAATGACTCTATACACATCTAATTAAACCTAATTACACTACACACAAATCAAATCCTACCTAATTACAAGAAATCGGTAATCAAATTACTCTTATCTTTTGCAACCTCAACTCCACTAGCTTAGGCAACCCATTCCCCGGCAATGGCACCAATGTTGGAGGCTCGCCATAGCATAGGCAATCTTCCACAAAATCTATCAATCCGGAGAGAGAGAGATAGCATGAGGCATCACACAAAGAATGTGTGAGAGCGTCATCGGATGCAAAGATTGAAAGGATTCAAGAGCGTGCATCCTCCAATGCAATTAGAAATCATCCCAAATCAACTAATGCTAATCGCACATCAAGCATCAATACAAGCAATCATCTACACACATCAAGCAACGTAGTGAAACACACTAATCTTGGAGTCTCTCAAGCACAACTCTAATTACATGCATTGACGATTAAGCACACAAGATCGCATTCAAGTCGGCCACCCCAACCATGCTAATCATGGTGTCCAAATCAAGTCACACATAATCAAATTAAGCTCAAGGCTTCTTAAACCTACACACACACAAGCACACCATTAGAGGAAAACTCTAATCCCTCAATCACGAGTACGCCCACTCCACTTAATCGAGAGAGTTACATAAGGACTCCACTAATCGGAGTAGCTTCGCATAAGTAAGAGTTAGATTAGAAAATATCAACACTTCAAAACAATGAAGGAAAGTAGAGAAACATGATTGACAACATAATGAAGACTAGATTAATTAAGAGAGGATTACACTAATTACATGTGATTAGCACTAACCTTCTAAGCATGGGCATTAAGCTCAAAGGCTAGGCCATCAAGAGCTACTCTAGAGAGAGAGTTCTCAAAAGGACCACTCCAGAATGACCTCTCATTAAGCATAGGACTCTTTTATAGCTTTGGGCCTCAAACCCTTCAACTATGGGATAAAGTGAGCTCTCTAGCCTAGACTCATACAACTTTGGAACTCCTAAATGAGCCCAAGCCCTTACAATGAAAAGTAAATATTGTGCATTGTGGCACATCCACAGCTTGGTGCATAATTGGTGTAGTCTTTGTTAGCCGTTGCTGACAATCTCGCACCTCCTCATGCAGGCAATCCATTAACTTACACAATTTCTGAAAACTGGCATTTTCTACAGCAGTTACCTTGATTAACTTTCCCCAAAGGGCTTCGAACTCCCACTCGAACGCTTGAAAATTTCCCTCCAAGCTTTGCTTTAATCTGTCTAGCTTCCGCTTTACTTCATCTAGCTGCGCATCCGCTACGAATCTCCTTCGAAAAGCCGCCTCTAGGGCTTCACAATCTCCCTTTTCTTCTGCACCAAGGCTATCAAACCATAGCTTTGCTTTACCACGAACCAGGAGCGGGAACACCTGTACCGCACCATCTTCTCTTGATAAACCGCTTTCCAACACGAACAATCCGTAGTCTTGAAGCCAAGTTTCCGCATCTTCAACCCCAGTGAAAATGGGAAATCCTGTCCAAGCCATCACTAGCAGCACCTGCTCTTCAAAGGCCGCACCTTTGGCATCACAAAAATCATTGCTTTGACTTCATCTAGTAGCATCAGCATACTCCTCCGTGGGGCACCAGAAGATGGAGAGGGGGAATGGGGGAACACGCCCAGCACAAACAAAAGGGCCTCTCTATAGCTCAAGGTATTCACAGCACCCCTATCCTCTCAGAAAACACCTTCAAAGAAACACTTTACACTAGCAGACCACCGCCTACTCGATTACCACTGCTCACACACTCCACAAAACCACCACACGACGCACACCTGCTACCACGGCCTGTCTCCACCCTTACGCACACACATGGCCACTCAATCTCACTCTCTCACATAGCACACCATCAATCCGGGGGGGCACACACTTACACACATCCGGCACTGAGGAGAACCATGAAAGCAGGAGAAAGAGAAGGAGGGAAGGGGAAACAACAGCAAGGCGAGGCAACAATGGCTCGATTTCACTCCACAAAACACCTATACAAACTCACACTGTCATCACCATGGCCATTTACACAAGGAAAATGAAAAGGGCTTAACAGGCACACTCCTCTCTCCAAAAGCTCCACTTTGCAGGCTTCCAACAGGCTCCCCAAGCCAGGAAAAAGCTAAGAAGAAGCCTCTAATTTTATTAATTTTTGACTTTTATAGGGTGGGGGGTTCAATTTGGGGAAACTACACTTTGATTGGTCCATGGGGCACCCTTTTTTGGTATATCTTGGGAAGGGGGGCACCGTCTTTCTCCATTTTCTCTCTTCTGCACTTGGGGGAGGGGGCATTAGTGATGTTGCTATTGCCCGTGGCATTCTTTTTTTTAAATTTTTGATCCCTTCATTTTTACCCCTTTTGGAGCTTAACCTTGCACTGTCCTTGACTTTAACTCACCTGTCTGGCTCCTCTTGCTTCCTTTGGCCTTGGCCTACTTCGTCTTCACTTTGGCCCTTAGCTGTGGTTGGCTTTGTACACCTTGGAGACCTCCGGATTTTCCCTCTCTCTCTCTCTCTCTCTCTCTCTCTCTCTCTCTATGCTTCATCTCTGCGGGACCTTCCTCTTACCTGAGGGGGGGAGGCAATAGCGATATCACTATTTCCCCCGCTCTCTCCTTTAAAATTTTGGGGCCCCAAGGGGCACGGGACCACCTCCTTAATAAAGCCATGTCATCTACCGACACATCACACCCACATGGGCGCGCACCTCCTGCGTCGCCTTGCCCGACCAAAATCGCCTCTACGTCCCGGCATCTCCGCCTGCACAGCACCAGAGGCACCCGCGACCATAGCTCACGAGCTCAAGGAGCTCCTCTCTCTCCTTCTCATGCTAATGAAGGGGCTCACGATGTGCTATTCATACACGTTGCCCGCCACTTTCGGCTCCGCATGTGGGATATTGCCTCTGCCACATGGCAGTCGCGCTGGCTTAAGCGGCCTCCAAGGACTTGAAATTCCAAGTTTTTTTCCTCCACAAAACCTCCTCTAGCCGATTTTCCCCCCTTTACTTGCCCTGCATGCCATACATCACTTGGTGATCCAATCATCAAGTCGCAAAGCGCTGCCGAGACCCCCCTTTACCGGTTCCTGGCCGTGCAAATCCCACTGCATTCCGACTCCCCGGAGTTCGCCGTCCAAGGCCACAAAAATCAACAAAAATCATCTGCGACTTGTTCACTACCCACGGCTCCTAACTTCATCTTTTGGTATCTAGCCGACCAAGCATCCGATTGACGCGTAGTCGATTCGTGCTAGCTCCACATGACTCACCGAAAACTTTGGCGAAGCCCAAAAGACGCCAGATTGCACATTTTTCAATGCGGTGAAGTGGGCTCAGACCCGACCCCCGGAAAATCTTCAACTGACCATATCTTGCTATCCAGAGCTCCGATTTGCAATCCAAAAAGATAGGCATGCTCCATAACTCGAGCTCTACACATGTATGCACTGACATCAGCCCGGGCCACCTGTCCCCAGCTGCCCAGTCCGTCGGGGATCTGCTACACACTTCAACTTTAAACTGCAATATCTTGAGCACCGAGGCTCCGTTTGACAAGCTGTCTGGACGGCTTGGAAAGCACACTGAAGAACACATTCTAGCACATAAAACCCACATCTCGGGCACAAAATTCCACCATCCTGCTTGGCTCTTCACAGCACACCTTTGGCCTAAAAAACCACTTCGAGCATACACCTCCGCTATCCTTGGGCTGCCTAGGGCTTTGCTACCGGCCCTAGCCTTCTGTACTACACTCGACTACTGCCTTTGCCTGGCATTGACCATCTTCTAGCTCGGACCAACTTTAGCTGCACCAACGGCAATAGGCTATGTGTTACTCACCAATACAATAAGAAAATCATGTATGTATCCCATGCTTCTCCTTATGCGGGGCAAAGAGGGATTCCATAATCTACTCTTTGAGGAGGAAAAATGTATTTCAGTTGGTCTACCATGAAATGTAAACATACAACAGTATGTTTCAAAATACGTGGTATACCAAAAACTAAATTTGATCGAGGGAAGCAACATGGATTGTTTCAATCGACAGGCTTTGCAAGAAAACACACTCTATGCCTGTCATGCTGTCAAAAAGACTATTAAGGCACATCAAAAGGCAACCCTTTTTAGATCTCAAATTTTCAAGTATCATGGCTTGCCAACATCCATAGTGTTGGACAAAGATCCTAGAATGACTAGTAGTTTCTAGAAGGGTCTCTTTGAGAATCTAGGAAGTAGATTAAATTTCTCTTTCGGCCTATCATCCACAAACGGATGACCAAAGTGAAATAACTAATCTAATGATTCTTGAATCTACTGAAAGCTTATGTCATGGAAGTAGATCAGTGTTCTCAATAAGAGAAGTACCTACCTCTTATAGAGTATGTGTACAATGACATTGTACATACTTTTATGGGGAAAGCACCTTGCAAGGTTAAAGAGGGAAGATCCAAAAGTCCCTTACTACTTAAAGTATATGAGAAGATCTTCGTTCCTGATCAATATAGCCAAGACTTACAAGAATATTTTTCAAAGATCAAAAAGGTTATATCCATCTCACAGTAAAGGCAAAAAGGGTTGTTGAATAAGCACAGAAGATCCTTAGCCTTTTAGAAAAATGATTGTGTCTTGCTAAAGTTTCTCAAGGCTCATCTAAGGCATACTACGGGCAAGAATCCTACGAGCCATCAAGAGTTTTATGCTAAACTAGCAAAAAGATACTATGGTTATTTCTTTTAAAACTCTTAAGACAATCAATGAGATGGCTTACTAATTAAAGTTTCCCAACCATTGGCTCATTCACAATGCTAACCATGTGAGCCTACTCAAGCCTTACAAAGGAGAGCCACCAAAAGAACCAATAATGGAAGACCCACCAAAGATCGAAGAAGATCAAGAAGAGGTGTTGCAGTCCGAATCGATTCTTTGACACACACGAAGACAAGGTACTAAGAGCGGTAACGTTATCCAATGATATCTTGTTAAGTTTAAGAATTATCCTTTACAATGCTAGATGGATGCAAGGAACCAAGATTTATGATAATATGAACCTTGCCAATGCTTACAATGCTACACTAGAGTAAGCAAATGAAAATTAGTCATCCATTCTAGAATGATGTCGTAGGGTAAAAAGGGATCCTCTACCCTCTAAGAAACATGGACTGATGATTAGCCTTTATCTTCTCTACCTCATAGTCGACGACGACTATGATTTCAAGAGAGATGTAATGTCATAAAATATAATATCTAACTTTACCAAATGATTTTCTCATATTCAACTGATCACTTAATATGGGAAGATAAAAGGGGAACAAGAGTTAGGATATAGATATGTGCTTCTAGGCCTATCTGAACAGGGGACCAAAAGGAGAATTGGTTGCATCTCAATAGGAGTCCAAAAGGAGATGGTCTACCAAAGAGCAATGTGCAATAAGTGCTTCTAGATTTACCTCAGCAAGGGACCAAGAGGAGAGATGGTTACATCTCAATAGGAATCCAAAAATAGGTAGACTATCAAAGAACAATGTGCATCTATTGGATCTTAAAAGACCTTAGGGTTAGCTTCAATAAAGACCTCCAAAAGTTAGTGTTAAAAGTCCTTTGACCTTAGGCCTTAGGCAAGCTAGGGCTGACCTTGAGGTGGGAATCCTACCCAAGTATGAGGTGCTTGTCAGCTTGCTAACTAAAGCGCTTAAAGTGTTTGTGGGAACCTTTGCCCAAGCTTGAGGTGATTCTCATGCTTAAATGGCTAAGTTTCTTGAAGTGTTCAATTCAAAGATAAAATCTCAAGAGGCATAAATGTTTTTCATGCTTAATTGACTAAGTGATTGAAGTGTTCAATTCAAACCAAATGACTTAAGAAGCATAAAAGACACATGCCAAAATCCTCAACATGTGGCCCTCATGATGTGCTTGAATCCTATTGGATATGCCTTAAAGGGGTCCAATGAGAATTTAAATGCATAAAAATAAATAATTAAGTTCTTTCTCTCAAAGAGGAGAAAGAGGACACATGTCCAAATGATATAATTAAATAATACGAGAGAGAGAGAGAGAGAGAGAGAGAGAGAGAGAGAGAGAGAGAGAGAGAGAGGTGTGGACAAAGCTTGAGAGGGGGTGTACTCTCCCACACACACACACACATTCTCTCATTGTGTGGAGTGCAAAGTGCAAGAGCTCTATCTCCTTCTCCAAGCTTGTTGAGATGTGGAGAGCCTACACCAACACTCTTGGCTATGGAATGCAAATCCAACCAAGCGTCAATCTTCAATGCTTAAGCTTGCCATCTTCTTCATCTTCATTAATATGCTATTATGCTATGCTAAGCAAGAAGAGTAATGATAAGTGAGGAACTATTTCTTTCTCCTATGAATGATTCTTCTTCCTCTTCCCTACCCTCATTCGCCGGTAGCTCTCTTTACCTTCAAAGGTGTTTGAAGCCTTTGGACTGAGGCTTGGGATAGTTAATGATTTTTGCAAAGTTTATGTTATGCTCGTGATGCATGAAGCTTTCCATCTTCATAGCATCACCAAGGTCACAAGGAACACAAAGATTGTATTGTACCAAGTCTCTCTTGATGGGAGAATCTATAATACAAATGCCTTTTGAAGGGGAGACCGGATCCAAGTAAATCCGGACCTCAACTATTGTCATGTTCTCTAATACTCTCTCTCTTGCAAAAGTATTGTTCATGCCAAGTACTATGTTTATGATGCTATCATCACCTAAGTTCACACTCTATGTTTTGAAAATAATCTCACAAAAATGCTCACTCTAATTTTCTTAATTCCACTATTCTCAAAGTTTATAGGCCATTTCCATTACAATTTCTAATTTCAAGCTTTTAGGGTACCCAAAACCAGTATCCAGAGGTTAGAAGACCACCCAGACTTGACTTTTAAGGACCTGACAAAGGGCCAAAGGTGCTTATTAAGGACTATCTTGCAATCAAGAGTATTGAGTGGGCCTGACATTAAGAAAGCTAAGATGATCAGGATGGAAATCCAATCTACCAATCCTTTTGTAGATATGACAAGAGGTATGGCAAGCCAAGCTAGAAGTACTGAAATGCCAATCTATCCACATTTTGACACAAGCCCAGCTACATTGCCACCATGGCTGTACCCAGATGCAACCATAGAACATGACTTTTATAGAGGTGGAATTACGGTCACAGCAGGACCATATGTACCACCCCCCCCCCCCATAACTTCCTTCTATCCAAATCAGAGAAAAACCTTGAGAAGATATGATATTGAGAGTGAGAGTGACACATCTTCTTAGAGAAGTGATTTACCAAGGACCCAACCCACAATAAAGCCAGAAGTATCTAGTGAGCAAATGAAGCTTGTAGAAGGATTAGCTCATAGACTTGCTCCTCTAGTCAAATTTGACCTCCAAGAACCTCTATGGTGCAAAATCAAAGAGAAATGGGCAAACCATACAATGGAAGGGTGTTACTATAACTAGAGATATGCACAACCAGCCCCAATAACACCTCTTCTACCAAGGTACACAACAGTCCAACCAACAAAAAAGAGATATAGTATGGATGCAACAACACCGTCCTTTATCGCAAATAGGTCAATGACTATTGAACAACCTATTTACAATCAAACAAATTACCAGAAGCCCCAAGATTAGAATATCCTCGCAAGGAGATGATTTAAGTAAATGATTGTTGTATTGATTGTGCAAAACCACATCTGATTCCTAGTTGTCCACATCACACAGCCAGCGGGACACAAAGGAGGTCAAAGGGATTGTACAGCTTCCAAGCAGCTCAAAAAATGATAATGTTGTGTGTGTCAGACTCAAAAAATTGTTGAAGAACTTGTAGTTGAAGAGCCCAAATTAGATGCACCTAGAAAAGAACCACGTAGTAAACAAAATAGATGGAAAGCTAGGAAGGCTAGGATGAAAGCATGTAGGGAACGAGAAAAGAATTCCCTAGTGGACAAGCTCACGCAAGCAAAGGAGAAAATAAGACAGCATGAAGAAAGGGTTGCACCAATAACTTCATTGCCAGAAGAGCTATCCAGTGAAAGTAAGCCTAGAAGCACTAAGTTCAGGAGGATGGCTCTTGGTCAAAAAATTTGATGAATCGTTAGATGCCATTCTGAAAGCCTACAAAGCACGCTTAAGAACAATCAAACACAAGAGCAAAAATGGATGACATATCCATATGTTGAGCTAGAGAAGTAACAGCTTGAGATGTATCAAAAAATGATTCAGGTAGCACAAGCCTTAATAGCACCTCCGGCTAGCAAACCAAGAGGTTGGATAGAGATTCCACCACCAATGCCAATAATCCCACCTAGATCAGAACCTAAAAAGACGACTAAGGTTCTAAAGCCTGACATAGAGCTAGAATAGCCAAGGGTAGTGTTGAATACCATAGATAATTCATTTGGGGATCTTCATCCTACCATACCTCCGGCTAGCAAACCAAGAGGTTGGATAGAGATTCCACCACCAATGCCAATAATCCCACATAGATTAGAACCTAAAAAGACGACTAAGGTTCTAAAGCCTGACATAGAGCTAGAATAGCCAAGGGTAGTGTTGAATACCATAGATAATTCATTTGGGGATCTTCATCCTACCATACCTAAGGAATATAGAGAAGCAAATTGTATGGATGACTTATAGAAACAAATCCGTGAGGCAAATGAAGCCAATGAGCTGAGTCATCGAGCGAATCAGGCCGATAAGGGGAGAGATATCTTTCTTCCTCCGATCAAGGAATTTGAGGCAAGGTCTCAAGTGGATTTAGAAATGCAATCATATTTTGGAGATAAGGGATCTGTCTCATCTATAGATAATAAGCCTCATTCCTTGAGAACCCTACCCTCATATACGGGAGAACGTGAAGCTAAATCAAACATCGTGGCAATCCCGTCCCAGAGATTGTCCTCTAAAAAGGTCATGGGCTCAAAGGACCTGATAGACCTTTTATCTACTCCTGTAGATTGTACAATCACACTTGTTGAACATCTACGAATATGACCAAACATGTGGAATACCATAGGGAAATGTTTGGAGAAGTTTGGCGTAAAGAATCTAGAAGCTTGAATCAAAGAAGGGATCAAAGATCTTGAGAATCCTCAGCTCAACACTAGGCTAGTTCCATTAAACAAGATTGGAGAGTATTGTGAGGGAGAGGATCACAATACAACTCTTCCAATTGAATTTCAAAGTGTCACCAGTATGGCCATATTAGACAATGGAGATGGAGTTGCCATCACAAAAAAAGATATTTGGAAACAAGGGGGAAAATCGTCCTTAAGAGCAACCAGAATGAAATTGCAGCTTGCAGATGGGTACATGGAAAAGCCCCTCGATCTTCTAGAAAAGATAGTTGTAACCTCTTGCAGTATTGAGTACCTGCGTACATTTGTTGTGGTTGATTTTGGCAAGAAGAACAACTATGATGTCATATTAGGACAACCATTCATGCGGCAGCTGAAGATGGTCCAAGATTGGGGATATGACCATATCTATCTGGTACATTTGGAAATCACAACCTGCATAAATTTAAAAGACCATAGCTATAAGGACGTCATACAAACACCTGTTGAGGAGTTTGATTTCGCTATTGTAGCCAGGTCCGAACTTCCAAGATGGTTGGGTAAGCCCAAAGAGCTATGGGTGTGTGAAGCGTCTAATTGTGGAAGCCTCAAACAAAAGGAGCATATCCTAAAAAGAGCTATAGAGGACACAAATTACATCCAAATTTTTTTTCGGAAGAAGCTTTAGAACCCTTGGAATGGGAGCACGTCCTAGCAACATTAGATGTATGTGCCATAATGGATTGTCCAACGACAAGATTTTGCAATGAAAACGGATACAATGTGGTTCCTTATTATGGTTTTAGTGTGCTAACAGAGGCAGGAGAGCAATCTCAATTTGTTTGTAACGACAGGTTAAAGCAGGGTCTTCAACTGTAAGAAACCCAGTCCATTCAACAAACTCCAAATACTGCCATAAAACACAGCCAAGAGGATAGACATGAGGATAAATATATAGAGCCAATTGTCCAAGTAATGGCTCGTTATAATAAAGTGCAAGCACTAGCAATGGTTGATACAATAGCACTAGGAAATTTGATTTCCTTAAGCTTATATAACAAGCTTGCTGAGGTGGAATTACAAGCCATAGATGTTATTGGTTATCAAGCTAATTTCATAGGCTCAGTAGTAATTCCACTACAATTGGGAAATATCATGTGTACACACCAGTTCTACATTGTCTTTGATACACAAATGCAATATCAATTGCGATTAGGACAACCTTGGCAAAAAGCTTATGACGCCCAAATTGCCTGATCACAAAGTGCTATGCAGATTCAATCATTTAAATGAAAGAACATAATTGCATTTGTTAATAAACACAAGACTCATGAAAGTGTAAAACCTACAGAAGAGTCGGCTTCACAATTGCCCAAAGAAGGACCAACTCTAGATTCAAAAATGGAAACCATTACGGCAAAGACAGTCCCTACAAAATCCCAACCGACAAAGATTATCCCAAGGTCAACCAACCTGGTACACACCATCAAATTTGGGTACCTAAAGAACAGCTTGGCGAACCGCAAATCTGGAAAACTCTCACAGGAGAAATCTTCAACTTTAGCATCCATGTGTCAAAGAAAATATCACAGAAGAGACAACCAAAGCAAAAATATAAGTCTCCAAAGCATAAACAGACATATTCACATTCGCACAATAATTACAAACAAGTATGGGTTCTAAACAAAGCACTTCATGCACAAAAGAATCAAGAATATATTTGGATACCCAAACAAGCCATTACAAAACCCCAAGATCAGCAGGCCAACCAAAAGAAGAAGTCTCCATCAACGGCACCAACAAGGACTCTAGCAGTTACGACAAAGCAAATTTGGATAACCAAGAAGCTATATCAATCTCAGAAGAACTACTATCAGATTTGGGTCCTAGTGACAAAATATAAGGAGGTATCAGCAAAGTAATTATCCATCAAACAAGAATGAAGACTAAAGGTCCAAACCAAAATAGACATCAAGGTGAAATGGGTTCAAAAGCCCATCACCATGCATCAAATTAACATATGATATCACCCAGACACAATGATCAACCCCATCAAGCCGTAATTTCAAACTGCTCAAGAGGACTGCCACGAGAGGGGGGAGAAAATGCTACATAAAAAGACATATGGAATAATGCCACCAAAAAAAAAACTAACAAATATTAACCCACAATCAAGCATCAAACGAAGGAGCTCATCAGCTCATATCAACACAACAAAAGGTGGACAAAAGGTAAAGCAACATCAGTGCTTACCAACTAAAGAGCGAAAAAGATTGTGACGATCCAAATGGCAACTACAATAATCGAAATCACCAAACTTGAGAGAAAATTGAGCTTCGAGTAAATATCAACACTGATTCAAAACACAAAGATCTAGAGTATGCCCAATTATGAACAAAATGATGGCATCCAAAGACCAGCACAATGATGAAGTCCGCAAACTCAAGAACCTTCTTACAGCATGTAACGGCTTCAAAAAAAGGTAAGTCCAAGTTGCCATTAAAAAAGGCATAAAAAGTCAAAGTCGGGCAGCTGAGCCAATAAATGAGCAAGGCATTAGTCCCAAAGCTTCATGTAATATTTTTGTGGTCTAAGAGTATTAGATACCATAGGTACTACTCAAGCTGGAAGAGTTGAGTATATTTAAGTTAGGTTGCTCATGCTGGAATTTTATGCATAAGAGTCAAAATCTATCTAATCTAAGTCCAGAGAAGAAGAAGGAGAATGTCTAAAAGACTCCTAAAAGACACTCACGCACTCAGCACAGTAAGGAATGAGTGGAGAAGCTTCTACATCTAAAACCCTTCTAGGAAAAGTGGAAGCCATTGAGATGACTTTGGATATCACAAGGGCTACATTCTTTCCTTGAAGTACCCATCAACTCCGCTTCTCACATAGCATGGTTTTATTGAAAAAAATCTCAATTCTCATATGCATTTAGAGTGTCCCATAATTGGCACTTGCAATAGGCACTCTTTTATTGATTCTCCCAAGCACTCACCTTGCATGATCAGGTACTGAAAGCCCAACAAGCTCAACTCAAATAAGAGCGTATATCAAAGACATTTTTCCCACTGGGGTTTTCCCTTTGGTCATCCAGGTTTCAGACCTTAATGTAGGAAAACACTTCAATAATATATGTATATACATCAAAGAAAATAAGGAAAGACTACAAAAGGTAACAAGGATCTTACTAAGGAGGTACAAAGAATGGTTGTCTCACAAGACAAAGTTACAAAGTTGCGCAAACTTCTCCACACAAATCATGGTCACAAAACTAAAGTACAAGCTTCAGAAAAAGTCTCACGAGAAGTAAAGTACTCAAAGATGAAGATGCAAGGAGCAATCATTAGAAAAGCGGCGACATTTATAACAAGTTGTAGAAAAGCCTCGTCAACAAAAGCCATTACCCTTTGTACACAAGAGAATCCTTTAAAAAGAGTGACAAATCACAAGTGAAGGCTCATCTCCAACAATTGACAGTGACCTTCAAAACAAAGCAAAGGATGTCCCAGCAAAAGACAACAAGTCTTGTCAGGGACGACAAGAAGTCTTGTCAGCAAAAGACAACAAGTCTTGTCAGGGATGACAAGAACACGGGAGGGGGGAGTGTTAAAGCGATTGACCAACACATGCCAAATCCACGCAGTCAACAGAGGCGCATTAATTAATTATATCATTTTTGCCTTAAGCCGGCTATTGTAGCTCACTGATTACGGGAAGTCCTTTAATGTTGTAAATCTAAAAAAAAAACCCTATAATGATGAAAGTGGATGGAGAGTCAGATTAGCTCAATAATTGTAATTAGTACCTCTCTTACCTAAAATACCCAACTTAGGGTTGAGGTATATAAGCCAAACCCTTGTAACCTTGAGACAGACTTTTATTTTTCAATCAATCTTAGGCTCAACTATGTTATGTACGGTGTGCCGTGTGTGAGTGGGTCTTCTTTCTCTCTCTATCCATGCTACAGGAGCCACATTGCTGAGGCGACTCCATCAACATGTTAGCTACGGTGAGAGCTATGCATCAACTCCAAGAACGCACAGTTGTGGATTCCTCACAAAGAGCTCTTCCACGAGCTTGAAGGTGAGTTTTCTCCCTATCCGTGTGTCTGTTTCATTATTGTTATATATCCACACATTCATGGCGAGACAAGCTACGCCTTAGACCTTATCACGTTTGAAACTGGTGACCTAAATTTTACTGTCAAACATCATACGCGATTGCGATTGCATGTGTGTGTAGATAGTATATTAGGGTAGAGACTTTAGGGTAGTGTCCTCTAGGTGTATAGAGACTAGCCCTCAAGTTTCGCAACAATTCAACATTTTTAGGTTATGTTTTGAGAGGTAGATGTGTCATAGATATGGTAGCCAATATGTACATAGTGGGTTAGGATAGATTTCTTTGTAGTGATTGTCTTAGAAGGTCGAGTAGGTGATTGACAACCACTTGCTTGTTTCCATGTGCTTGCAAGTCATTTCTCCATCCTTGGCTGACATTATGTTGGTCTATTCCTCCTTGTGCTAGCGTATAAGACGACGGATAAAGTCCCAGCACCCTCCCTTCTCTATCTCTATCTCTCTCTCCCTCCTTCTCTCTCCCTCTCTCTCTCTCTCTCTCTCTCTCTCTCTCTAGCTATCTCTCCCTCCCTCTCTCTTTCCCTCCCCCTCTTTCTCTCATAATCCATTTCCTAAAAAATCTACCACACACATTCATTTGCAAACAAAGCTTACATATTACAACAATGCGCAAGAAGATTGCATCTACTTCACTAAGAAACCTACGTCAAATGAATGATGTATGTGCTCTTCTCTTTCTCGCTTTATTTCTATATTTATGCATGTAAATGTGTGTGCACATATGATTAAATATAAATGTTTTAATGCAGGACATCGACTGGGATGATCGTGGCCCCCTTGGAGGCCTTGAACGCGATCGGTGTCTTGAGGACAAACTCCCTTGTCCTTGTGCGAAGTGGAAAAGGGCAATCCCTTGCTTGAAATGCATTGCATTGTACCACGTGGAGAATGAAGGGCTTTGGCATCCTCGAAATAGTACTTGGAGAGATGAGAGCACCACTCACCCCTTGATTGAGGAGGTACCCCATTGGTCTATGTTTGGTGGTGGTGCACCAGAGCGCAAGGGCGAATGGCAGAGACAGGAGCTATTGAACAAATTAGGTACACCACATGGTGGTCCTCCCACTAGCTCTACTTCGACGGCTCCTCTGGCGTCTCAGTCTCACTTTGAGGTAGAGGATGAGCACATGTTGGACATGTGTGATGAGTTACTAGCTCATGAATGCAACATGTACGAGGAGGATTGCCATCCATTCACTCAACGGGCAATGGCAACGGATGACAGATTGCTAGCGAGTGCCCAAACACCTCTTTACGACGGTGCACGGGACTCGGTGCTCTGGGTATCATTGGAAGTCCTCAACTTGCAAGCGAAATTGGTTCGAGCAATGCAAGTGTCAATGCACTCCTTGGATAAGTTTGAAATATGGCTTTTTATACATCTCTCTCGCTTTATGGTGCCGCCTCCTTGCAATTGGATTAATTCAAATGTTAGTTGTAGTTTAATGGGCAAAATGTTTCAAAAAGATCACCACATGCCTCCAGAGTGTCAACGAGCTAGATCGTATGCACTGCACTTGGAATGAAGTATGAGCGCATCCATGCGTGCATCATCAATTGCATGCTATACCGCAATGAGCACGCATAGCTACCTCATGTCCCGTGTGCGGGGAAGCACGATACAAGACCGGAGTGAGCGGGGTGGACCTATCCCATAAGGTATTGAGACATTTTTCATTAATCCCTCGCATTCAACACATGTTTAAAAGAAATTCTGCCATGGAGCTTCTCACGTGGCATGCCAACCACCGCTTTAATGATGGAATGATGCGTTTCCCTATCGATTCAACTGCATGGAGGCACATCCAAACTCAATGGCCAAAGTTTGGGTTGGAAAACTTGAGGCTTGGGTTAGCAAGTGATTGTGTCAACCCCTTCGGCACTAAGTCTACTTTTTGGAGCACTTGGCCCGTGGTGATCTTTTCTTGCTTGTGCCAGGGAAGTACAAAGTGTCAAATATTGACGTCTACCTTGAGCTCCTCATCAAGGAGTTGGAGGAGTTATGGAGAGGCATTCCTATTGTCGGTGTCTCACTTGCAAAGGGGGGAGAGAAGCCATTGTGAGGGGAATCCTTATGTGGACTATGCACGACTATCCTAGGCTTGGAGAGACTTTTGGTATCTCCCTTCTCCTTCTCTCTCTATTCTCTCCCTTAATTTTTCTCTCTCTCTAACAATATGATATGTATGCAGGGTTTTCCACATTGAGTCACAATGCATGTCCTACTTGCGGGCCATCATTGGTGATAGAGAGGCCTGATTCCTTGCGCAAGGTAATCTATCCAAACAAACATCGTTTCTTACCCCAAGGTCATAGAAAGCACAAGGCTCCAACAAATGGGAAGATGCCTTTAAATCTCACGATGGAAAATTGGGCAACCATTTGGGAAAATCACTACAACAAGAATCCGGCTCCTGTCCTTAACACTAGAATGGTAATAATCCTGTTTTTTGGCCAAAATTAGCTCTTTTATGATTTTTTAGTGACTTTCTTGATATCCAAATTCAATTTTGATTGTGTAAGTGTAATGTATAACATAAAGCTAATCTTCCTTGAGTTTTGGGGGACGTAATATGCTATATAGCATAGTATATGATGATGGTTGAGTTTTTTGATTGCTGAAGAATACGATACATTTTAGAGTAGCAAGTATAACTTTCTCAATATTGCTCGTTTCTTAGGCCAATTGTGTGTATTTTGTAGGTAGTAACCACATCTAATCATAGACTACAAACTTGGCTAGATATTGAGTAGTTTCTATGGGTTTCTAGAGGTCATAATTCTAAACCCGGCAGCGGCGCCAATGTTAGCGGGTACGCCGCGACGGACGATGGAGCACAGCGAGAACATAGACCAACAAACTGTCAATCCGAGGACGTAGCTGACCCAACTAGGGCATGGAGGCAATCTCTGGGTTGTCAACCTTGAGCTAGAAACGAACAACACTCTACAGTCACTAATCCTACCACAACACTACCATAAAGCAAAGAAACAAACAACGCATCCTACGAAACACTACAAGCTCGAAATAGTCTCAAATCATATCAGAATGACTCGAAATCGGAGGGCAAGACTCACAAGGACATATCCTATATGGCCAAACACCTAAACCCTGAAAACCATAACTATAAGATCTCTAATCGCTGTGGCGATAGACTCAAAACAGCAATTTCCAAGGTGTCCGAAACTGATCTACAAAGACATCAACATGAAGAGCTTCTCGCCCTGATTCTAACGACTACTCGATCATTCAGAATGGATGTCGTTTGAGGTACTTACGACCAAATATAGCTCGTAGCAGGCGGGCTCGCGATGTGGTCCTCGGCTTGCATTGCTTGCGTTGACGCGGAGAGCTCCTCGATGCTAACACACTCCTACTCTCATATCTGCAATGTGATTAGTATGCGCGACGGTGTGTGTGCGTGAAGCTCACTACTGTGTGCTGCAGAACCCACGACTGTATATTAATTGAGATAACGTAATGTGTTTTTTACAAAGCCTTAGGTTTTAGCTTATATACCAAGCCTTCAAACCTAATGTCCGGCCAAATGACCTGAATTGTCCCTAGGCTTCTACAGAGCTTAATTACAAGAAACTGAGTTGGCTTTACTCATGATACAAGCATCTGCGGCCAAAATACAAGTGCCGATTTAAAATATGAGGTTCCCGTGAACATTACAAAAGTGGCCGTAATGGCTCAGAATAATAATAACGGGATATTCGATGACGTCCATGAACTCGTATCTTCATGTTGCAGCATCCATCTTCATCTTCATTACTTCATCATCATCTTCATGTGGAATCTTTGAGGAATATTTAATGGAATCTTTATGGAAACGTTGTTGAAAGGGCGTCCTTTCAACACTCTCCCCCTCCGAATTCTTGTCGTCCCGGACAAGACCCTATGTCTTTGCTGGCCTTGACGAGTTCTTGATGTCTTAGTGTTGATTGAAGTTGTTGTGGCAGCCTCTTCAGCACTTGGTTGCTTTGCGTGATGTTAAAGATGTCTTGAAGTTGTACCTATAGTGTATCTGAAGCCTGGAACTCTCCCCCTCTGATTGGTTGTTGTATCTTGAATTGCATGAGGTTGTATCGACTTGTTGGTGCAGCAGGTTGTTGTCATTGTAGCTCTAGTTTGCTTTTCCTGTGGTTGTTATCTCGCAGTTGTACCTGTAAGTTGACTTGAAGCTTTGTCAAGCTGTTTTTTGGCCTCTCCCTTTTGACTTGTCAGTAGATTTGCAATTAGTAGTGTGGGGATATCATGGTTCTTCTTGTTTTTGTTGTTATAAAAAAATAAAAGAGTAAAAGTAAAATGTAGCGTATATATAAAATGAAGGTCTTAGATACCTGGATAAGACTAAAGGAAAAAACCCAGTGGGAAAAAATGTCTTTAGTCATAATTAAATGCGAGGCTATATGTACTTAGGTTCTGATGTTATAGAGTTCTGCTGAGTTAAAGTACATATGGCTATATGGCTACTAGTATGGGCTTGATATACATGGATAAGTGTTAGTAGCTTGAAGTCAGAGTCGTTTTTGTTGAGCAAAGGCTCATAAAACCTGTTTCCGCTTTTTCATCGTCATTTGTTTGTGTAAGTGCATGGGTGGAATAAAAAAGAGTGTCTAATGCATAAGTCCAATGATGGGACATCTATATGCTTGCACAAAGTTATGCATGTTAAACAAGATGCGGTGCGAGAGAAGAGTATTGATGGGTTCTTCATGGAGTTAGTGTAGGAAGAAAAACATATAGCATGAGTGCTTCAAAAGATTTCACTACTCACAAGAAGGGTTTTCGTTGTCGAGGTTTTTCACTCTTCCTCACTGTGTCAAGTGCGTGGGTGTTTTTTTTTTTTTTGGGACTACTCCACCTTATATATTATATGGACTTTGACTCTTATGCTCACCTCTTCCAGCATGAGCGACACGACTTTATGTATGCTCAACTCTCCAGCTTGAGCTTATACCTATTAGCTAGACTCATAGACCACAGAAAAATATTAACTTGAAGCTTGGGTCTGACACTTCACTCATTTAGTGTCTTAGCTGCCCGACTCTAGACTCTTATGCCATGTAAGTTTAATGGCGACTTGGACTTACCTGATCGCGGCCTGAAATCCAATTCTATATGCTTTTGATGTTCAGGCCTTTCTCATTAGTTTCTATTTGAGATGCCATGTTGTCCAATACATTGGCATATATCTGCTCTTCATTCCTTGATAGCAAATTGTGGTTGCTTGATGAGACAGGTATTGATGTTGAAGCAATGGTTGATGAAGTCTTCTTCTTCCAGATAGTGTTCTTCAAAACTGTGACCTCCGCATTTACTGTTGCTTTCTTTTTGTTGTTAAGAGGCTGTAAAGGAGTTGTGTATCTTTCTTGTTGTTGAGCCTCAATCGCGGATTTTGGAACCCACATTGTTCTTGGGCCTGGTGTGATCTCCTTTGCCACTTGCCTTGTTTCTTCTGTGACTTGATGGTACCTTGTCTTTAATTTCCAAATATGGCTGTTACTTTTGTAAAAGCCTTGCTCTTGTAGTAATTGATGAGGGATCCATCTATAGGTTGTAGTACTCTTGGGTGTAGCGGGTGGCTGCTCTTGATTTCTTGATGTTTCTTGTTGTCCTTGGGTGATTCCTTGATAAGCTACTACCTTAGGTAACCAGATTTGAAAGTTACCCTCATAGAATCCTTGTGCTTCGAGTAACTCGGCTGGAATGAATCTTTGGACTTGCTTGGAGGTGATCTTCACTTGACTTTGTTGGGTAGTCTGGTAGAATTTTGATTTCATTACCCAGACTTGTCGTATGGTTTGTCCAGTGGAAGACCTTGTCTTTTGCTTTTTGTACCTGTCCTTTCTCTTGGTTGAGTTATGTGATTGACGTTGACGGCTTTGTTGATTCCTGACTGAGTGGTTGTCATGGGATGGAAATCGCCAGGCTGTTATCATGGGCTTGTTGACCCAAACATCTGAATTTCCTTTCTTGTAGCCTTGTGCAATAATTGACTTGCTTGATGTGATCCATTCTGTTACCTTTGCTTGTTGAGGTTGTTCCTGTGATTGTATCCAGATTGGATCATTAACTTTAATCTGTGCCTTGGATACTAGCACTTGGTTGACCTGTTTTGACTTCCTTTGGAGACTTTCGGGTGATGGAAACTTTGGTTGATAGACTTTTTGCTTGGGTTTCCATTGTTTTGTTGATGGTTTGGCTTTTGATGTAGAGGCTTTGTCTTGCACTTGCATTGGCTGGGCTAGAGGTTGTGGGCTTACTTTAGCTTTGCCTTTTTTAATAGCCAAGAATCTTTGAACTGTTGTAGGCTTGACCTCTGTTGCCACTTGATAGCTTGTCGTGATGACCATTGTTGAAGATTCAGGCTCGTTTTCAAAGACTTGTGCCCATGGCTTGGACAAAATCAAGTGTGTTCCCATTTGTCGAGAATCTACCACCAAGAATTTTTCTGACATTCTGTGAGTGTAGTTGGAGAGTAGCTTCTGCAATCCCCATACTTATAACATCCACTTACCTAGAGAGATTTACCTTTATCTGAATATCATAAAGCTTTGGCTTACCTAGAAGTAACCACATGCCATATGACATGACATTAATCGTGGAATTTGTATCAATTTCTCTCATAAAATTCATCTTGACTCCGTCTTGTGCACTTAGCAAAAAGTTGATCTTCTTTGGTACTAGATTGCCTGTGTTCTCTTGAGTGACTTAAGCAATCTTTGGCTTGGACTCCTTGTCATCTTCTTCTTCATTGTTCACACTTGTGAGTTCATCTGTGTGCTCTAGCTCCTGCTTGACCACCATTTCCTCTGATATGTCTTTTGGAGAGACAAAATCAGCATTTGGTTCCTGTAGAGTCATAGGCTCTTCTTCCTCGACTTCAGCTGTTGAAATGTCACCAATAGTGTCTGAACTTCCTGTCACTTGCTGCACCTCTTCTTTGATTGATTCCAAGTCTTCATATTGCTCTTTTGTAGGCGCTGGATCTGAAGCATCTTCTTTGGATCTTAGCCCTTCTTCCTGCAACTTTGCTTCGTTGACTTGCGGCTCCTCCTTTGTACTATGCATTCGAGTTGGACAGTTTGTAATCAAGTGTGTTATCACACACTGATCGCAAAGAGCACCTATTTCTATATGACCAGTATTCGGGCTAGGTATCTGGTTTTGTGCTATCCCCATAGCTAATAACCCTGTTTCGAACTCATACTCAGATTCGTCATCTATCTCACCCATAACCCTTAGCATGTAGTAGGGGACTATGTCATACCCATTCTCATCACAAACTTTTGTTGGTGTGGTCTCATTAACACAGACTTCCAAAGTAGCCAATATTTGAGTCCACTCTAGTGGTTCTAACGCCTCTTCCGGAAAAGGTTCTCTTATGTAAGTATCATCTTCTAAGGCCCTCTCTAAGGCATTCTCATTTCTCCCAAAGTCACTACATTCCGATGCTCTGTACATCCAGATTTATTTCTTTTTGCCCATCCACGGATGGTCTCTTGATCCACTTTGTGTTGTAGAATTAAAATCTTCCACGGGCGTTCTAGTTACATCTTGGTAACTATGATTTCTCATATTGACACGTGTTGTGGTTTCAGCATGTCTCAAGTATAGATAATCATAACCCCAATCTTGTACCATCTTGAGTTGCCTCATGAATGGTCTTCCAAGGATGATTTCATAGTTATTTTTCTTGCCAAAGTCAACTATGGCAAAAGTATGTGCATACTCTATACCACAAGAAGACACCACTATCGCTTCTAGCAATCCCATGGGTCTTTCCACATGCCCATCCGCTAACTTTAATTTTATTCTGGTTGTTCTAAAGGCGGGCCTACCCCATTTCTCCCATATTCATTTTGTTGCTATGGCAATTCCTGCTCCGCTGTCAAGTATAGCTTTTGTTTCAATCCCATTGTACTCGACCGGCAAAATGGCATTACCATCTTCTCCTTCACAGTACTCTCCTACTTTGTTCAGAGGTACCGGTCTTACATTTGATTTAGGCTTCTCGATCTCATCTAGCTCTTTTTCCAGGAACCTTAACGGGCTTTTGATCCCAATTTTTTCCAAGCATTTTCCTATATCCGTCCACATACTTGGCCTGATTTTCAAAAGTTCTGCCAATGTAATTGTGCAGTTCACTAGCGTGGATAGCAAGTCAGTCAAAATTTTTGTGTCAAATTCTTTTGTCCCCCCTAGCCTTCATGATGGAACTCTCACAATCTCAGACTTTGCCTCAAAATCTCCCATGTACTGTGGCAAAGTTCTTAACGATGCAGGTCTACTGTCTTCGGAGGCTACCGATCCTACGTCACCATAATATGACCTCGCATCAACACTCATTTGTGGTCTATCTAATGTGATTTCAGAAAATGGTGCTGGTCCAGCATCCTCTTCTCTTTTTTGGGCATCTCGGACAGCCTTCCATAACTCCTCTGGCCACTGCTCCTCAACTATAGGAACATAGGGTGGGAAATCCCTCATTGATTCATCTTTTGTATTTTGGACTACCCTCGAGTCTTGCGACCTTGGAAGTGGTTCTTCCTTGCTGTATTAATACCTCTCTCAGTGTGTTCAAGTGTTTTGGTCAGGGAAATTCCAAAACTATGTCCAAAACCATGAGCGTTTTCTCACAATTCTCTCAAATTGTCAGTTTTAGACACCCCTGACTTCCGGATGCATTTTGAGGCCTTAAACAACGTTTTTTTCAAAACTGACCAAAATGCATGCCGTTGGCAACCATTTTGGTCAGTTTACTCTAAGACCTGTAGTGCTATTCTCAAGCTACGTTTTGATAAAAAAAGTTTTGGAATCGGAGTCCGTATGTGAAAGTTATGACCAAAATAGTGAGATGTAATTTGGAAAGTTGCTCTATCTTATGTTTTTGCAAGTGGTCAGTTTGAGCCCAAAATTGGTGTGTGCACTCCTTAGGCAATGATAAACCCAGTGGTATACTTGGTTTCAAAGAATTTCTCAAAATTTTTTCCTCAGTTATCTATCGCTATAGACTCACCAAGTACCCCTTGCAGATGTCCAAATGCACTCAAACTTTGTGTACAGGGTATAATGGGCCTTCTGAACCCAAATATGAAGTCAGATTTGAATTTTGAATTTTCTACAGTGAATTCCTGAGTCTATCGCAATAGACTCACCAGAGTGTTACTGGGATACAATTTTTCAACTGTTTTTACAGATTTGAGTTCCCCCTTCTCTTGAGATACTACTCACCAAGTTTCAAGAAATTTGGAATACTTTTCCTTTGTAACTTGCATCAAACAACAGTCTCTTTTCTGATCTTATGAAGTAATCTTCTTAGATGCACTTACAATACTCCAAATTTACTCAAATTTTAACCATAGGCTCACAACAACATGTAGAACAGGGCTCTAAGGTCAATTTTCAAAAATTTCAGAAATCTGTGAAAAAACCCCAGTCTATCGCGATAGACTAAGCAAGTTCTTCAGTTTTGAAAATTTTCCAGATTTCTCTTTACCACTGTGTTCCCTATGCTCTGTACACCTTGCTCACCAATTTCCACTTGTTTTGGAGTTTTTCTTAGGTCTCTAACTCCAACTCTAGAATTCAGAGTCTATCTGATCACTAGAAAATAGACTTAGGATGACTTCCCAATGTCCAAAATCCACCAAATTTTGTGTGTAACCTCCTGAGAGGCTAAACAAGCTATGCTCCAAAGGGTTTTGAAAAATTCAGTTTCTTTGGCCCTACTTTGAGTCTATCGCGATAGACTGAGCAAGTACCCCTTTTATAGGTCAAACTTGAACTTTGACTATACCACTATGTTCCAACACCTCTCCTTAGTCCTCCTACCAATTTTCAAGTGGTTTGGACTTTTACTTTGTCAGTTAGACCAGATCTGGTGTTTTCTACAAGCTGAATCCTCTCAAATGGTCTTAGACCCACATTCTGATGTCCAAATAACTTCAAAATTTTTATGTGTCCCTGATAGCACCTTTCCAAGCTATGCCACAGAGGTTTTTGAAAAATTCAGTTTCTATCACTGGGTTCTTAGTCTATTGCGATAGACTCACCAAGTATGCTAAAATGACACTTTTTTCAAATTTTCTCTTCACAGATGTGTTCCCTACCCTCTGTAGATCATGTATACCAAGTTTCACAAGGTTTGGAAATTTGGTCAAATCCCTTTACCCAATTTTTCTCTGAAGTCTGACTCAAAACACCAGACTTGAGGTTTAGTGGTCTTCTTGATGTCCAATTTGAAATTTGAAATGATGGTTAAGGTCTAGGTGAGGAGTGGATTCAAGCTATCTAGTCACAATTTCCAAAAACTGTCCCACTCAAAATGTCATGAGTCTATCGCGATAGGCACAATAGATTGTGCAGGAAAAGTCAACTCAAAATTGTGACTTCACTTTTAGATTCCCCTTACTCTCTTGTGTCTATCCCTCAAATTTCATGCAATTTGGACACTTGGTTTGTGTTTTGGGCCATTTTTAGTGTTTTTGTCAGAACCTGCATCTCTATCTGGGCTTTAGATTCACTTCTAGTGATCCAAACACCTTGAAATTTGGTGTGTATGCTATGTAGGCTCTGCTTAAGCTATCCCTAGGAGGGATTTGCAAAATAAGGTCCACAGCTAAATATCCCCAACCTATCGCGATAGGCTCATAAAGTTTCCCAGTGTTGGTCTTTTTACAAAGTTCTCTTCACAACTAGTTTTCTTATCCTCTGTATAGTGAAGACACAAAGTTGTGCAATGTTTGGACTATTGGTCAAGGTCTTTTTACCACTGTGTCTCTGAACTTAGACTCTAAACACCACACTTGAGGTTTGGTGGTCAAGCAGGTGTCCAAGTACACTCAATTTTTGGGAGCATCCTTGTATTGATGTGTTTTACCTGTGGCATGAGGGGTTTTGTCTGTTTGTGAGTCTATCTCCAATTCACTAGTCTATCGCGATAGACTGAGCAGAGAGACACTAGGAAGTGATTTTTTTCTCTGTTTTTGGACAGTTTGGTTCCCAATGCCCTTAGAAGCCTATCCCCAAAGTTTCATTCAATTTGGACTTCTTTTCCTTTGGATTCAAGCATTTCACAATTCACTTCCTTACACTCAGAAAAAGAAAATTCCCACTTAGATGCACAAGCACTGATGCAAATGCTTTGAAATTTCACATACAAGCTCTAGAGCATATGCAAAACAAGGTCTTGAGGTCAAACTTTTTGAAAATTGCAGATTTGGTTTCACATTTTTGTTTTTGGGGTTTTTTAGGTTTTTTTTTTAAATTGGACCAAATCTGTGTTTTCCCCCTACCTTAAGCACTCAAATCGGCTTTCAAACGACCATTTTAGAGCACTTTTACCATAATCAGCACAATTTCGCCTTTTGTGTTTTCAAGCACATTTTCATGTCAAAATTGCTCTAGATCAACATCAGATGTCCTACACTACCTAAAATCCTACTTTGGATGGTTGAATGGTTGTTTTTGCTTTCTAGCAAGCAAACGGCCTCCTGCTTACCTTTTGCGTTTTTCTTTGCGTTTTTTCTCTTTCAACTTCTTCACAACCAAACACACAAACCATAAAACCTAATCTAAACACACAACAAAATAATATAACCATACCTCAATGTTAGAAGCGGCTAACGGCTACACCAATTATGCACCAAGTTGTGGATATGTTATGGATGTACATAATATTTACTTTTCATTGTATAGGGCTTGGGCTCATTTAGGAGTTCCAAAGTTGTATGAGTGTAGGCTAGAGAGCTCACTTTATCCCATAGTTGAAGGGTTTGAGGCCCAAAACTATAAAAGAGCCCTATGCTTAATGAGAGGTCATTCTTGAGTGGTCCTTTTGAGAACTCTCTCCCTAGAGGAGGTCTTGATGGCCTAGCCTTTGAGCTTAATGCCCATGCTTAGAAGGTTAGTGCTAATCACATGTAATTAGTGTAATCCTCTCTTAATTAATCTAGTCTTCATTATGTTGTCAATCATGTTTCTCTACTTTCCTTCATTGTTTTGAAGTGTTGATCTTCTCTAATCTAACTCTTACTAATGCTAAGCTTCTCCGATTAATGGAGTCCTTATCTAACTCTCTCGATTAAGCGGAGTGGGTGTACTCGTGATTGAGGGATTAGAGTTGCCCTCTAATGGTGTGCTTGTGTGTGTGTGTAGGTTTAAGAAGCCTTGAGCTTAATTTTATTATGTGTGAGTTGATTTGGACACCATGATGGGCATGGTTGGGGTGGCCGACTTGAATGCGATCTTGTGTGCTTAATCGTCAATGCATGTAATTAGAGTTGTGCTTGAGAGATTCCAAGATTAGTGTGTTTCACTTCGTTGCTTGATGTGTGTAGATGATTGCTTAAAGTTGATGCTTGATGTGCGATTAGCATTAGTTGAATTGGGATGATTTTTATTTGCATTGGAGGATGCACGCTCTTGAATCCTCTCAATCTTTGCATCCGATGACGCTCTCACACATTCTTTGTGTGATGCCTCCAAGCCCTAGCCGGGTCATGCTCTCTCTCCGGATTGATAGATTTGTGGGAGATTGCCTATGCTATGGCGAGGCTCCAACATTGGCGCCGCTGCCGGGGACGGGTTGCCTACGCTAGTGGAGTTGAGGTTGCAAAAGATAAGAGTAATTTGATTACTGATTTCTTGTAATTAGGTAGGATTTGATTTGTGTGTAGTGTAATTAGGTTTAATTGGATGTTTATAGAGTCATTTCACCCCAAAAACCTAAATTCTCTTTTGATTTTGCTAATTTTTCATTAACCTTCACTAATTTTGCATCCCATCATGCTAATTTTGTGCTAATTGTACTAATTCCATGCTAATTTTATGCTAATTGTGCTAACCTAACCACTAATTTTGATTTGGAATGTATGCTAAATCCCCTTAATCGAGGAAGATCATTACTCTTAATTGCTCTAATCTATGCCTAATCATGTGATTGAGTGTTGATTTTGGTCAATTCTTTGATCAATTTTGGACCGAATCGGAGTTGCACACATGTGTGTGCATGATGGAATCGTCGCGTGGAGCAAGAATTAGCTTGCATGCAATCAATTGTAAGTGGATTGACCTACTCCGTTTAATTTTTGATTGATTAAGTTGATCCCATTGAGTTGCTAAATCATTGCTAAAATTAGGTGTGTGTGCCTAATTGATGGAATTTATGCCTAATTTGATGAAATTGTAATCAAATTGGATGCCTAGATGCTTAATGAATGGTAGTTTTGCATAAATTGTGTGTGCAAATCACTAAATTGATGCGTATGTGAGGCTATTCCGGTCATGGAGTAGGCCTAATTGCCAAAATTTGGGCAAGATTTGAATGTGTGTGCCCATTTTAAATAACTTTGATGAGAAGATTTATGGTCAAATTGAACACCTAAATGCTTGTAGATTGATGATTTTGCAAGAAATGTGTGTGCAAGCATTAGGAATTGGCCTAATTTTGTTGCTAATTGAGCAAAAATTGGATTTGTGCACCTAATTTTTGTGTGTGTGCAATGCTAAATTGAGCTAAAATTGGATCAATTTTTTATTAAAATTGAGTTAATTTAGCATGTATATACTCATGTATGTGTGATCAAGTGTGCAATTGATGAAATGCAATGAGTGTTTAATGAAATTTTTGCACAAATCGATGGCCTAAATTTAGGTGTGTGTGCCTAATTAATGGCCAATTATGCCTAAAATGGGGATGAATAATTGGTAGCAAGTACCAATTATGATGATTATTAGACCTAAAGATTGGTGTGTACATAATTGATCAATTTGGGATTTTGATGTGAATGACTCAATTTGTGCGTAATTGGGGATGATTGAGGTACAATGCCATTACCACATATGCTAAATTGATTAGATATGGTGTACTTGTAGTTTTCCACAATCACGTATGAATGACGAAGATAAATAGGGTTGAGCGATTAAGGCTATTGGATATGAGCAATTAAAATTGCAATGATTAAAAACCGGCTTAAATTGACCAATGTTTTGTGCCAATTGGATTAAAGTGACCGAGGATAGTGAAAATGAGCAATTCATATTGCAGTGATTACGGTCAGTTTTAAAATGGTCAATGAGAGAACATATGCGATGGTATTGCTTAAGGGTATGCTCAAATGATTAGCATTTTGCATTGCGTTTTTTATGGTCGTGTGTGCTCAATCATTAATGGACGTGACTGATCACTTTCTCTCTTTCGATACACATTAGCGTGAATATCCTTTTAAGGATAATTTTGTTTTTTGAATCAAATGAAAAAGCTTTAACCGACTCGCCCTCGCTTCGGCATGCTCTGACCTACCCGTGACTTGAAATTTTGAGATGCTTGCCATTGCAAATTCACACACCTTATTGTGGAAACCTCCTCTTAAGATAGTTTTCAAAGAATAAAAATAAAAAATAAAAATGGTAAATGTTTGGCAGGCCTGGATTGGCGCTATCCGAACACACACACCACACACACCAATTTTGTTTGTGCTACAAGCCAAACCAAGGCCAGCTTGGTAGCTCGGAGCTCGCAAGAGGACACACACACACTCACTACAGGACGCTGCTCACAATCCCCCTAATTTCGCTGCAAGTTGCTATCCGCCAGCCATAAACTCACACACACACACGGCTTCGTAGCCTTTGCTAACGGCTGCCTTCAATGCCTCAACTTATTACAATTATTGAGTGAATCTGACTCTCCATCCACTTTCATCATTACATGGGGTTTTTCCAAGATTTACAACATTAAAAGGACTTTCCGTAATCAATGAGCTACTATAGCCGTCTTTAGGCAAAAATGATATAATTAATTGATGCGCCTCTGTTGACCGCTTGGATTTGGCGTGTGTTGGTCAACACTTCAACAGAGCGAGAGATAGGGAAAGAGAGATAGGGAGGGAGAAATAGAGAGAGAGAGAGAGAGAGAGAGAGAGAGAGAGAGAGAGAGAGAGAGAGAGAGAGAGAGAGAGAACGAGAGAGAAAGAGAGAGAGAGAGAGAGAGAGAGATAAAGAAAGAGAGAGATAGATAGAGGGATAGAAATAGAGAAAGAGGGGGAGAGAGAAAGGAGAGGAAAGTGTGTAGGTCTAAGTCATGGCTGAAAATGTGAGAGAAGCAAGTTTGGATGTGACCAAAAGCTGAGCACTCTTGTAGTGTGTGATACTCATACTCTCAAACTTGAAGTGAGCATAATGTGCACAGTCAATTTGACTCTTCTCCATTTTCTCAATGCCCTGTCTTGCATTGAAGGAAAAGGGAGCTAAGCCGAATGGCTGCAATAGTGCGTATTGCCCACGAGGGGATAGGCTCAAGCATATAAGTGTGAGTACGGTTTCCTCTTTCAGCAAAGAACATGTGTGCGCTCCTTGCCGCACTGTCGAAGCAAGGGCCTTGCCTAACACTGTGTGCGAGCCATAGACGGCTCCAAGCACACAACTAGCTTAACTAGTAAGCTCAAAAGAGGGCAATGGTGTGTCACTCACCGCTCTATGCTCCTGCCGTGGAGGATTCCTCGCCGTGAAGAAGAAGGAGACGTCGCTACGTCGCGCTCAACCGCTTCACCGTCGCGGCGTGCCGCCGCAATGCTCAATCGCTCTCTCTCTCTCTCTCTCTCTTTCTCTCACACACACACACACACACACACACACACACACAAGGAGGTGAAGAAGAAGAAGATGGAGATGGAGATGGAGCAAGAGCGCTCTTCTATTGCACAAATGAGAGAATGCCTGAATAGGTTTAGTTGTCTTTTATATGAGCTCACCCCATTCACACTTGGGCGCCCATGCTTAGCCAACTAATCCCTTGAATGTACCAGTTAGAGTGCGCCTCTCATCGGCGATCACTCTTACCCTTTTCCTATTGGTCCGACAAGCCCGGTACCTGACTCTACCAAATACATAATACACGTCCGTCGTAGGTGATGGGGTGTCCGTGAGCCGTGACGGTTAACATGCCCCCCTTCCTGTTGTAGATTCCTTCCTCGGAAGCTATTGAGTTGAAGCTCATTCGTCGAGGTGGAAGAGCATTTGAGATGAATGTCCTTAGCCTTCTTCAGTCACTGCAAAATTAACAACATTGGCACAGTAATTGCATTCTCATAAGTGAGTAAAAAGCATATGCAGTTTTAGGTAGACAAATTGATTGGTAAAAGAATTTCAAACAATTTGTCAGCAATGAACATTAAATTGCAATGTAATCAAATGCATAAACAGATGTAAAGGTAAAAAATTAAACAAGTCTGGGGTCGCTAATTTGACGGTCGAAAGGCACTAGAGATCGAATATTAATACCATGGGTAAGATTCTTAATTTTCTGTGGTCAATTGAGTTGTTTAATCGCGAGAGCCAAGTATTCATGTTCGAGGGCTGACTAGAGGCTATATCTAGAAGACCTTGTAGTTAAGCTACCATAAAAGGAATTTCTCATGAAATCATCACCTGACTGATTACTTTTTCTTTAACCCCCCAAATTCTTTTCACAGTGATTCAATTTTTATTTGTGTGCTTATTTTGTATGCCTTGGGTTTTTTGCTTTTCAAGGAAAAGCGCCCACACTAGGAACCTCTAGGGCTCTAGTACCATAGGCAATACATGTGAGTGAAGTACCAAATCAAGCTGAGATTTCTATTCCAGCTTAAGATTTTACAGTGTGGCACTTTGATTTTTTTTTTGTTCATTTTCAGCATTTTAATTTTGTAACTTTGGGGGGTCATATAACACTGATACACCTCCCCAGGCTCATCACACTAGTAAACTCCCTTTATAATACTTAAGCTAAAGGTCAATAGGGTCAAGCCCACTAGAAAGCGCTAGTACATTTCACACAATGCTGCCTAAATCGGATTAAGAACCTAAGTAGCTATTGATTATTAGGAAGGCATTCCCCATGGTATTAAGAGAAGATCTCTAACACCTAACTTGGTCAAACTAGCTTAGTTGGACTGCTTGATTTTTAAACCTAGACAAGTGATTATGACAAAAAATTACATTGAATTAAATGTTTGTTACTAAGCAAATGTGCTGGATATTATTCTACTAATCACAATTAAAGCAGGCAATCATAGATGCAAAAAAGATAAGGGGCAATGCTAATGGACAAGAAACACCTGTTTGTGTTGGTGGTCGCGCTTGATTTGAAGAGTGAGTCGAGATAAAGATTCCATGAAGGTCCAAATCCTATCAATCGCAACACGCTCCTGTACACACTAGGAAACAAAAGGAATACCTCCAGGAGGCACATTAGTGGGAAAAGGTACCAACACTTATTGAACACAACAAAAAACATAAGGAACCCTAACCTAATTATTTGCACTCCCCTAGAGAGTCAAGGGAATAGGATATTGTAGAGGTTGGGGGGAAACCCTAAGGCTAAACCCCTATCCTCGTCGTCGAGATAAACAAAGTCATCATCCATGAGACCATATGTGCCATCCGTGTAGTCCTGTAAATTTTCTTCTTCATCATAGGTGCCCATGTTTACTAAGAAGGTCACTAGACGCCTATAGTCATCTTGGTCAAAAGGGTAGGCTTGTGCAATGGGAGAAACGCTCTCTACTAAGTATGGATCAGACGTGGTTAAGAGATGTATCAGCCATTCTAACTCCTCAAAATTCCTCTCACATGCTAGCGTATCTATCAAATCCCATTCACATGCAAGCACTGGAAAGACCATGTGAAATATTTGTGAAAAGTAACGAGGGTACACCCAAGGCAGGAGTGGATGACTCTAGCGTACTAGCCGTATCTATACACGCAAATAGATGATGGTTAGAGTGCAAATATTACAAGGGTCGTGTTCTTGTGCATAATTCGTTTTTATGATTTGTGTTATGGCTCTTGCTCTTTTACTTTTTTATCTTGTTTTTGTGAGTATAAGGCTTTATATATACATTCCCTAAGATTGGAGATTAAGAGGTCAGGGAGAAAGGTTGAGAGGGAAGCAAGTGAATGATGGATGTCCACAAACACTCCCCCCTTCCTTGGGTAGATCATACCGTTTGAAATGATGTCGTCACCCTTTGAAACCAATTGTTCCAGTTGGTAATAGGTGAGGATTTTTGCCAGTAGTTTTCTATTACCCTAGGTGCCTCATCAAGTTGCAAGGGTGGTAAGGTACTCTCCCAGGATCGAACTTGAAGTGGTTCATCAGGTGATTCTTGAACACTAGGAGGTGTGGATTCTTTTGTAGCTTCATGGAGGTCCACTACTATAGATGGAGGCTGTGTAGAAGCTTTTACCTCTATGGATGTATTACATGAGGAGCTAGAAGCTTCATGGGACTCCCCCCTTCCTGAGCTAGGTGGAATAAATTGGTTTTGCCTTGGAGCCCAAACTAGCTCTGGACTAGGTGTGTAGCATTCTGTGATCTTTCCCTTCCCACGGTCTGCCATTGGCTTTAGCGTTACACTGTTTGACTCGTATGGGTTTGTTGTCGATAGGGAAGGACACATTTTACGTTTAGGTACCCAAATTTGCTCATTTCCATCATAGTAGCCTTGGGCTTCTAATAGTTGTTTTGGAATCCATTGTGATTTGGTCTTGACTCTCCTAGGGCGCGCTCTTGGTTTTCCCGGGAAATTTTTTCTTGGAATGGATGGGAGGGTTGAGGTAGTTGGAATTAAGGCCTTGGAGACCCATTGATATGTACTCTTAGGTCGTGCAGGTTGAGTACTTGCAATAGTACTGCTTGCTGCAACTACAAGTGTTGAAGTGCTAGGTTCATGGGTAGCCAGCAAAGACGAGTTAACCACCTTGGCTTGTGAATGTTGGCTATCCTTCAACTTTGCTAGAGTTTGCAACGTAGGTGACTTTTCTTGAATGATAGGGGTAAGAGTCGGTGGTCGCGTCGTGACACTACCAGTATCCCAATCAATAGTGCATTTGGTTGCCAACATCCACGTGCGTCCCAGGTTTACGTTGCCTTCCATAGCTCCCGCGGGCATGACTAGAAACCTCTGCACTATGCTTCCATTGTCATAGACAACAAGGGTCTGAAGGACTCCAAGAATAGCAGTTTTCTTTTTATTAATGCCCTTGACTTGCATCGTACTCGGGAATAGGGTCGGTTTCCCTAATTGACACCAAACTCCATAGGATAACAAATTGTGTTTAGCTCCCGTATCTAATAAGGCATTGTATAGTACTTTCCCATAGGGGCTATTTAGCTCAATTGGGTATCGTAGGGGTGGCTCAAATTCTAATGAGTCGTCATCTGTGTCCTCGAAAAATGCTTGCGTGATTCCCAGATTAGCCTCTCGTTGGCGTCTAAGACGTTGTTGTCGTTCTCGAGCCTCAACTCTTGCTTGGATTTTTTTAAGCTCTGCTTGTTCCTTGGCAGCCTTCTTTTGATGGATGGCTTGCAACTCTTCCTGGCTTAGAGGATCATAATATCTTTTGAATTTACTCCCATTAAGGAATCCAATGGTTTCAACTCCATCTAGAGTCTCCACACGAATGGTACCTTGCGGGGTAATTTCACACACTCGATATGGTCCCTTACCAGCGTATTTCAATTTCTTCTTTTCATTACGTACCCCGTACATAAGAACTTTATCACCAACCTTGATGTCTTTATCCTTTAGATGGCTATCAAACCACTTCTTTCTCCTATCCTTTTCTACTAAAGCATTTCGCACAGCTAATTGCCTTTCTTCATCTAGCCTTTCCAGGATATATAATCGCTCCACTAAGGGGTTACCATCCCAACCTTCTTGAGAAGCTACTCGAAGACTAGGAATGACAAACTCCCATGGCATAACTGCTTCTTGGCCATATACCATTTTAAACGGTGTGCAATTAATAGCAACTTTATACGCAGTACGATAAGCCCATAAATCTGATGTAAGCTTTAGGTCCCAATCAGTGCGATGAGCCTCAACTGTCTTTGTCAAAATGGAGATGAGAGTTTTTTTGGTACTCTTAGCTTGGCCATTTGCTTGGGGATAATAGGGTGTAGACTTGTTGTGGGATAATAGGGTGTAGACTTGTTGTGGGATATCATGAAGTTTTATGTGAGTTCTTCTATTACTTCATTTATAAAATGAGTTCCATTGTCACTCACAAGTTCAAAGGGGCATCCAAAACGTGTGATAATGTTCTCAAAGAGGAACTTAGCTGTTGTTTTTGCATCCGCCTTTCGTGTTGCTTTTGCTTCAGCCCATTTGGTTACATAGTCCGTAGCCACAATGATATATCGTGATTGCGTGTTACGTGCAGCCGGACTAATCGGTCCTACAAAGTCTAAGCCCCACTTTGCAAATGGTTGGGTTACCTTGATGGGATGTAGAGGCATCCTATCACTTCTTTGTGGATTCTTGAAGCGTTGGCATTCATCGCATCCCTTTGCAAAAAGTGATGCATCCTTAAACAGAGTGGGCCACCAATAGCCTGACTGTAAGATCTTTCGGGCAGTCAACTTTCCTGAAAAGTGACCACCAGCTACGCCCATGTGTGCCTCTTGTAGAATATATAAATACTCATCCTCGCAGGCACAGCGTCTAAGAACATCATCTTTTCCTCTCTTATAGAGAGTTCCAGCCAGTAAGAAATAGGGTTCGCATTCCTTGATTAATTTTCGAGCTATATCTTTTTGCAGTTCTTTGTGTGGAAAACCATTAACTAAGAAGTTAACAATCTTTTCACTCCATTCAGGCATTGTCTCAACAATGAACAAAGGAGTATCAGGAAATTCATCATCAACCCCCGTAGGAGCTTCGCCATTAGGGATACGAGATAAATGATCCGCCATGACATGTTTCCTCCCAGGCCTCACAACAACAGTGAAGTCAAACTCAAGAAGAATTAACAACCATCGTGTAATTCGACCTGTGGAACACGGCTTGTTTACCAAATATAGCAATGCTTGATGATCAACATAAAACACAAACTTGGTAGCAAGAAGGTAATAGCGAAATTTCTTTACTACGTAAATCATACAGGCGTGGCCCTAGGCATAGGGGGTGCCTGATATGGCATGTTATTATTAAATGGCATGGCTCCACTTGTATAAGAGCTTGGATAATTCCATTGTGGATTGTAAGCTCTTGGAATAATCGGAGGTGTAGGAGCTACATGAGGCTGAGGTACGACAGGTGCACATGATTGATACATACATGTAGGTATAGTTGGGGGCACTGTGCTACTAGGCATCGACGAAGTGTTAACAAATGAACTCCATGGTGTACTTCTTGTCAGGATCACCATTGGGATATGCATGGTAGCCGTAGTGTCATTAAGAGAAAGATGAGCTAGATCTGGGAAGGTAAAGCTGCCACTTGTGGGCTCAGATTGTACTGAGGCTCCTGGCGAAACAACATATGGAGGATCAATGGGGCTCACTGAGGGAGTCTCCATTTGTGACAGGGTTGGTTGTTTGGCCTTTCCCGTATCCAAGAATATCATTAGGCCTGTTGAAGGCATGTTGATCCCTGTGTTCTGTCTTTCTAACTCGACAATCCTATGGAGGACATCACAGACTTTCTGTTGTTGCTCATCTATGCTAGTAGCACCCGAAGTGGATTGTAGAACATCTAACCAACCCACATGATAGGTGTGTCCTGTGTACCGATCAGTTAAAGCTTCTGCTTGTAGGTCATACTCCCAATTTTCGTTTAGGAATATCCCATCTAGGCCTGGCGTGCTGGAGGTTTCCCTTGAAGTGGAAGCATTATTGCTCCCCATAGCTTGCCCCTCCGTGACTTCTACCTTGGGAGCACTCGGTTGCTCGGCTGGCATGATTGTTGTCATAGGAGCCTTTGATTTCAGGGCTCGACTTTGCTCTAGCCTTCGTAGGTTCTCAATTTCCCTCTCCCTTGTTGCTTGCATATAGCGTTCGATCTCTTGTACTTCGGCAAGACTCCTACCATCGGGTAGTAAAACCTCAAAGGGAGATAGTCCTAAAGGATCAAGAGGTGCAGTGGATGGAACATTCACATGCACACTCTCAAGAAGCATAGGGTCTATTTTAGGTATGAATGACGAATTTACTTCCCCACTCCCTTCATTTATTTCATTAACCGCATGTTCGGAGCGAGTAGCTCTACTAAGGGTCTCTTTTAAGCGGCTAAACACGCTGGACCCGGGCCGTGGGCCCATGGCATGCATGTCTTGACTTGAACTATCAGGGTTTGGTGTAGGGTACCCCTCCATGACTTCGTAGTCAGAGGAAGAATCACTAGACGTGATATGAGGATCTTGGGTCGCGCTACCTTGAGTCCCGGCCGAAGGTCCAGAACCTAGGGTGGAGGAATAATGGGTGCCCGCGTAAATGGAGGCACTACCAATATGCTCGTGCTCTAACACTGGTCCAGAGCGTAGGTTCATATGACTTGGATCTCCTAGAAGTGTCAGTGAGGGCCCGTGAAGGCTGCTCACCTAGTAATTTTGCGTGTTTTGCAACCCAAGTCTTTTCTTATTTATTTATTTTTTGATTTTTTGGTCCTTTTTTTCTGACCCAGCTATAGAATAGAACGTATGATAGCTCAAAATGAGCGTCTCGGTTAGAGGGACGTGTCGTGCTTTACAGCCCTCCGTTCGGTCACTTTATGCCCTCGGAATCCCTAAAACCGTCAATTTCTAGTAGGGAACTAGGTCCAAATTAGAAAGTCTAAGGGTGCAAGTGGGAAGAGAAGGGAGGAGAGTGGAGGAGTTGCCCCACATGCTCTCATTCCCTCTTGAGGGGGTAGGGTATATATATAAGAGTGAGTCTAGTATATATCATAAGACTCAGGACTGAGGCCTGGGCTTGGGCTTGGGCTTGGGCTTGGGCTTGGGGAAACGATCCCAATCAAAATTTTAGTGTAGCCCCCCAGTCACTCACGCTTAAATATCGGTGTTTTTTTTTTTTTTTTTAAAGGCGACGACCGCGCGCGGTTTAGGTGACCCTTTCTTGGCCACACACACTGTCACCTACCTAACCTCCCAGTCAACAGCTCACAGACAGCTCACTACCTTATCTACTTACTAACAGTGCTGCTAACCACTGACTAATCCGTTAACTGCTTATTGACAGTGAGCTAACTGTCCACCTACTTCCTCTCTCACTACCTTACTGTGCAAAGACTGTGTGCTAAAAAACCTTGACAGAAAACTGTGTACAGTTTGTGTGCAGGAAGAAATTGCTAACTACCTTCCTACTTATTCATTCACTGCAAACAAGCTAACGACTACTAATTGTGCAAAGACTGTGTGCAAACAGAAAACACAACATTATGCAGAAATCACAGAACTTGCAGACAACACAAAAATTAACAACTTGCAAAAAAACAACTCATTCCTCTTCCTCTTCCTCTTCCTCTTCTTTCCTACTACAAACAACGCATAGGAGAAGCACAAAGTGCCTCTTGGGCTTAGTGCAGGGCGATTCCCCGGCAGCGGCGCCAAAAATGTGCGCTCCTTGCCGCACTGTCGAAGCAAGGGCCTTGCCTAACACTGTGTGCGAGCCATAGACGGCTCCAAGCACACAACTAGCTTAACTAGTAACATTAGAAAATTTCGGAGGTCATTTGGAGGGCCTTCTAAGAAAATGTATTTTTTGCACTCTCTCTCTAGAAAAAATGGCAAATAAAAGAGCTGGGTCTTTCATAGTAAAACTTCAAAAAGTGTACTTTAAGTAGATTCCTTACTCCTCTGAACATTCGTTCGTAGTGATTGAGGGATAATCCTCTTTTCAGTTGCATTGAATGAACAACGTCAATACGGAGGGAATGAGGCTAACATGGAGGGACGAATCCGCAGCCGCTATTCACTTTCCATTAAACCTGCACATTTGGCTAATGGTGCACTCCTCAAATGGCACAAATGTTACCCAGAAACGAGCCAAATATCACCTTCACATTGATTTGGACAATGAGTACCAACCATTGATTAAGCGCAGTAAAACAAACACACATATACCTCCCACCTCCATAGACACGCTCAGAGCTCAAGGAGATAAACACATAGATATCTTGACGAGAGGCTCTCTCTACCCTAAGAATCCAATAACTAATGCGTCTCCACCGTTTGTCAATCCTACAAGCTTATTGACCTTTGCTGGTGATGGAGAAAACGGCCTTCTGCGTTATTGTAAATCACTTACAAGAGAAGCTGAAACTTACAAGAGCATTCTCCAAGCTCAACAATGTGAGATTGTTCGCCTTTCACATTTACATTCTACAGATCAGGTTACCATTTTGCAACATAAAACAGAGGTACAAGAACTGAAAGGAAAGGTGCGAAGTTGTCAAATGAAGGACACCATCTTGGGTGGTCGTATCCGAAAGAAGAAATTGCGCAATCTTGAAACATTGCAGGTTGCATCAGGAGGTCTCAAGAAAAGAATCCGAGCATTAAGGTGATGCTTCTTGGTTGGCTACATTGTCTTAGTTAAGTAATCTCTTTGTTTTTTCTTGTTATGCATTGTTTTCATGTGCCTAAATAGTGTTAGTAAAGCAAATTTTCTGTTATTTACTTATGCATTGTCTTCATGTAGAGATTCAATCTATCCTGACAAGGAAAACATTGACCCCAAAGCCAATATAGGAAAGAGATTGAAGCCACTTATAAGTAGAAGCCTGGCAGCAGATATAGTACATGACAAGAAGTTTAAGGTTCTACAAAGAAATGTAGTGGACCGCTTTATTTCAGAGAACTCAGTGCCTGCAAAAGAGATACAAGGCACACTTGATTCACTTGGTGTAAGCAAAAGAGGATATTCGGCTATCCAAAAGTCTGTCTCATCCATCTTTGCTAGGAAGGGTATAAAATCCAAACTTCTACCATCAGCCTCAAGTGTTTGGAAAGAGAGGCTTCAGCTTAACGAGGCACAGGGAGACTATCTTGGACAGCCCTTTCATATTAAAGCAACTTACAGTGGCCATGGAGCGAACATGGCATATGATGAGTTCAACAATATTCTTATGGACCTGCGGATACTACAGAAGAGAATGGTGGAGTTTTACAACATCACATTTGAAGAGTCACGTGGACTATTACATTTTGTGTTAAAATTGGATGAGTGTGAGCTTGTTAAAGAGAAAAAGCTAGAGCGTGTTACTATTACTTCAATGAATAGAGCCCTCTCAAAGTGTCCCAGTGATGATCCTTTATATTTTAGTGTTCAATCAGAATCTAACATATGGTGGCTTGGTGCGTTTGAGGTAAGCGATATTCTCAAGTAAGCTCAAATGTTCAGATCTACTTAAGTCTCATTTATTTTGTGTTGCAGGTAAAGAAAGAAGATCATGAGATTCTATATTGGGTGTTCCATCGAACTAATATTCCGGAGCTGATTGATCGACAGACTAACCAGGGAAAGGTACTACATCTAGATGGAAGGGGAGACTTTCAAGTTCAGTGGCATCTTGCAGGTGACCTTAAAACATTAAAGTGCATGTATAATTGTGGAATGGGTGCAATGGCAAAGTCACCGTGTTTGTTCTGCATGGAGCCTGCAAAGGTCATGGACCCAAAGTGGTGGAGAAAAGCTCCAACACGTCACATTGAGGATCCTGCTTTTCGACCAGTTTTGAAAATACCACTTGTGAATGTCCACATTTGTACAATGCATGCCCTTTGTAGAATTGTAGAGAAATTGGTCTACTTATACATCGGGTTTGCTTGGAAGATTAAGAACTCCGCAGAACGACAAGTAGCCCTGCAGTGCTTAGAAATGGTACTGTCGGATATGGGGCTTCATGGTGGCAATGTGAAAATCCAGCGGGATGAAAAGAGATCAACTGCTGAGAAGGATGTCCCATGCAAACCATCCATCGGTGGGGTGAAGGCACGGAGGTTTTTATCTAAGCCCCAAGGTACAAGAGATCCAAAGCTAACAAAACATGGAAAAATATATAACACATCTTATGCTAGCGAGGTAGAGTATCAGAGCTGGAAAAAGCTACATATTGCAGTCAAAGACCACGAACCAACTACTCATAACGCGAAGGCTGAGGTTTGGCGATCAATAGACATCCTATTTTTGATGTGCGACAAAGATGACTGGTCACAAGGTGATATGAACAAGTTCAAGGAAAATCTCAACCTTCTGAAAAAATCATTCAAGACAGCATGGACAGACACCCAGATTACTCACTACATGGTATTATAATGTATTCTTTCTCTCTTATGTGCAAATATGTGACTGTAAAACATTCTAACTAATCTCTTTTCATATCCAGCACATCATCTTCAATCATTTGCCATATTTTATACAGAAGTATGAGAACCCGGCAATATGGAATACCCAAGGGATGGAAAAGTCTCATTACATGGCGAGAAATGCTTATTTCAGGCACACACGACATGGTGGCTCTCGAATCAAGGCTAACAGTTTGAGAGAACTATTTGAATGGTTCTATCGTAGAATCATTCATCGAATGCAGGCAAAAGAAGTCTTGGCAAATTCAGCAACAGCACAAGCCATCAGACATTTACAACAACAAAAAGCTAAAAGATCAATGGCATACAACAACTCTGGAGCTCGTGAAAGTCAACGAAGGTGGAGAGAGACAATGGTGTATGTGAATCACAAGTGGAGAAAGATACTCTGAGTGGATGACATTGTACAAAATTTATGTAATACATGATCTTATACAATTGGTACTTGAAGTGTATCAAGATTTTGCAGGTTCAATTTTGTTTTTTGGCACGTCACCCTTGTAACGAATCATGAGATGTTTGCCATACTCTAAAAGTTCATCTGGGTTTTGTCTACCAAGAGCTAGTGCCATTACTGTGTAGGTGTAGTAATACGCTGCCCGACCACCTGTATAGCCTAGGCAGTAACCAAAACAATCTCTAGCAAACACTTTGTCCACAAGAATGACTTTATCTGCACTTTTGGGCAGCACCGGTCCACCCAAGAAGCGTGATAGTGTCTTGAATGTGTAAGTTGCTATTGAATCCTCTTGTGACATGGAATTGTGAAAAACTACTATCGGCGACTCGCAAAGCTTTGAAAGGTACTGTGCTAGGGCCGCATCCCTTCCTCGATACTCTCTTGTCCGGCGCCGAAGGAAGTCATCTTTGTCAGCAATCCAAGACTGCACATACAATGTCAGAAATGACACAAACAGAGAGAGAGCGAGAGAGAGAGAGAGAGAGAGAGAGAGAGAGAGAGAGAGAGAGAGAGAGAGAGAGAGAGAGAGAGAGAGAGAGTTACCATGAAGCTCTCATCCTGCAGAAAGAGGTTTTCTTGCCACAGGTCTACAGATGTAGTTGACCCCTGACCTGAATGGTTAAACCAATCCTCCACTTCTTTGTTACTTTTCGATGGTCTTAGGCTTTGTCTTATTGCTTGGAAGGTGGCTTCATCAGGTAGTGTCTCCTTGTATTTTTCAGCTTTCTCAAAGCATCTTCGAAGGCATTCCATTGGATTGCTGGATGTTTCCATTGCCTCATCATCACTACTATCCTCTGAAACAAATCCACTCCTCTCCTCTTGGACTCTGGAAATAATAGCTAGGGAGAAATCCTCCCTTAAATAAAACACACTTTGCACATCATGTAAGAAGATATAGGTCCTGTCCCCAATCCTGAAGTCAGGCACAGCAGGCAACATCATCTGAGCATGCTTCTCAGTGAAGTTACTGACATCCAATGGAAGTTTGATTTCTGTGGTTTTCACAGAGAGCATCTTACTTCTTTGTACTTCAATTGCCTTAACCTCAAGGTCGACTGTGTCTTCAACCTCCTCGACTTCTTGCATATGAGTTGTCTCCTCGCATTCCTCATCTGGTGCTGCATCCTGCTCCTCTAACACCTCATCAGGATTCTGCATGAGGAATCCAAACAGGCTGTTGAGGTAAATCATAAAGCCAAAGGCTTCCTGAATGAGTTTGCATTCTTTTTGGTGCAAAGGGCAGACTGAATGTCGGCAAGAGGGTGGTAATTCCCTATACTTCTTCACTCCCTGTCCCTTTCCACCACAGTCATTTAAATGCACAAGAGTCATAGTAGGCAGAACAACCCTTCCTACCTGCACCATCACTTCAAACTTATCTCTGTAGGACTGCAAGAAATTACTGTGCTGAGCTAACAGGTCTTCAATGTCAAAACTTTGGATTAAACATAGAATGAACTAGATCATACTTGTCCCCAGCACCACAAGATGCTGCAAAATCAAACAGCCTCTCATCAGTTGCAGCTAGGTCTTCCAGAGAAGACACATCCTCCTTCTCTTTACATTTAGTACTTTCTAGCACATCTGCATCATCTGAGAAGTCTATATTTCTCTTTCTTGTATTTTTCTTCAGAAGTACTTTACAGGGCACCACACCCTTGTAGGGTGAGGGATCCTCTTGCCCTGGTGACCTCTCTGATTGATCTTCACCAATCGACTTTTCCTCAGATATGTCCTGACAAAAGTCAACAGTTCTTTTGGCAGATACATTAAGCAACTGAGCCTGCAAGGGTTGAAATCCTGGCACAAGCTCTGGATCTGGTTTCAGCCTCTTCTGCCTACTGGACCTTAATCCTATTCATCAAGAAACATAACAAGTCAAAACCATGAGGAAACATGACAACTCTGCCAAAACCAAACCATCATGATCTCTCTCTCTCTCTCCTGATAGATATAAATATATATATATAATAAATAAATAAATAAATATATATATATATATATATATATATATATATATATCTGTCTCTCACCAAAGCACAAACAGAAACACACCTAGTCTCTCTCTCTCTCTATCTCTCTCCAAAGAACACTAAAACATACACAAAGCCTCTCTCTCTCTCTCTCTCTCTCTCTCTCTCTCTCCAAAGAACACTAAAAAATGCACACAGCCCCTCTCTCTCTCTCTCTCTCTCTCTCTCTCTCTCTCTCTCTCTCTCTCTCTCTCTCTCTCTCTCTCTCTCTCTCTCTCTCTCTCTCTCTCTCTCTCTCTCTTTGCATTTGTCTATTGGACTAAAGGCGCGCGAGGAAGGAAAAGTGCCTTTTGCAAACCTCTCCGCGCGCCTTAAGTACAACTGAGAGAGTAATAACAATACTAACGGCGCGCGGAGAGAGTTGCAAAAGGCCATTTTCCTTCCTCGCGCGCCTTTAGTCCAATAGACAAATGCAAAGAGAGAGAGAGAGAGAGAGAGAGAGAGAGAGAGAGAGAGAGAGAGAGAGAGAGAGAGAGAGAGAGAGAGAGAGAGAGCGAGAGAGAGAGAGGCTGTGTCTGTGTCTCTGTCTATGGAACTAAGGGTATTGAGGTGTGTGTGTGTTGAAAAACACACACACACAATTTGTACCAACTGCTGGAAATACAGAGAGAAAGAGTGAGAGATCACCTGTTTTTGGTGGGGTTTGCAGGAACTCAAAGGGAGGTGTCTCCTCCATTGCTTTTCTCTGTGTCAAGCTGACTCTGCCTTTCTCCCTCCCTCTCTCTCTCTCTCTCTCTCTCTCTCTCTCTCTCTCTCTCTCTCTCTCTCTCTCTCTCTCTCTCTCTCTGTGACACTCCGATCACTCTCTCTCTCTCTCTCTCTCTCTCTCTCTCTCTCTCTCTCTCTCTCTCTCTCTCTCTCTCTCTCTCTCTCTCTCTCTCTCTATCTCTGTGACAATCCGATCACTCTTTCTCTCTCTCTGTCTCTCTGAGACTCTCTCTCTCTCTCTCTCTCTCTCTCTCTCTCTCTCTCTCTCTCTCTCTCTCTCTGTGTGACAATCTGATCACTCTTTCTCTCTCTCTGTCTCTCTAAGACTCTCTCTCTCTCTCTCTCTCTCTCTCTCTCTCTCTCTCTCTCTCTCTCTCTCTCTCTCTCTCTCTCTCTCTCTCTCTCTCTTTCTCTGGCTCTCTCCCTCTCTCTCTCTCTCTATTGTTCTCTCTGTTTCTCTCTCTCAAAATCACACTTATAACGGATACACACGGTGGCGCCCCACGTGTCACTATAAATTATAATATATTTGCATGTTGTCGCACGTGTGGTCATTATTGAGACCGTATACTTTTTGTACGCCATATAAAGCGGTCAAGAGAGAGAAAAAACACACCTCATGAAAGAGAGTGAGTGAGTGAGAGAGTGAGAGAGAGAGTGTGCAAGAGCATCGCCTGCGTCTCCGAGAGCAAGGCCACGCAGCGACATAACGAAGGTCTGCTTCTCCCTCTTCCTTTGCCTTAATCTCTCTATCTCTGTTTCTGTCACCCACACACAAACACACAGACACACATCTTTAAAATACAAACACACACACACACACACACACACACACACATACACACTCACAAACACAGACACACTCACAAACACACACACACACACACACACACACACACTGACAAACACACACACACACACATCTTAAAAATACACACACACACACACACACACATTCTCTCTCTCTTTCTCTCTATACCAAAGGCGCGCGTAGAGAGCCATACCCGTAGTGCATGTCTCTATGCGCGCCGTTAGTACTGTCCATTGACTAGAGAGAGAGAGAGAGAGAGAGAGAGAGAGAGAGAGAGAGAGAGAGAGAGAGAGAGAGAGAGAGAGAGAGTATGGGTGTGTTATTTTACCCTATACTAACGGCGCGTGGACGTGCTTGTTGAGGTTAAAAAGTGGTCCGTGCACGCCTTTAGTAATGTGGATTCTCTCTTTCTCTCTCTCTCTCTCTCTCTCTCTCTCTCTCTCTCTCTCTCTAGTTATATATGCTAAGCTATAGAAAGGAGAGAGAGAGAGAGAGAGAGAGAGAGAGAGAGAGAGATTCATAGAAAGAGAGAAGGGGATTGAGACTCTTCTTTTGGTGTACAGTAAGATGGCTAGAACAAAAGCCACTGCAAGGAAGGCAGGCAAGGGTCCAGGATTAGCATCGAAAGCAAGTGGTAGATCTGCAACCCCAAAGAAAAGACTTGGAAAACCAAATAAAATTCTGAAAGGGCCAAGGATGAAGAAGCTACAAACCTGCATGGGACACAGCTCACAGTTGTAGATGTCACACATGATGTGAATACAAGGGCAAGGGCAGAGACTATTGCTCGCCAAACAGAGGAAATGAGGGAAGCAGAGCTTAAGGAGAAAGCAAAAGTAGCAGTGGAGTCCCAGAAACAAACAGAGTGCAATGTGACCCTGTCTATAGAGGCAATGAATCAAGAAACTCTACTTTCAATGAAGAATGGTTTGCTTGCAGAGATACCATTTGTAGATGGAACCAGAAAGCTAGCTTTGGAAAAGGTGGACATTGATTTATTGCAGAATCCAGATGCTGAGATTTCAGACACAATTATCTATGCTTGTCTTAAGTAAGTGTTACTATCTTGCTAGCTTTGAAAACTCAGATAATAGGTTTGCTAACTCAGGTAGAGTCTCTGCAGCCTGATCAAAAGTCAACTCCCATTGCACACTCACACAGAGGTGTTTCTCCTTGATCCACAAATGTCTGTAATTATTAGACAAAAGAACAGTCCATCTGGGACCTTTGAGAGCTGGTTTCTCCACTGTGCTATGCTGGAAGTTACTGTGATCATCTTCCCATATGAGAACAACCATCACTGGAGTCTCATATGCCTTGATGTTGACCAACCAGCAGTGTGGGTGTTCAATTCAATAAAAGGAACCCACCCTGAAATTAGGCTGTAAGTGTTTTGTATCAGAAAGTGTTTATTATAGATATCCATGTAAATTTGAAGCCTCATGCTAACATCTTGACATTGCTTTGTGCAGTTGTATAAAGAGGTTGTTGCTTGCCTATGGCAAGCTATGTGGAAGGTATGAACTATACAACAAGGCCCCAATCAAAGAAGTACCTGTCCCAAATCAAACCGATGGGAATTCTTGCGGCTGGAGATGTCTTCTCCATGCAGAATATGTCCTGCAAAGCTACTTTGCATTAAAACCTTTCATGACTAAGGTACCCATTTGGCAATGCATGCAGTTAGTTTTGGTTTAGTCTGTAAAAGAATTCTCACCATGTGGTCTTTCAATTTTGCAGAGTGCTTTAAAAAACTACACATATGATTATTTGCAAAGATACCGGGTAAGTTTAATACAACACCTGCTTACTATGTCTAGCCCTAGAGAGCTTGAAGATAGCGGCTTGGATGAGCGCACTATTGATCTTACAAAACATGACGTGCCACCACGACAAACCCCTACATCCGATACAGTGGAATCGCATCGGGCCGAGGGTGTCATATCAGCAGAAGATCAAATAGCCGAGGATGAGGAAAGGACAAATGAGCATATGGAAGCTGCTAAGGTTCAACCGGAGGAGATAATGAAAGAGCCAAGTCAGCCAGTGGAAGAGCCAAAAGAGCCTATGGCTGAAACCCAAGATGAGGAAAGCAGGCCTATAGATGAGCAAAAGGATATGGATGAGGAAAGTAGGCCTAGGGATGAGCAAAATGATATGGATCAGGCAAGGATGTATGAGGCAAGCCGATCAACCTTGAATCAGGCAGAAAGGGCCATGGGGGAGACCCCTGATGAAGATTTGAATGATGACTATGAAGATAAAGCGGAGGAGAGCAACAACGACATGAACACTACAGAGACCTAGTATGGACCCTTGCTACCTGTAGATACGGTTGTTCCGGTAATGTCTATTCAAGTATGGCAAAATATGTTCAGCTTCTAACTACTTATATGTACTTGTCAACTTTTACAGAGGTTGATTATCTTGGACGTCAATGGATTGCTGTTGATGCGGGTGCCTCTCGGTGACAGAGGACCCTTTGAGGATTTGCAAACGTTTCGGATGGGAACTTGTCGAGTCGTGGTTCGTCCAGGAACCAAGGAATTTATTGAGTTTCTTCTTCCGCGCTTCAGAGTTGGCATATGGTCTTCAATGCAAAGGCAAAACTTATCGCCACTAGTTGCAATAGTTTGCAGTGTATGCCAAGCTCACACGTCAGATTTTGCCTTTTTGTATGATCAAAGAAAATGCGTTACCGTTGAGGGCCACTACCACCCTAAAAAACCAGGATTACCTCTTTTGTACAAACCGTTTAGCCAAATCGGTGTACCCTTTGATGCAACTAATACACTACTAATTGATGATACTCCTGAAAAGGGAGAACTAAATCCGCCGGGAACAACTATCTCACCACCTTCTTTCGAGGGGCATTCCTTCGATTTTTACCTTGAAGACATTCTGATTCCATACTTACAGAAATTGTATCTCAGTCCATTGTTCACGGACGAGTTTGTACTCTTTAATGAATTAAGATGATTCTTCTATCTGTCTTTGTCTTGTCTAACATATATATATATATATATATATATAGAGAGAGAGAGAGAGAGAGACAGAGAGAGAGATTTGACGTGGTAAAGAAATGTATTTCAAGCACACTTTTTCACAGGGCACAATTGAAAAATGAGATCAATAAACTTCATGTCTTGAAAGTCATTTGTATACACTTGGGTTTACAAGAATATCTATTACATTGACACTACTTCAACCCGACCATCCAACTCTTTGCACAAAATATCTTTTTCTCTTCGCCACATCACCTTACGGCCAGCTAAGAAAAAGGAAAAATCTGATAGTTCCTTGTGCATTGACTCTTCAATGATGTCATTTCGCAAATGCTAAAGACTGCATAGCTCCCTTATTGTAACCACCAATAGTAGGCCATGCTCTTTATCAATCACTTCCACATCCACAGTAGGATTATCTTCCAAACCTGCAGAAACATGGTCCATAGGAATGTACTTACCGTTTAGCATTTGTGATCGCATATACCAAAATGAGAGTAACAGTGATTGGCTTGCAATCATGTACTTGACAACTAGAGTATCAAGCGCGACCTCGCACCGTAAACCAATCTCTTCCTTTGCATACCATCCTTTGTCAAGAAGTTTGTCACAGGATGACTGCTGAAATGACTTGCACATGAACATAGTTTTTGTAACTCTGATGTTGTAGCTATGAAACAGCTCTATGAAGAGTGCAACAGGACAAAAGTTTGCAATTCTAACCAGTTTGGTAGGAATAGAGCTACATAGAGACCTTTGTATATCCTTGTAGAGCTTACTTCGCATTGCCTCCACCATTGTTTCCTCGGGAACTGGCCAGTCCACAGTGTTCCAATCGGTTGGTAGAGGCAGTTTCACCAACATGCCATTCTTATTCCCTGAGCTGAGTTGGTAAAAGTGGTCATAAAAAAAGATTCCCTCATCAGCCAATCTTTTGCTGCTCCTCTCTGAGTACTGTAGAGAACCAATATGGGCATGTACAACATGGAAGAGGCCTATTATGCACTCCACAGGCTCCCATTGCTCATAAGAAGAGGGATAAACATCTGCAATATATATAAGAAGAGTTAAACTAAGAGTATCAATAAGTACAAATGAAAAATCTAATGTAATTGAGTTGTGAAGAGTAGAGACATTACTCATAACAAGCGGGAGAAACATTGCAAAATATATAAGAAAAGTTATAATGAGAGTATCAGTAAGTTCACATGTCAAGAGTACTTACAATTGCAACGTGGTTGATGTATATCTGATACATTTCCACCGTTTGCTATCACCTCTGGATGGGTAAACATATGCTGAACAAGAACTTCCTTTACAGATCTTTTGCCGATCTCAACTTTGAAATCCAACACCCTGGCCTTCCATGCTGAGCGGTAAACGTTGATACCACTAGACCTCTTGGGTCTTCTTGGTTGCATGAGGACCCATGAACCTTTGTTTATCCTTTGTCCAACCCATTGGTTGTCTGCACTTATTGAAGCTGGTATTGTAATTGAGGATATGCTACTACTTGGCCTTCTAGGCAAAGTGCCGTTGTTGGTTGTTGGTGTGAGAGACAGTAAACACCTTGAGGCTCTTGGGCGAGAAGACGTGGATGCCATAACTCTCAGAGAAAAGCTTTAGTGGAGGGAGATTCACTTTGAAAGCATTCTAATGGAGGGAAAGTGTTTTAAAATTCCAATATCTTGTGCGGGCTTAATGGTCACCCTCCAGTACGTTAATGACCATAAGAGAATATCAGAAGTGGGACCACACGCAAGCACCTAAAAGCTCGGTAAAAGGAAGGAAATTACTATGCTACAATCCTAGTTTCGTGAAAGCTTTATGCTATTTTCCTATTTTTTGAGTCTTTCCAGGTACTTTCCTACGTAACGTAGCCTTCATGCTCATTGGACGCGCTCTATTTTTCTCTCTCTTCATATGGCCCTCCAAATGACCTCCGAAATTTCCTAATGGCTCAAAAGAGGGCAATGGTGTGTCACTCACCGCTCTATGCTCCTGTCGTGGAGGATTCCTCGCCGCGAAGAAGAAGGAGACGCCGCTACGTCGCGCTCAACCGCTTCACCGCCGTCGTGCTGCCGCAATGCTCGATCGCTCTCTTTCTCTCTCTCTCTCTCTCTCTCTCTCTCTCTCTCTCTCTCTCTCTCTCTCTCTCTCTCTCTCTCACATACACACACACACACACACACAAGGAGGTGAAGAAGAAGAAGATGGAGATGGAGATGGAGCAAGAGCACTCTTCTATTGCACAAATGAGCGAATGCCTGAATTTTAGGTTTAGTTGGCTTTTATATGAGCTCACTCCATTCACACTTGGGCGCCCATGCTTAGCCAACTAATCCCTTGAATGTCCCAGTTAGAGTGCGCCTCTCATCGGCGATCACTCTTACCCTTTTCCTATTGGTCCGACAAGCCCGGTACGTGACTCTACCAAATACATAATACACGTTCGTCGTAGGTGATGGGGTGTCCGTGAGCCGTGAGGGTTAACAACATGGTTTTGTAGTTGGGGGTAATATGGGTGGTGTAATGTATGAAGCGTGACCCATCGGATTTCTCCCAATCCGTAATACATTGGTGTAACATTTAATGGCCGAAAAACTTGTGTGTAGAGGAAATTAGCATGAACATAGTGGGAATTTCATTAGAATAGATTCCTAATGAGAATTACAAGAGTGCTTGGGTGGAGAGAGCAACAAAAAGCATAACACCTAGTTGGATAGCATGAACAACACTTTCAAAAGAGAGAGAAATTAAGCTATTGACAACATTTGAGGACTGGATTTGCATGGAGCCGGTCTCCCCTCCAAAAGGCTTTGTATTATGGTTTCTCCCATCAAGAGAGACATTGTACAATACAATTCTTTGTGTTCCTTCAAGACTAGCTAGTGCAATGAAGATGAAAGCTTCATGCACTAAGCAAAACACTTAGCAAACACAACATCAATTATCCCCGGTCTCAGACCCAAGACCTCACACACCTTCAAAGATGTTGAGAGCTAGCAGGGTATGAGAGTAGATTGAGAGGAAGAAGGAGTATTCTTACGAGAAAGATGTACATCTCCTCACATAATCACTCATATTAGCATAGCTTAGCTTAGTAATTAGCATGGCAGAGGAGATGAGCATGCATTGAAGCTTGGCTCTTGGTTGGATTTGCATCACAAAGCCAAGAGTTGTTGGTGTAGGCCTCCCTTCTCACAAGCTTGGAGTAGGTGATAAGCTTTCCATTAAAGCTTGAGAAGGAGAGAGAGTCTTCTTTACTTCACACATGAGATTGTGTGAGTGTGTGTGTGATAATGCCTTGCAAAAATCAGCGCCTCGCTCTCTCTTGGGTGACCCCTCTTGTTATTTTCTCTTGCTATCCTCTCATTGGACCTCCCTAGGGCTAGCCAATGACAATTAAGCAGCATAAGTAATAGCCTTCTGACATGTGTCCCCCTTTCCCCTTTTGTGAGAGCTTTAGGTAATTTAATAATTCAACTAAACTCTCATTGGACCCCTTTGCCTCCTGGCCAATAGGAATCAGGCAAGCCATTGGGCTGCTGAATGCTCATTGGACCCCTTGGGAGACTGTCCAATAGTCTTCTAGAGGACTTAATTCTCATTGGTTCTTTTATTAAGTGTTTTTAAATTAATTAAACTAGATTTACTCTAGCCTAATTCTCATTGGTCCACCTCCAAGGCCATCCAATAGGAATTGGGTACACCTTGTGGGCATCTGGCCTAGGGAGCTGACATGCGTCCCTCATTCCCTTTGTGTAAAGGGAGCTTGTGTGTGTGTGTGGCTTTCTCTCTCATCCCCTACAAGCTAGGCTCGCCCCCTCCTATGTAGGGATTTGAAAAGACTTTTGGGACACACACAAAGCATCCAATTCCCCCCATGGTTGACCTTTGGACACAACCTTTGAATTTTGGAACCTTAGCATTTTGGAAGTCTCAATGGGATGAACCTTAGGGTCTTGCTTTTTAGCCCATTGTTGCACATGGATCTTTTGCAGATGGCCCCCCCTTTGGATCCCTATTGTGGCCAGTCTGCTAGCTTAACCAATATTCTAGCTTTTTCTCCCCTGGCACGTCTCCATATTAAATGATCAGTTTAACATGAGAAAATCATTTAGGAGAATTAGATATTGATTATTATGAAATTACCTCTCTCTTGAAATCATAGTCATCCTCGACTATGGTGTAGAGAAGATAAAGCATATTCATGAGTCCTTTTCTTAGCAGGTAGAGGATCCCCATGTTACCCTACGACATCATTCCACAATGGATGACTAGTCCATTTGGTGCTTGAGAGCCTGAGGCTGCCGCAAGCATGTCTACACATTAGTCCTATCAATCTTCCATAGTAGAGTGACAAGCTCTACTTGGTGTTTGGGAGACGTCATCTCCAAAGAGAGTCTTATAAGACAAAAACTTTATTCATTTTTAACATTTTGTATATTTGCTTACTCTTGGGAAGCATTGTAAGCATTGACAAGGTTTAGGTTATCCTTTAATTGTATGACTTGCATCCATCTAGCATCTTCAAAAGGATAATTCTTAAACTTAAGAAGATATCATCGGATAGTCTTACCGCCTCTTAGTACCTTATCTTCATGTCGGAGAATGGACTCGGGCTGCAGCACCTCCTCTTGGTCATCGATCTCCGGTGGGTCTTCAGTAGTTGGTTCTTGAGGTGGCTCTCCTTTGTAAGGCTTTAATAGGCTCACATGGAAAGCATTGTGTATGAGCCAATAATTGGGCAACTTGAGTTGATAGGCCATCTCATTGATTGGCCTAAGAATATGGAAGTGACCATAGTACCTTTTTGCTAGTTTAGCATAGTACTTTTGGTGTTCCGTAGGATTCTTGCCCGTCGTGTACTTTAATCGAGCCTTGGGAAACTTTAACAAGACCCAATCATTCTCTTTAACACTAGGTTGGTAATGGGACACTTTTATGTCCTGTTAAGTGACCATTTTCCTTGAATTATGTCAAGAGTTTCAAAATGGATTTTGAGGTGCTATCTATCTAGAAAGTTGTCTCATGAGCTGAAAAAAACTCGAAATTTTTTTGGAACATCAATTCCATCTTTAACATTGTCCTTGCACAACATTTCACAACCTAAACTGTGTGAAAAAACGGGTCCTGTTTTTGGCTTTTTTCAACTTTTTGCAACTATACCACTATAGAATTCATGTTTGTGAGGTCTATAATGCTAGAGAACTATCTTTAGTAGTCCTCAACATGTCCTGATGCTTCTAGGGAGAAATAAATATTAAAGTTGTAAGTTATGACCAAATTACAAAAATTGTCAAATCCTATTTTTTAGCCAATTTTAGCTAACTCTTCTATGATTTTTTTAGTGGATTTCATGATATCCAAATGCATTTTTTATTTTCTATGTCGCATATTGTAACATAAATCTAACATTCCTTGAGTTTTGGGGCACCTAATACCCTATTTTGCATAGTACACAACGATGGTTGGTTTTTTCAATTATAGAAGAAAACAAAACATTCTAGTATATCAAGTATAGCTTTTTCAATATTGTTAGTTTCTTGTGACAACTACATGCATTTTGTAGGTAATAACCATATATAGTCATAAGGATCAAATTTGGCTAGATATTGAATAGTTTCTATGGGATTCTACAACTCATAATGTTGAACCCAGTTTTTTCATGTTTGTTATATTTAGCACTTCATCTTTGTCCCCAAGATTCCCCTTGGTAAGAGATGTATTATTCTTTTGACATGCTCCATGGCTCCTTATGAACATAAAGGACAATAGGGAACTAAGAAAACATGCATATATTATTTGTATTGAGCATGGCTATAGAAACTTTGATGATAGGTTTGCAGAATGGTAAAAATTCAACTTTTTTGTACCAATTTATTTTGGCAAAACAAAAAATAGTGAGTGAGAAGCAATCATATGTTCTGATCACCAACCCATTGAAGTTAACTAGGGAGTTTATCTCAAGTCCTACAAAAATCCCTAATCGTATTTTTATGCAACAAAACGTAAGAAATGACTATTTTTATGAAAATTCACTGGTCCATCAACTTTGGAGGCTTGGTGTGACCAAAAGATGAGAAATTTTACAAGTTTTTTATTTTTTCCATGTTTAGTAGGCCTTGAACTATAACCTCATGAAAGGATTTTACGAAATGAGTGGATCTACTATGGTTTTGGAGGTTTTTTTCAAAACCCTGAAACGACACTTTTATGTCCTGCTAGGTTACCAACCTAGTGTTAAAGGCTTGGGCTCTTCTGTGCTTGTCAGCAGGAAGTCTTTTGCCTTTGCTGTGAGATAGAGATAGCATCCTTAATGTAATCTACCCAACGTTTATCCATATAAGTCATTTCAGCTATTTTGCAAAGCAATTGAGATTCTCAATTTTGTGAGTCATCATGAGTTTATGAGAGCAATCGGATTGAAAATCGGATTCAGAATCCATTTATTTATGATTTTTCTATATGTGGAACCATAGGTTTATGTGGGAACCTAATCTATGTGTGAAGAAAAATCTTAGAGATAGTATTTTTAGGAAAGAAAGAGAGGTGAGTCAAAATTATGACACTTCTTTCTTTCTCTCTTCCAAAATAGAATGGAAAATTGTAAGTATAGAGCTTTTTAAAATCGCGCATAGGATTCGCAAATGCCACCAATATATATATAATTTTAAAAAAAAGAGCCGCGACGACGCGCGAGCTTTTCCTTCTCTTATTCTTGAAACCTCTCAGTATTTTTAGCACCCCTCTAGGGCCTATATAAAGGACCCTTCTCCTCTCACTTTGAACACACACATCTACAGAAGCGGAAGCTCTCTCGCAACGACGCGTCGGAGGAAGCCTCTCTCCCTTAACCTCTCACCTTCAAGCCATCTCCATCTCCAATCTTCGACGTGCCGTCACCCGATTTGTGAACATACACTCTCTCTCTCTCTCTCCAACAACGCGCTTTTCTTTTCTCCATTCCGAAGCTATGGCTCCGAAGCGTGTAACGCGAAGTTCTAAGGATGCCCATGACGTTGCACCACCAAGGAAGGTGGAAAGAAAGGTGTCAACTCCGAACGTACCTCATGCGGAAGCATCAATCGAAGAAGAAGCCGAAGCCGTCCAACCGCCAACACAAGAGTTAGCCGCACGCGCCCCAAATCCAGTAAAACAAATTTATAATTATGCATAGTATTCATGTTGACCGGTAAGATGAACTTAGATCTAACCTTACCTTAAACCGACTGGAAACGTGATTGTTCAATCACATGAAACAAGCATATGTTTCATAAAGTAGTAAAAGTATTGTTTTTATAAATTGTTATTGTTGATAAAGAAATGTTGTTGATAAGTGATTATGGTTTGAGAATATAATTTTGATTGATCTTGTTGAAAGAAACATTTATAATATGAAATACTGAAAGAAAATCTTGTTTCCAGATGGAACTCGCGGTTAGCGAGAGGAATCCGCGGTTAGCGGAAATTAAAGTTGAGGAAATCAACTTTCTTTTTTTTACCTTGCGGCGGTTAGCAAGATGCCTTGCGGGTAGCAAGATGTCCCTTGCGGTTAGCAAAAGGGAAGTATGCGCATCTCGCGGTTAGCGATTAGGAAAAACCTTTGCAAAGGCTCTGTCGGTTAGACAGAGAAAGTCCGTGGTTAGCGGCAAAACTTGTATAGAAACTAAAGACTCTTTTTTTTTGCGGATTATAGAATTATTTAACTCTGGTTATGAAAGAATTGTTTGATGATGTTTGAAAGGATTGTACTAAAGAACTTGTGTTAAAAAATAATTAAAGAACATTGTTATATATGTCGTGGTAGTAATTAAACAACATTAAAAGAACGGGTGAGTGTGGTGTGGAAAGTGGGGATCGGCTCAGGTTGCCGGTCAAGGATGGGTGGACTCGATTAGTCGAGTACTTTTCACTTTGTCTTAGTTAGTTAGAGATTTATCTCTTGTCATATTTCGGAATTAAGGATGGCGGCCGTGCCTCTTAAACGCGGGGAAAAAGGCGTTGTCTTTGAATCTTTCATATGTGAAAAGGATTTTCTTCTCTTATAATGTAGGATCTAGAGTCCATAAACCTTTAACCTCATCGACCTGGCTTGTGGCGTAGGGTCTTGTAACTATGAACACATCATGTGGAAGTCTTCTTCTCTTTCGTTGCTCGTATCCTTGCTTCGCATTATCGGAGTAGGGTGTCGTCAACAGATTTAGAGGATAAAGAAGGCTATCTTCCAAGTTGCCCCGATCTTTTAGGACGGGGACCTTACACTTAATCTTTTGAAAAGATTCTTGTAGGTCCCGGCTATACTCATCTGCAAAATGAAGATCTTCCCATGTACCTTAAGTAGCAAGGGACTTTTTGATCTTCCCTCAATTACCTCAAAAGACGCTTTTCCCGTCAAAGTATGTACAGTGTTATTGTAAGCATACTCCAATAAGGGTAAGTACTTCTCCCATTGGGATCTTTGATCTACTTCCGTTATATAGGCTTTTAGTAGATCGAGAATTGTTAGGTTAGCTATTTCACTTTGGCCATCCATTTGTGAATGGTAGGCCGAAGAGAAGTTTAGCCTTGTCCCTAAATTCTCAAAGAGACCCTTCCAAAAATTAATGGTCGTTCTAGGATAAAATGAGCTTGTTTACTGAACCTGTCTACTATCGTCCATATTCCTGTATTCCCATGGATAGACTTAGGCAATCCAAAGATAAAATCCATGGATATGCTCTCCCATGGTGAATTAGGGATTGGCAAGGGTTGAAGCAATCCAAGTTGCTTCCCTCTATCAAATTTTGACTTTTGGCATACCACACATTTAGAAACATACTCTTGTATGTTCACTTTCATGGTAGGCCAATAGAAATATGTTTCAATTCCCTTTAAGGTAGACTGAATCCCTCTATGCCCCGCATAAGGTGGAGCATGAGATTCATACATTACTTTCTCACGTAGTGAATTAGTAACACATAGTCTATTGCCATAGAGAAGATAACCATCTTGTAAAATAAATGGTTCTTCTTTCTTCCCTAATGCAAGGGCTAAAATCACATCTCTAAAATCTGGATCAATAGCATACTCATCTATCATTGAAGATAAATCATTGTGAGTTGCTATGGAAACCGCATTCACTCTCGGTCATCTTGAGAGTGCATCAGCTATTTGATTATGCTTGTCAGCAATGTGAGCAATATGAAAATGAAATTGCGAAAGGAAATTTGCCTACCTCATTTGTTTGTCGGAGAGCTTGGTCTGTGTCATGAAGTACTTAAGACTTTGGTGATCCGTTTGCAGAATGAAAGGAGTCCCCAATAAATAGTGTTTCCATGAGTGTAAGGCATGTAGAACTGCAAGGAGTTTCTTTTCATATATGCCTAGAGCTTGCTCAACAGGGTCAAGCCTTTGACTTTCATAGCGTATGGCATGCCCTTCTTGGAGCAAAACAGCTCCAAGGCAATCACCACAAGCATCACATTGGACCTCAAATGGTTTTGAGAGATCCAGTAGTGTAAGCACAGGTTGAGGGATAAGCTTTTCGAAAGCATTGTTCTCCTTAGCAGACCATGTATACCTAACGCTTTTCTTTGTTAGGTCATGTAATGGTCCCGCAATTTGTGAGAACTTTTCTATGAAGCGTCTATAGTATTCACACATACCTATAAAGCTTCTTAGTTCATGAAGATTCTTTGGTTTAGGCCATCCTTTTATTACCTCTAACTTTGATGGATCCATTTGGATGCCATCTTGAGAGATAATGTGACCTAAATACTGAATCTCTTGCAAGAAAAATTCACTTTTCTTTCGATTAACATAAATTTTATTCTCTCTTAAAACTTGAAATATTACCTGGAGGTGTTGCTTGTGTTCGTCTAATGAATTAGAGTAGATGATAATATCATCAAAGAACACTCCAGTGAAGGTTCGATGAGGCCTGAACAACTTCTCCATCAAGCGGTTGAATGTGCCTGGTGCATTGGTCAAGCCAAAAGGCATGACAATGTATTCATAAAGACCAAATGTAGTGCGAAATACGGTCTTTACAATGTCTTGATCAACTATCCTTATTTGATGATAGACACTTTCTAGGTCAATCCTACTGAAGTAGGTTGATCCTTGTAGCTTATCAAATAGGTCTTCTACCCGTGGAACGGGAAACCTATTCTTGATAGTGATCCTATTTAGTGCTCTATAGTCGACACACATACGATATGTGCCGTCTTTCTTTTGCACTAATAGCACAGGTGAGCAAAATGGAGACGAGCGAGGCCTAACCATGCCCTTCTCAACTAACTCATGCACTTGCTGCATAATCTCCTCTTGTTGAGCTTGAGAAACTCTATAAGGAGGTTTGTAGGCGGTGAACTTCCTAGAAGAAGTTCAATTGCATGGTCATCATTACCTCGTTTAGGAGGTAGCTCACAAGGGATGCCGTCAATAAAAACATGTTGAAACCCCTTGAGAAAATTGGATAACTCTAATTTGTTTTGGTTACTTTTATGTTCTTTTGCTAAAGCATTAGGTTCATTCTGAGAATCTTTAACAAAAATCATGTACACGGAAATAGAGCTCTTTATTGACTTATTGAAAGCTGGTGTATATACAATGGGGATAGTGTTACCCATTTACTTAGCATCTATATACATATCTTTTTCCCTAAACTTAAAGGAGATTCTCCTTTCAGGGAATTTAACATTGGCAGCCAGACGATCAAACCATGGTGCCCCTAGGATTACATCCTCATGCTTGAGAGGAGAGATAAAGAAGTCCTCTTTGTCCACATAGCTTTGGACATGAAGCCTCAATTTCCCGATTAAGGGAGTGACTGAAGCTTCTTGCCCCTTGAAAGCACTGTCTGCGGGGCGGGTAGGACATCTCCCATCTCCTAGGCTTGTATACCTAGCTTGGTGGCCAACTCTATAGATATAAAATTGTGAGTAGAACCAAGGTCAAAGAGAATAAAATCATCATGTTCTCTTACCTTTCCCCAAGCATGGCATAGAGGAGATCCTTTGTGGTGAGTTTGGTGAGTCTCCTCCTCTTGGATTTCAACCAAGGTAGCTCTAGGAGGATCTTGGCGGTTGTTCTTTTAGGGACAAGCGCGGTATGCATGCCCTTGTTCGCCGCACTCTAAACACATGTTATCCTTGCGATAACGCTCAAGCTCTTCAGAAGAGAGTTTGTTTTTACCGTTGTAAACTCTCTTCTCTTTAGCTTTGTTGGAGTTGCCCTTAGGAGACTTTTGGACATTCTCCTTCCCCTTAGGCTCGTTGGAACCCTTGTTTTCCGTGGGCTTATTATTTCTTGTAGCCCCCGTTTGGAAATTGATTCGAGAGGCCACCATAGTATGGTGTATTACTATTAGAAGCTGGACACACCCCACGACAGTAACTACCCGGAGGATTATTATTTTTTGTAATTATTCATTCATTGAGGAAAACCTAATTTTTCACCTTGTAATTATTGGGACTTACAGAAGTTTCCAGATTGTATCCCAGTTTTGATAGTTAGATTGAGTAGATGGTTGCTTTTGGAACTTTAGGGTTTGAGAAATTGTAAGGTATATATACCACTTTTTGACCTTAATGAAAAACCTTTTTGTCATTTTAAAACAAGTTTTGAAGTCTGTGAGTGAGCGTACTGTGTACGAGAGAGAGAGTGTGAGATTCATCTTAACACTACGTGTGCTCCAGTGGTCGGAATCTATTGCGAAGAAGTGCAGCGTGATGCCCCCAACGAGAGCTACCCGCCGATACCTACATTGCGCGCGTACGGTCCGGTTTTGCGAGCTCCTTCTACGAGCTTCATCGGTTGTTTGGGTGAGCATACGTTGTCCGATTTTTCATTGCAACATATCCATGTGTTCACATTGAGTAGAACTACACATTAGGAACTTTAGATTTCGGAAACGAAGACCTGCAGATTTCGGCCAGACATCCTATGTGTTTCTACACCAGGTGTTTTGGGTTGGGATTTTGGTTCATGGACCTTAGGGAGAGCGACCTATTGGTATTAGTAGGGTCTCCTTCAAGTTCTATGGTGTTTCGAGATTGTTTGATGGGTATTCGGCTCTAGAAAGCGTTGTAGGGAGTTTCCTCTTATGCACTCTTGAAGGCTGTGACTTAGACAATTGGTAGATACCTCTGTAGGAATTAGTTACGAGTGTAGGTTGAAACCTTATGCTTGCTTCCACTCACCTGCGGGTCGAGCTTCATCCTTAGCTGACATTACATGTTGGGTGAGTTCTCGCTGTGCTGACGTCCGTCGCGGCGTATCCCTCCAACATTGGCGCCGTTGCCGGGGACTAAAACCTTAGGTAGGTGACCAAGACTAATCCTTGAGGATTGGGATTTTTGGCTTGCTAAGAGTCTCGCTTTACATTTAGATAGGATCAGAGGGTGGAGGAATCTCTAGGTCTTAGAGGGAGTCTAGGAAGCGTGTGCCTGGCCTAGATCCTTCGACTTAGGTAGATGAGGTAGAATTAGGTAGTTGTAGGTGGTAGTCGAGTTCTAGAGTAGGAGTTGGAGTGGTAGAAGCGGTGAGAGGAGAGCTTGAGAGTCCAGAGAGGCCAAAAAGCAACCAAAAAAACACCATCATCACCATTTCACATGATAGGTAGGAGTAGAGTAAGTAGGACATCATGATTCAAGATCCAGAGCATTTCATGCATGTACACTTGCTTGGTAAAATCATTACAAGTTTGTAAAAGACGCAAAAGTGTGTTTGAAAGCCTAATTGAAATCCAAAAGTTACTGTGAGTGTTTCTAATAGACCTACAGAGCATCAGGAGCATTCCTGCCAGAAAAAAATTTAATTTTAAGCCAGGAGACATCCTACACGTAAGATGTCTACATGCTAATCTGGGAGGACTTTTGGGCTTTTGAGTTGACCAGTGTGTTCAAAAGGTAGGGTTTACCCTAATTTCAACTGGAAAGTGGAAATTTGGCCATATCTTGACAAGATAAGGCCAGATAGACTAAAATTGTCAGACATCCTACCCAAATAGTGCCAAAACATTATTTTGAGACCAAAACCATAAGAGGGATGCATGAGCATGTCTTGCATGATATATTGAGTGACTGAAAGGGGTTTCACCTCATTTGGGTGAGAAAATTGGGTTCAAAGTGGACTTTAGCACTTTTGACTGAAAAAGGCAAGAACAGTTGAAATTTGGGACTTTTGGCATCCAAACCAAAATCTAAGCATACCATTGGGTTACTGACATCAAGGGGAAGCTGTGGGACAAGTCTGGGGTCAAACAGGCCAAAAAGACATCCTACGCGTAGGATGTCTTTTGAGTGATTTTGGACTCCAAACTGAATTCTACCAAAGTGATCAGCAACTCAAGGGGGGCCTGGGCTTTGAGTTTGAAGCCATTCTGATGAAAAAGACATCCTACGCATAGGATGTCTAATGCAAGAAAATGAAGCCAGACTTTGACTTTGAGCATAGTAAGGTGTTGTATAGCCTAAGGCAAGCCTCCTAGTCAGTTTTGGTCCAATTTGGAGTTGATTAGACTGATCAATATCAGCAACAGGCTGTCGGAACAGATTTCTGACTCATTGACCAGCTAACAGGTGTCCAAATCAAAAAGTAAAAGCAGCAGTAAGCTCAGCACAACAAGGGGAAACAACAGTGTAAAAATCCAGGCAAAACATAGCAGGAGACATCCTACGCGTAGGATGTCTATTAGGGCCTACTGCAAGGAAAATTTGACCTGGCATAGACAATAAGATTCTATTTGGCTTAGGGGTTCCAGAACCTCTTTCAGAAGTGAATTTGGACCTTGTTTGCCCATTTGACGAAGCAAAGACTGAATTCAGACTTTTTCGCGTGAATTGACCAACATCTGAGGGAAGTACTGTTTCAAATTACCAGACCTAATCCAGAACAGCAGCAGTGTATAAAATACAGTAGTGGTTGAGATTAACTCTCCAGTTATACCAATCATTACTAAGATAACCTCTAGCAGATAAATGATTTGATTCAATTGCCGAAATTAAAACGCTTGTGTACATGTATATTCAGCAACAAAGCAAGAAGTTGTGCAGAAACTGACCCTTTGCTAGGTGAGTGGTTGGATTTGTGATAAATTGCATTGATAAGTTTGATGAATTTAAGATCAGGAAGATACATTGTTAGAGACCAGAAGGTGGCAGGTGACCAAGGTAGCTTAGTGTCCACTGAAGAGAGAGTAACTCAGGCAAGGCTAGATCCGCTAGCACCGATTATTGAGGAAGGGAGTGATACTGACACTTCTTCAAACAGATCTTTCTTCATGATGGGTAGCCAACAGCCAGAAGGTTTCACCTATGATGGACCTATGCGAGGAGGAAGCACCTCCCAAAATCCTTTGAGTGATTCCAAGCTCACGGTGATCTTCTTAGAGGGAACAAACTCGAGAGGAGCCCTAGTCTATTCTGACTATCGAGGCCGCAAGTGCATTTGTATCGAAGAGAGGCCAGCTCAAAGATTGGAGATAATCCAAGTCTATGATGATGGAGATAGATTCCGAGATGAAAAGGGGAACCACTATTTAATAGTTAGTAACCCTGAAGATTACAACAGATATAGAGATAACATGGCGAAAGGGAAAATGGTTTCAGAAACTCAAGAACCGCCACCAAACATTGATCGGCCCGGAGCTATTTTTATGTATGATAAGAAAACAACCAGGGTTCCAACTTATAACGAGAACGTGGGAATCTACAAGCATGAGAGTGAGGGTATAGTCTCTTACTTTCGCAGCAAAGAACCATACATAAACGAATTAAGCAAAGACAAGGTTCTTTACTCATTCTCTTATGAAAATGCTACGAGGAAGGGCATAGTTTTTGTTGATAGATACGGGCGAGAATACCAACGTATTCTCCCTGAGGAGGTAGAGAGGGCAACAGGTCCAAGAGCATCAGCATATGCCCCTGAGGAAGTTCCAAGAGCCACCTACACCCCAAGCAAGTCAACGAATCCTTTTTCAGATGATTATGATGCAACCTCACATTCCACGCGACCGCAAGCATTCAACAACCAAGACCAACCAACAAACCAGCCATCATTGCACGCATGGCTTCGACAGAGCGTAACAATGGAATCAGACCAAAACCGAGATGGTTATCAAGCCACACGAGGGCTCAGGGATTTGCAAGAACCACCACTCTATTCAAGGTATCAGGCAGAGAGTAAACCAAAGACTCAAGGGTCAACAGAGCCTGGAGGACCACCCATAGAACGAGTTCGCAGAGAAGAACCACCTCCAGCGAGAACCGTTAGAAATTATGGCTTAAGAACACCATTGGGAGAGGAACCAGCCTATTACAGAAGGCCTGAGGAGGTGTATCGACTAGGACGGGGTGATCCAATGATGAGGTTTGTAGACCATCAAAGAATTAGATCTTCTTAAGTGCAAAAATGGGTAAATAAGAAATACACAGGAAGCAGAGACCCAAGAGATCATGTAGCAGCCTTTGTGCGTGTAATTAGAGCCGAAGAGGTGTTAGATTTTCCTACCCAATTTGCAGGGTTTGGACTAACCCTAGAGGATGATGCTGCCACTTGGTTTGACTCTGTAGAGCATAGAGACTTTGAGTCGATGAAGGAAGTGTTTGACGAGTTTATCGAGGAATTCTCTCAAAGGGAAATAGCTCATAATACCGTCTCACAAATCCATAAATTCAAACAGAAAGATGGAGAATCTGTACGAAAGGCATCCCTAAGACTAAAAAGATATGTTAAGTTCTGTCCTATTGAAGAACTGCCAACTCAGTCCAGACTTATGCTGATATTCATCCAAGGACTAAGGAATGCAGATCTCTAGAAAGACTTACATATGAAGAGGAGCACGACGTTGAATGAGTTGACCAAGGAAGCTCTGTACCTTGTGGACAATTGTGCGGTCTACAAAGAAGGGGAGTTCTAGGACCTTGATGACGATTCATCTTGTACACCAAACCCCAGGCTAAACAGCCCAAGTGGTGTGCTATTGAACAAAAATGGACAAACCATGGGACCAAGGAATGTTATTATAACAAGGGATATGTGAGAGAGAGACCTTATGCTCCCCAAGCTCTAGTAGCTTCCCCTCAAGTTCTACCAATGCCTAGATATCAAGCAGGCAATTTACCAGGACCTGTAGGTGTAGAAAGACCACAACCGGTGTTGGGGCAACAACCACCCCTACCAGGATTACGACCAATTGGTATAAGATACACACCAACGGTAACTGAATCAGAGGATAAGGCTTTGGTGCCTATGCATGCATATTATGAAGATCCCAATGGATATGCGGCAAACCCTGTCTATTATCCACCAGAAGAACCCACGACACCAGAACCATGGAGCATGATCAGAAATATAGGACCACCAACTGCTACACAGGCAACAGGAGAAGGAAGATATAGCTTAGATGAACGAACATTGTTTTTCATAGCCAATGGAGGCATGGGCGGACAGAGACATGCTTACCAACAAAGAGGAGCTCAAGGAGCACCTCAACAACCCAAGGGACCCTACTACAAGTGTGGAGGAGGCCATTGGCTGAGAGACTGTTCTCATGATGAAATCATTAGAGTCAATGCGTATTTCCCAGAATGTGGAATTACTCATTTGATTCTCGATTGCCCTAAAAACCCGAGCAAAGGAGCAAAAACCACCTTGAACATGTTAGAAACAGTACCTTTCAGTGGAGGATCGGACGGAAAATGAGACAATCATACCTATTCAGCGGTAACACGAGCCCAAACTCAAAGAAGGACGAATGAACCCATAGTTGAAGAATCAAAAATTGATGCCCAAAGTTCAGAAACGAAAAATCAGAGAAGCACTTGGAAAGTTAAAAAGGCGCGTAGGAAAGCCAGGAAAGAACGAGAGAAAAAAGCCCTATCCGAGAAGTTGAAACATACAAAGGACAGATTGGAGCGGTTAGAGGATCTAGCTAGCTTAATCTCACACACCACAGCAGCCATAGCACCCAAGGAAATAGCAGAGCCCAAAAGTGCAGGATCAGGAGGATCTGTACTGGCGGACAAGGTAAATGAGCAGTTGGATGCGCTTCTAAAAGCTTATGAAGCTCGACTTAAAAAGAACCAAACCCAGGAGCAAAGGTGGATGACTTATCCATATGCAGAAATAGAAAAACAGAGGTTGGATATGTGTAAAAAGATGATCGAGACGGCTCAATCATTGATGGAAGACCCGCTGGGTAAACCTGCAAATTGGAAAGAAGCACCAGCTCCAACCCCTATCCAACCAACTTTAGAGAATCATGTGGAAACAAATGAAAGACTCACTAATGCCTATGAGTCTAGAGGAGAGCCTATCGTAGTGCCAAATACCACAGATGGGACAAGTGACGAGTTCCAACCTAAAATATTAGCAAAAATGGGTAAGGATTGTGACGGTCTAGACGATCTAAGGAAGCAAATCGGTGAGGCCAACGAAGCTAATAGGATGAGTAACCACCTGAATAGCACGAGAAAAGAAAACAATGTGATCTTACCTCCTATTGAAGAATTTGAGGCAAGGTCACAGATGAACTTTGAGATACATTCACAAGGGGAAGACCAAGGATCTATTAGTTCGGGGTACAGCCAACCAGACTCGTTGAGAACCTTACCCTCTTACCTGGGAGAGTACGAATCTAAGTCGGAAGTGAGAGCAATCCCATCTCAAAGACTTTCTTCTAACAAGGTGATGGATTCGCAAGGATTGATTGAGTTGTTATCCACCCCGGTGGCATGCACAATCACGTTAGCAGAACTCCTAAGGTTAATGCCAAAACATGTGGACCATAGTAGAGGAAAATGCCTAGAAAAATTTGGAGTGAAAAACCCCACCTTGAAGCTACAAGAAGGGATCAGAGAGTTGGACAGGCCTCAACTAAACACTAGACCAGTACCATTGAATAAGGTTGGAGAATATTGCGAAGGAGAAGATGGAAACACTACGCTACCAGTAGAATTCCAAGGAGTAGTTTCCAAAGCTATTCTTGACAGTGGAGCGGGGGTTGCTATTGCCATTAAAGAAATCTGGAAAAAATGGGGAAAACCGCCTTTCAGGGCTACCCGAATGAAACTGCAATTGGCATACGGGTTCATGGAGAAGCCTCTAGGACTCTTAGAAAAAGTGATTGTCACTTCGTGCGGAATCGAGTATGAGCATACATTTGCAATAGTCGATTTCGACAAGAAGAACAATTATGAGATCATCTTGGGACGACCATTCATGCGACAATTGAAGATGGTCCAATATTGGGGTTATGACCACATATACCTCAGACATGGCGAGACAACAACTAAAATACACCTGAAAGACCATAGTTACAAAGATGTGAACCAAACACCTGTGGAAGAGTTTGATTCGGCTACAGTATCAGGATCAGAACTACCAGCATGGTTAGGGCAACCAAAAGAGCTATGGATGTGCAGAGCTTCTCACTGTGGAAGCTTAAGAAGAGAGGAATGCGTCTTAGAAAGAACAATTGGAGACAAAGAGTATATTCCGGAACCTTTCCCTGAAGATGCCTTGGAACCTCTAGAATGGGAACACATACTAGCAACATTGGATGTCTATACCATTACCGACAGTCCAACAACAAAATTTTGAAATAAGGATGGCTATGATGTGTTACCCTATTACATGGTAAGCGTTATACTAGAAAAAGAGACGGTAGAACCACCAGAACAAGAAGAGTTTTACAACTCCTCTGAACATTTGGAAGTAAATGAGGATGCAGATAATGAGTATTCAGACACCTCAAGTGAGCGTGGAAATGAAACCGAGAATATCAAGTTTTATGATTTTGCTAATCAACACCCTAGACGCCAAGAACGCTATAGGAGGAAATGAGCAGGAAACAAAGCGAGAGAGAACCTGATGCCCAGGATAAAAGGTAAAACTCACTATTTGATGCTGGTAAAAGCAGAGGATTGTGTAAAGGATCAAATATCCAGGAAATTCTCAAAAAATCGAAAAGAAAGAACGCGAGAGGAAATAAAACAGGTACGGAAAGCCAACACCGAAACAAAATCACAAAAATCTCAAAATTCAAAAAAAGAAACAACAAAAGACCAGGAGTGGACCAAACTGGAGCGTAAACAGAAATACCAAGAACTGAAACGGTCTTTGAGAGAGATATGGACCACTAAAGAAGATAGTGATGGTAAAGGGGAGTCAGAAAAGGGGAACATGAATGTACCATCACACTATCGAAAATTTACTATCCAGGACAGAAAAATCATCATGACACCACCAGTAAGGGAAAGAACCAACCAAGAATCTTACGATGGGCCTGAAAATGCAAAAAAGATAGACCTCGCAGAACCAGGTGAAAAGCCTCAGCCGGTCTATATAGCTAACGATTTAGAGCCTGAGGAGGAAGAACAGCAAACACAACTTCTCAAGAAGTATAAAGATGTGTTCGCTTGGTCCTATAAAGACCTCAAAGGAGTTGATCCATTGATATGCCAACATACAATTCCTTTGAAACCGGATGCAAAACCTAGCAAACAACGTCCTTATACATATAATGACACATTTGCTAAACGAATCAAAGAAGAGATTGATAAGCTAATGGAAGCTGAATTCATCTATGAAATTGAACATACAGATTGGGTGTCGCCCATTGTGGTAGTTCCCAAAAAGAATGGAAAACTGCGAGTGTGTGTAAACCTCAAAAAGGTGAATGCAGCAACCATAAGGGATAATTATCCCTTGCCAATCACAGAACATGTACTGGAGCGAGTGGCCGAGAAACGGGCTTATTCCTTTCTGGATGGGTTTTCAGGATACAACCAACTGGCAATAGCAAGGGAGGATCAACACAAAACAGCATTTTCCACAGAATGGGGGATTTATGCGTATCGAGTTATGCCATTTGGCTTAACTAATGCACCAGCCACTTTCCAAAGGTTAATGACTCATACATTCAAGGAATACCTAAGAATATTCTTAGAAATTTACATGGATGACCTGTGCGTACACTCTCTCCTACGAAAGGAACATATTAACCATTTGCAAAAGGTCTTTGAAAAGTGCAGGACATATCGAATCTGTCTTAACCTGGAAAAGTGTGTGTTTATGGTTAAGCAAGGATGAATCTTAGGACACATTGTCTCAAAAGATGCCATAACCACTGACCTAGACAAAGTCAAAGTCATTATAGACCTACCGAGGCCTACTAATGCAAAACAAGTGCAATCCTTCATGGGACACTGTGGATATTATAGAAGATTCATATACATGTATGCGGTTATCGCACAACCTCTGTATTGTTTGCTAGTCAATTTTGAGTGGACCGAGGAGTGTGAAACTTCATTCCAAAAGCTGAAAGAAAACCTTATATCAGCACCTATACTAAAGGCACCAGATTGGAATAAGATATTCCATGTGCACATTGATGCTTCAGCATATGCAATTGGAAGTATTCTAGATCAACCTCGAGATGGAACAATGGATTTTTCGGTTTGCTATGCGAGTCGACAGTTAAACAGTGCAGAAAAGAACTACACGATAACCGAGCGGGAAGGGTTAGGAATGATTTATGCTGTAAAGAAATTTCGGCATTATTTGCTTGAAAACAAATTTGTGTTCTTCACAGATCATCAAGCTCTTTTGTACCTATTAAATAAACCTTGCAATACAGAGAGAATCGTACGCTGGTTTATTATATTGCTAGAATTTGACTTCACAGTGGTGGTCAAAAAGGGTAAAACCCATCTACGAGCGGATCATCTTTCAAGGATACAAAACGGGTGTAACATTTAATGGTCTAAAAACTTATGTGTAGCGGAAATTAGCATGAACATAGCGGGCATTTCATTAGCATAGATTCCTAATGAGAATTACAAGAGTACTTGGGTGGAGAGAGCAACAAAAAGCATAACACCTAGTTAGATAGCATGAACAATACTTTCAAAAGAGAGAGAAATTAAGCTATTGACAACAGTTGAGGACCGGATTTGCATGGAGCTGGTCCCCCCTCCAAAAGGCTTTGTATTATGGTTTCCCCATCAAGAGAGACATTGTACAATACAATTCTTTGTGTTCCTTCAAGACTAGCTAGTGCAATGAAGATGAAAGCTTCATGCACTAAGCAAAACACTTACTAAACACAACTTTAATTATCCCTGTTCTCAGACCCAAGACCTCACACACCTTCGAAGATGGTGAGAGCTAGCAGGGTATGAGAGTAGATTGAGAAGAAGAAGGAGTATCTTACGAGAAAGATGTACATCTCCTCACATAATAACTCATATTAGCATAGCTTAGCTTAGTAATTAGCATGGTAGAGGAGATGAGCATGCATTGAATCTTGGCTCTTGGTTGGATTTGCATCCACATGCCAAGAGTATGTCGATGTAGGCTTCTATCTCACAAGCTTGGAGTAGGTGATGAGCTCTCCATTAAAGCTTGGGAAGAGATAGTCTTCTCTTTCTTCACACATGAGATTGTGTGAGTGTGTGTGTGATAATGTCTTGCAAAAATCAGCCCCCTCTCTCTCTTGGGCGAGCCTCCTTGCTATTTGCTCTTGCAGGCTCCCTATTGGACAATGCCAAGCTCAGCCAATGGCTATTAAGCAGCATAAGTGATAGCCTTCTGACATGTGTCCCCCTTTCCCCTTTTGTGAGAGCTTAATCAATTAAACTTAATTTATTTAAGTGAATTAAATCCCCATTGGACCTTTCCCTATTCTGACCAATAGGAATTAAGTAGCCCATTGGGCAGCTCAATTCCTGTTGGACCCCTTCTCAGACTGTCCAATAATCATCCAGGAGACTTAATTTTCATTGGTTCTTTTTATTAAGTGTTTTAAAATTAATTAGGCTAAATTTACTCTAGCCTAATTCTCATTGGTCCACTTCAAGGGTCATCCAATAGGAATTGGGCACACCTTGTGGGCATCTGGGCTAGGGAGCTGACATGTGTCCCTAATTCCCTTTGTGTCAAGGGAGCTTGTGTGTGTGTGTGTGGCCTTCTCTCTCATCCCCTACCTTTAGGGCTTGCCCCCTCATGTGTAGGTATGTGTGTTGACTTTGGAGAGCACACAAACCACCCAATTCATCCTAAGCTTTAACCCTTTGGACACAACCTTTGAATTTTAGAACCTTAGCATTTTGGAAGTCTTAATGGGCTGAACCTCAGGGTATTTTTAGCCCATTGTTGCACATGGCTCTTTTGCATATGGCCCCCGCTTTGGATCCCTATTTTCCCTCCTTTGGATCCCTACTCTGGCCGGTCTGCTAGCTTAACCAATATTCTAGCTTTTTCTCCCCTGGCACTTCCCTATATTAAATGATCAGTTTAACATGATAAAATCATTTAGGAGATTTAGATATTGATTATTATGACATTACCTTTCTCTTGAAATCATAGTCGTCCTCGACTATGGTGTAGAGAAGATAAAGCATATTCATGAGTCCCGCGGGTAGAGGATCCCTATGTTACCCTACGACATCATTCCACAATGGATGACTAGTCCATTTGGCGCTTGAGAGCCTGAGGCTGCCGCAAGCCTGTCTGCACATTAGTCCTATCAGTCTTCCATAGTAGAGTGACAAGCTCTACTTGGTGTTTGGGAGACTTCGTCTCCGCAAAATTGATCTAAGCATGCATACTACTTCATTTATGTGCACAATAAAGAAAAAGAGAGTCTTATAAGACAAAAAAAACTTTGTTCATTTTGTACATTTTCTTACTCTTGGGAAGCATTGTAAGCATTGACAAGGTTTATGTTATCCTTTAATTGTATGCCTTGTATCCATCTAGCATCTTCAAAAGGATAATTCTTAAACTTAATAAGATATCGTCGGATAGTCTTACCGCCTCTTAATACCTTGTCTTCATGTCAGAGAATGGACTCAGGCTGCAGCACCTCCTCTTGGTCCTCGATCTCCGGTGGGTCTTCAATAGTTGGTTCTTGAGGTGGCTCTCCTTTATAAGGCTTTAATAGGCTCACATGGAAAGCATTGTGTATGAGCCAATGATTGGGCAACTTGAGTTGATAGGCCATCTCATTGATTGGCCTAAGAATCTGGACCATAGTACTTTTTTGCTAGTTTAGCATAGTACTTTTGGTGGCCTCTAGGATTCTTGCCCGTCGTGTGCCTTAATCGAGCCTTGGGAAACTTTAATAAGACCCAATCATTTTCTTTAAAGGCTTGGGCTCTTCTGTGCTTGTCAGCAGCAGCCTTTTGCCTTTGCTGTGAGATAGAGATAGCATCCTTAATCTTTTGAAAAGATTCTTGTAGGTCTCGGCTATACTCATGTGCAGCGAAGATCCTCCCATGTACCTTAAGTAGCAAGGGACTTTTTGATCTTCTCTCAATTACCTCGAAAGGTGCTTTTCCCGTGGAAGTATGTACAGTGTTATTGTAAGCATACTCCACTAAGGGTAAGTACTTCTCCCATTGGGATCTTTGATCTACTTCCGTTACATAGGCTTTTAGTAGATCGAGAATGGTTAGGTTAGCTATTTCACTTTGGCCATCCGTTTGTGGATGATAGGCCAAAGAGAAGTTTAGCCTTGTCCCTAAATTCTCAAAGAGACCCTTCCAAAAATTACTGGTCATTCTAGGATCTCTATCCGACACTATCGACATTGGCAAGCGATGGTACTTGAAAATTTGTGAAATGAAGAGGGTTTCCATTTGATGGGCTTTGATAGTCTTTTTGAAAGGTATAAAATGAGCTTGTTTACTGAACCTGTCTACTATCGTCCATATTCCCGTATTCCCATGGATAGACTTAGGCAATCCAAAGATAAAATCCATGGATATGCTCTCCCATGGTGAATTAGGGATTGGCAAGGGTTGAAGCAATCCAAATTTCTTCCCTCTATCAAATTTTGTCTTTTGCCATACCACACATTTAGAAACATACTCTTGTATGTTCACTTTCATGGTAGGCCAATAGAAATATTTTTCAATTCCCTTTAAGGTAGACTGAATCCCTCTATGCCCCGCATAAGGTGGAGCATGAGATTCATACATTACTTTCTCACGTAGTGAGTTATTAACGCATAGTCTATTGCCATAGAGAAGATAACCATCTTGTAAAGTAAATGGTTCTTCTTTCTTCCCTAATGCAAGGGTTGAAATCACATCTCTAAAATCGGGATCAATAGCGTACTCATCTATCATTGAAGATAGATCATTGTGAGTTGCTATGGAAACCGCATTCACTCTCGGTCGTCTTGAGAGTGCATCAGCTACTTGATTATGCTTGCCAGCAATGTGAGCAATATGAAAATGAAACTGTGAAAGGAAATTTTCCCACCTCAAGTGTTTGTCGGAGAGCTCGGTCTGCGTCATGAAGTACTTAAGACTTTGGTGATCCGTTCGCAGAATGAAAGGAGTCCCCAATAAATAGTGCTTCCATGAGTCTAAGGCATGTAGATCTGCAAGGAGTTCCTTTTCATATATGCCTAGAGCTTGCTCAACAAGGTCTAGCCTTCAACTCTCATAGCCTATGGCGTGCCCTTCTTGGAGCAAAACAGCTCCAAGGCAATCACCACAAGCATCACATTGGACCTCAAATGGTTATGAGAGATCCGGTAGTGAAAGCACAGGTTGAGAGATAAGGTTTTCGAAAGCATTGTTCTCCTTAGCAGACAATGTATACCTATCTCTTTTCTTTGTTAGGTCATGTAATGGTCCCGCAATTTGTGAGAACTTTTCTATGAAGCATCTATAGTATGCACACATACCTATAAAGCTTCTTAGTTCATGAAGATTCCTTGGTTTGGGCCATCCTTTTATTAACTCTAACTTTGATGGATCCATTTGGATGCCATCTTGAGAGATAATGTGACCTAAATATTGAATCTCTTGCAAAAAAAATTCACTTTTCTTTCGATTAACATAGAGTTTATTCTCTCTCAAAACTTGAAATATTACCTGGAGGTGTTGCTTGTGTTCGTCTAATGAATTAGAGTAGATGATAATATCATCAAATAAGACTCTAGTGAAGGTTCGATGAGGCCGAAACAGCTTCTCCATCAAGCGGTTGAATGTGCCTGGTGCATTGGTCAAGCCAAAAGGCATGACAATGTATTCATAAAGACCAAATGTGGTGTGAAATGCGGTCTTTACAATATCTTGATCAACTATCCTTATCTGATGATAGCCACTTTTTAGGTCAATCCTATTGAAGTAGGTCAATCCTTGTAGTTTATCAAATAGGTCTTCTACCCGTGGAACGGGAAACCTATTCTTGATAGTGATCCTATTTAGTGCTCTATAGTCAACACACATACGATATGTGCCGTCTTTCTTTAGCACTAATAGCACAGGTGAGCAAAATGGAGATGAGCTAGGCCTAACCATGCCCTTCTCAACTAACTCATGCACTTGCCGCATAATCTCCTCTTGTTGAGCTTGAGAAACTCTATAAGGAGGTTTGTTAGGCGGTGAACTTCCTGGAAGAAGTTCAATTGCATGGTCATCATTACCTCGTTTAGGAGGTAGCTCACAAGGGATGTCATCAATAAAAACATCTTGAAACCCCTTGAGAAAATTGGATAACTTTAATTCCTTTTGGTTGCTTTTATTTTCTTTTGCTAAAGCATTAGGTTCATTTTGAGAATCATGTACACGGAAATAGAGCTCTTATTGACTTGTTGAAAGCTGGTGTATGTACAATGGGGATAGTGTTACCATTTCCTTAGCATCTATATACATGTCTTTTTCCTTGAATTTAAAGGAGATTCTCCTTTCAGGAAATTTAACATCGGCAGCCAGGCGGTCAAACCATGGTGCCCCTAGGATTACATCCTCATGCTTGAGAGGAGAGATAAAGAAGTCCTCTTTGTCCACATAGCCTTGGACATGAAGCCTCAATTTCCCGATTAAGGGAGTGACTAAATCTTCTTGCCCCTTGAAGGCACTGTCTACGGCGGGCGGGTAGGACATCTCCCATCTCATAGGATTGTATGCCTAGCTTGGTGGCCAACTCTATAGATATAAAATTGTGAGTAGAACCAGGGTCAAAGAGAATAAAAGCATCATGTTCTCTTACCTTTCCCCAAGCATGGCATAGAGGAGATCCTTTGTGGTGAGTTTGGTGAGTCTCCTCCTCTTGGATTTCAACCAAGGAAGCTCTAGGAGGATCTTAGTGGTTGTTCTTTTGGGGACAAGCGTGGTACGCATTCCCTTGTTCGCCGCACTTGAAACACCGGTTATCTTTGCGATAATGCTCAAGCTCTTCCAGAGAGAGTTTATTCTTACCTTTGTAAACTCCCTTCTCTTTAGCTTTGTTGGAGTTGCCCTTAGGAGACTTTTGGACATTGTCCTTCCCCTTAGGCTCATTGGAACCCTTGTTTTCCGGGGGCTTATTATTTCTTTTAGCCCCTGTTTGGAAATTGATTCGAGAGCCACCATAGTATGGTGTATTACCGCCGATATGGTACGTGGCCTTTGGGAGTTGACATACTCCGCCATTTCTTCCATTAAGCCCGCACAAAATAGTTGCTTTTGCTCTCCAAAATCCAACTTTTTGAAGACAGTGGCTTTGAGTTGTAGGTCCCAAAACTTGTCTACATATTTGTGGATGGATTCATTGGGAGAGAGCTTTAAGCTTCGCCATTCGGAGAGTACTTTGTCTTCGGCATCGGTGACCAAAAACTTCTTCATAATGGAAGCTCTTAAAGCTTTCCATGTTCGTGGAGCTTCACCGTTGGCTCGTAGGCTAGACCACCATTGTCTGGCAGACTTTTGAAAGTGCATAGATACATGGCGTAGCTTAGAGGACTCCGGGAAGCCCTCATCTCCAAACGCCGCATCAAATTGCTAGATAAAGGCCAAGAGTTTGTCTGTAGCACCAAAGGTACCATCATAGGTAAGGAAAGAGATGCTCTTCCCTCCCTCTTTGAATTTCCTCTTCCATGAGGCATAGGATTTCCTATGGCCTCTTCTTTTTGATGGTTCAAAGGTTGCACCATCACTTTCTTTAGAAGGTGAAGAATTTGAAGAAGGTGGAGAAGAGGGTGACCTCTTTCTCACCTTTTTCTTGTCTTGATCTTCGTCGTCTTCACCATTGCTTTCATAAGAGGAAGAGGATGAAGAAGATGGAGAAGAGGGTGTCCTATTTCTCGCCTTTTTCTTCTCTTGATTTTTATCATCCCTCTTTGAATTATGGCGTGCAGAAGAGTGTGATGGTCTTCTCCGCTTTGGTGGTGATGGAGAGCGTTTAGCCCGCCGTCTTCGTGGAGCCATCTCTGCCGAGGTGGCGAGAGACTCACTTCTTTCTCATTCCTTTGGTGGAGGCTCTTGAGTTCTCTTTTGGGAAGGAGATGCATCATCAAGAAGTAAATTCTTGAGCCCTTTGTACGGATTCTCTTCTTCTTCCCAAATCGGAGAGAGACCTCTTTTGGGAGTCTCACAAGGAGGCTTCCTAGGTATTCTCTCGTCATGGTGATGAGCTTGGAGAATCCTGTGAGCACGAAGCTGCCATTGCACTTCACTTTGGAGAGATGGATTGCCCATGGCTTGTTGAAGCCTAGAAACAAGATAGTTAACAAGCATTGAAGCATCATTAGTAGCTTGTTCATGAGCAAAATCAAAGTTATCAACATTAATTTCACTCTCTTTACTATTTTCATCCATTCTAACAACTTTTAGGTGTAAACTTTTTAGGTGTACTTTGGCACTTCAAGCCCTAGTTCCTACTCCTCTTTACCCCTTTAGAAAAAGCACTCAAGCTACTGTACCCACGGCTCGAATACCATTAATTGCAAGGAATAGAAGAGAGGGTCTTTCGATACCAAAACAGCACTGGCTCCTGTCAAGCCTCTAATAGCTCAATAGTGGTTAAGCCGTAGGCAAGCCCAGTAGGACTCCACTATTAAGACCATAGCTCTCGACGGTGATGCCCCGTTAACTGCACAAAGGCAGGCGCACTGCAAGGCTAAAAAATCCCTATTCTACTTACTCACAGGCAATTAATAATACCAACCATTTATAGCTAGCTTGAGGACCTCCCTTCTTGAGCAAGAAAAGAGAAACCTTCTACTCTGATACCAATGTAACATTTAATGGTCTAAAAACATATGTGTAGCGGAAATTAGCATGAACATAGTGGGCATTTCATTAGCATAGATTCCTAATGAGAATTACAAGAGTGCTTGGGTGGAGAGAGCAACAAAAAGCATAACTCCTAGTTAGATAGCATCAACAATACTTTCAAAAGAGAGAGAAATTAAGCTATTGACAACAGTTGAGGACCCGATTTGCATGGAGCCGGTCCCCCCTCCAAAAGGCTTTGTATTATGGTTTCTCCCATCAAGAAAGACATTGTACAATACAATTCTTTGTGTTCCTTCAAGACTAGCTAGTGCAATGAAGATGAAAGCTTCATGCACTAAGAAAAACACTTAGTAAACACAACTTTAATTATCCCCGTTCTCAGACCCAAGACCTCACACACCTTCGAAGATGGTGAGAGCTAGCAGGGTATGAGAGTAGATTGAGAAGAAAAAGGAGTATCTTACGAGAAAGATGTACATCTCCTCACATAATCACTCATATTAGCATAGCTTAGCTTAGTAATTAGCATGGTAGAGGAGATGAGCATGCATTGAAGCTTGGATCTTGGTTGGATTTGCATCCACATGCCAAGAGTATGTCGATGTAGGCTTCTATCTCACAAGCTTGGAGTAGGTGATGAGCTCTCCATTAAAGCTTGGGAAGAGATAGTCTTCTCTTTCTTCACACATGAGATTGTGTGAGTGTGTGTGTGATAATGTCTTGCAAAAATCAGCCCCCTCTCTCTCTTGGGCGAGCCTCCTTGCTATTTGCTCTTGCAGGCTCCCTATTGGACAATGCCAAGCTCAGCCAATGGCTATTAAGCAGCATAAGTGATAGCCTTCTGACATGTGTCCCCCTTTCCCCTTTTGTGAGAGCTTAATCAATTAAACTTAATTGATTTAATTGAATTAAATCCCCATTGGACCTTTCCCCATTTTGACCAATAGGAATTAAGTAGCACATTGGGCTGCTCAATTCCTGTTGGACCCCTTCTCAGGCTGTCCAATAATCATCCAGGAGACTTAATTTTCTTTGGTTCTTTTTATTAAGTGTTTTAAAATTAATTAGGCTAAATTTACTCTAGCCTAATTCTCATTGGTCCACTTCAAGGGTCATCCAATAGGAATTGGGCACACCTTGTGGGCATCTGGGCTAGGGAGCTGACATGTGTCCCTAATTCCCTTTGTGTAAAGGGATCTTGTGTGTGTGTGTGTGTGTGTGGCCTTCTCTCTCATCCCCTACCTTTAGGGCTCACCCCCTCATGTGTAGGGATGTGTGTTGACTTTGGAGAGCACACAAACCCCCCAATTCATCCTAAGCTTTAACCCTTTGGACACAACCTTTGAATTTTGGAACCTTTGCATTTTGAAAGTCTTAATGGGCTGAACCTTAGGGTCTTTTTAGCCCATTGTTGCACATGGCTCTTTTGTAGATGGCCCCCCCTTTGGATCCCTATTTTCCCTCCTTTGGATCCCTACTGTGGCCGGTCTGCTAGCTTAACCAATATTCTAGCTTTTTCTCCCCTGGCACTTCCCCATATTAAATGATCAGTTTAACATGAGAAAATCATTTAGGAGATTTAGATATTGATTATTATGACAACGGGGAATCTCCTAAAGGAGTAGATGATGACATACCAGATGCTTATCTTTTCAATATTGAAATGGTACCCAAATGGTCTCAAGAAATTGTTAGTGTTCTTTCCTTTGGAAGTGGGTTTGATAATACGGAATGCAGATCCAAACAGCAAACAATTCGACAAACAAAAAACTTCCAGTTGATAGCAAGAAGGCTGTATCATCTTGGATTAGACCTAATCCTACGATTATGTATAAATCCGGAAGAATTCGAGTGCTACCTTGAAGAGGCACATGTCCAGGGTTGTGCATTTCATTGTTCAACAGTGAAGACACACCAGAGACTGAAATAGTTAGGGGTATATTGGCCAACTATGTATGCAGACACATAATCTTATGTTATCAATTGTACTATATGTAGTGTCAAACGACCAGTGGACCACACAACTTTGTTTCAGGTAAACATAGCACCTGCATGGAGTCAATATATCATTGACTTCTTAACCACCAGGACGCTCCCTAAGAACATCACAAGAGCACAGAAAAAAACTATAGAGCTGGAAGCTCGTAACTTTCAGTTAATTGGGAACCAACTCTATAAGCGAGGTAAGGACAATCAACTTAGAATCTGTGCAAGTGAAAGTGAATACTTGCTGATTCTAGAACATGCACATAGCGAAATAAGTGGAGGCCATTTTTTGGGCGATAAGACGGCAAAAATTGTCTTAACCACAGGAATTTGGTGGCCTACATTGCACATGGATGCGGAAGAGTTTGTAAAGCGTTGTGACACATGTCAACGCACCAAGGTGCCAATAAAAAGAGATGAGATGCCATTACGGCCAATGATGGGAGCAAGAGCATTTGCAAAATGGGGCATTGATTTTGTGGGACCTATATCACCCCCTGCATATCGCACCCATACCCAATATATCATAGTGGCCACAGACTATCTCACAAAATGGGTCAAAGCCAAAGCAACGCAAAAAGCTGATGCACGCACCACGACACAATTTTTGTATGAGAATGTTTTTGTACGATATGGGTTACCAATAGAAATTGTTAGTGATCGTGGAACACATTTTCTCAATGAAGTCATTGAATATCTTCTAGAGGAATTCATGGTCATACATAGGAAATCCGCACCATACCATCCACAGGCCAATGGGCAAGCTGAGGCCACTAATAAAACACTATGTACCGTTCTCACTAAAAAAGTGTCAGAATCAAGAACGGATTGGGATCAACAGCTACACTCAACACTATGGGCGTACAAGGTAGATTACAAAACATCAATAGGAACAACACCATACAACATAGTGTTTGGCCTAAATGCTATACTACCCATAGAGTTATTAATTCCAACCCTACGAGTAGCAAAAAGCTTAGAATGGACAGGGCATGAACTCTCTTCAAGAATTGATGATCTTGAAAAGCTAGATGAACTCCGCTTACGAGCTGTCGCTTCAATCTATGCTAAAAAGAGAAGACAAAAGGAATTTTTTGATAAACATGTGCCTACCAAAGAGTTTAAAACAAGCGATTACGTACTTGTTTATACCTTGAAGCAACATGCCAAGAAACTTAAAAAGCAAGGGATGGGACCATTTGTGATTAGTGATCTATCACAAAGTGGAGCTGTCAAGCTTGCTACATTAGCAGGTGAAGAAATGCCAAACTGGATTAGTGGATGTCGACTGAGAAGCTATCATCTACCACTCACACAAGAGATGCTCCAACAAATTCATCAAGGAAAACAAAGAATGAAGGAAAAACAGAGAGTATGGGAGGAAGCTCAAGCCGAAGCACAAGAACGCATTGCAAAAAGACGACTTCTGCGACAACAACAACAAAGTGGAACACCATTGCAAATCAATGCCATTCGACTAACGAATTTGGAGGAGGAAACAATGGATCCAATAATTCCGATCAAAATGGGCAGCAATCAAGTTGAATCGACAGCATTGCTTGATTTGGGTGCTCAAGAAAATTTGATCTCTAACGGATTATACCAACAGCTCAAAGTCACAGGTCAACTTCATCCTACTCCTCAAGTGCTGGAAAGTAGCACATCACACCCGTTGAAAACATTGAGATGGACTATATTGAATGTACAGATACATCAATATATTCACCCACACAAATTCTATGTGGTGACAGATGAAAGCACACAACACCCAATGATGCTGGGCCAACATTGTCAAAAAGAGTACAATGTGCAGACAGATTGGAAAGCAAAGGCAGCCAAAATTCCGCATGAACATGAACAACAGGTGATAGCTTTTGCTCAGCAATACCAGCATGATCAACTACAAGCCATGCAATCACTGGGAACAAGGCCAAAAGCACGAATGCCCTTAAAGAACAACATGATACCCGAGACCAACAATCAAGTAAAAGCCAACCATGATAATTACAGACAGATGAAGTCACTGGCCACAATGCAAAGATCTAGGCTACCAAAACAAGGAAAACAAGTATGGATGCGGAAAGATAGAAAGGACATGGCAGACAAACAACAGTGCAACAAAAGGATTCTAACAAAGCACAAGGTTCAACCACAAACCAAAGGCACAAAACAGATATGGATCCCAAAGAAAATGCTTAGCCATAACCCAAATGTCACTCACATTTGGATACCAAAGCAAAAGCAAAAGGAACTCCCTTCAGTACAAGCAACAACGAGAAGCAGACAGCTGCATTTCAAAACGGAAAACCGACTTATGTGGATGCCAATAAAAAACAAACTAGTGGTAAACAAGAAAGTGCCAAACCATCTACAAAAACCGGCAGCAACAAAATACCAATGGAAAGCAATGGCAATACGGCCCATAGCCATTACGGCCCAGCCAATTCTATCCTTTGAATCAGCTACAACTCCATCAACAGTGTCGGCAAAGCAATTGCCTTTTGCCAAAAAGACAATTAAATAGAGAGCAGTAGAGTTACAGCTGTTACTTGCAAAGAAAACAGGAAACCTCGACGGCGAATGCCAATAAGCATATTGCTTATTCCCTTCTCTTGCACAGCATTAATTTTTCCATGCATTGACAGAGTATGCATAAAATAGGGCCACATTAATCGGCCAGGCATTAGCACAACTTTTTCAACCTATGCACGGCACATACTCCGAGGTGAAACCTTGTCGTCCGAGAGGACTCTAGCTAGGAGGGGGGGAGGCATTCTAGAGGCACTCTCAAATGTGGAACCAATAAAAGAAACAGCAAAAAAGGGCATGATTTTTGACTATTTTTAGGATTGTTGTTTGATTGCGAAATTTTCTGGAGTAACCCAAGTACATATGCCCTTATACAGCATGAAGCTACACGTATATCGGGCCAAAAGCCAAATCAAGCCCCTAGGTGTGTGTATATAAGTAGAAATAGCCATTTTTCTGGCAAAATATTGGTAAAACAGAGAAATCCGGCCATAAAATTGCATGTGAGTGTATATAATGTGTTGCGGTGATGTTTATGATTTATTATGATTTTTGGAAATTTTTTGGGTTTGATTTGCTATTTTCCTTTTAATTTTGCTAATTTTCGATAGAAACACTTAAAAAATACAAAAATCAGGTGAAAAAGAGTCGTAATAAAAAACAAAAAATATGGGGATGATCAATGACTATAGGACAACCTATGGTACAGTGGGGGTGCAATTATGAGACTGGAGCGGAAAGCGTGTTTTGGCCAGGTTTTCACCGAAATGCCAAAATTCTGGTAAACATAGCAAATGGAGTCCAAATCAAGAAATTTTTGAGCTTAAACGGCATCTCGCAAGAAGATAGGAACACATGTCAAGTTTCATGAAAAGTGGTTCGGGGACCTCCATTATAAGAAATTTTCACCCCATTTTTAGCTCATTCTCACTATTGACTTTGTGGAGAAAGCTTCTGCCACCTAGAGCGGATCGACCTTCCAGCAGCTTCTATGACGCGCACGACTACCCGACGAGCTCCAGACATGAGAGGTAGGCTCACCACCTTGAGCTTTTCGCGCATGTTTGTCATTATGTCGCGAAAACTAGCGTAGGGGTCACACACAAAGCGGGCGGTAGAGACCTACAAGTAGAGACGGCAGCTTAACGGCTAACCCGAAAGCAACAAGACTTCATCGGCAGCTTACCCTAGTCTAGGAGACCATTCTTGGATAGCCAAAGGCAGTAGGAAACCATCGGGAAAAACCCTAATTCCCAGACGCAAGAGGCCACCAAATGGGAAATCGGCAAAACGGCGACCAAATGCTACCAAAATTCATGGGTAGGAGCATCTTGACATGCTCGACAACTCTATATGACCCGCATGACCAAAATGTGACCCGAAGCGGCACTAAACTTCAAAAACGGCATCAAACACACAAAGTGTCAAATTGCACTCGCGGCCAAACCGCAAGTCCGTTTGCCACCAAACTTCACGAGCGGCTTTCCTAGACCATCAACAACCAAGTCGTATGGTGGTAGACCACCACAAATCATCAAAGGTATGTAAACACAACCACGGGTTCTTCTAGAGCAACAAATTTCCAAATGGAGCTCCGGTGAAGCCAAAGTCGACAAAAACCATACGGCAAGGATCCCCAAGGGATCGGGAAGCTATGGAGACCAACATCAAGAAATTTCATCGCCAAAAAGCACTCCAAAAGTCAGAAAACGGCTCGGAGGCTCTGAAGTCCACACAGGGAGTTATACTCTATCCATTTGACTTTTTTGTTGAAATTAAGCTCAAAAGGGACTTAGGGGGGGGCAAAGGGCAAGCACTAGGAGCACCAGCACTGAAAAAATCACCAGGAGACATCCTACGCGTAGGATGTCTCAAGGGAACTTTTTGGCACAAACTCCAACATTTCTCATCATGCACATGTTCTGAATGACATTTACAAGCTATACACCAAGTTTCATCACATTTGACCTCATATGCATGGAAAAACGCAAAGTTAGGGCATAGAGGCAATAGAGGGCCATTGACCTACAAAATCTTGTCCAAATCCCCTGAAACTTGCACAACACATTCACCAACACATCAAGAAACTGTGGTCAGGGAGAAAAAATGATGAAATAGACATCCTACGCGTAGGACTATTTGACCTTTTTGGCATGCAAGGGATGATTTATCATTCCAGATCCAATCACCTCATCATCAGGAGCCCATATATCAAGTTTGAAGCCATTCTAATCACTTTTGACCCCCAACACCCTCAAGATACACTTTTTGAGTCCAAAAACACCTCACAGAGCCGTACAAGCATCAAATCTTGTCCAAATTCAAATCCAAGAACATGGCCATGTTCCATAAGCCAAGGACAACCCACAGAACAAGTTTCATGTCATTTTGATGAAAAAGACATCCTACGCGTAGGATGTCTACAGCATAAATTTAGCCTTCTGTGCAAAGAATGACATCATGGGAGCCAATACTATGGTGCAATGAGCCCATATACCAATTTTCAACCCATTTGGACATCAATTGCTACCTATGATGGACATTCTACCCAAATTGTGACCTAAAGCTTGAATCAGCCCAAAAATCCACTTTTTGATATCCAAATCCAAATCCAAGCATATATCCATGTTCCATGAGCCTTACACTACCTGCATGTCAAGTATGAACCAATTATAATGAAAAAGACATCCTACGCGTAGGATGTTTAGATGGAAATTTTTGGCCAGATTTGCACTGTGAGCACGTGCACAGCTTCACAAGTTCCTTTTAAGCTTTATTTTCAATTTTCAAGTCATTTGGATAAGTAAAACTTAGTTTCGCAGCTAATATGGAAAAAACGCTAACTTTAGTCTACTGAGTGCAACAGGATCTAGTGCAGCCTCGAAGTCACCGGCAAAAAAGAAAAGAATGACCATCAAAGATTATCTGGACGAAGTGGAACCCTTTGTCATTCCAGAAGGAACACTAAAGCCCACCAGCACCTGGATACAAGAAGATTTGTTAAAGTCCAACGACCTAAAGATCTACCAGGGAGTGTTCAAAGACAATGAAGGCAATTTCATAGAGCTACCAATGCTGCCGAGAGAACTCAATGAGTTTGTACGAAGCAAGATGGCCGGCTACTTGGAGAAGATTGATCTCCACAACTACTTCGAAGCAATACCGACGGCAGGAGTGGACATCAAAAGAGTCTGGGAGTTTGTAACAAGCATCAAAGAGGATGCAGTGGCCAAGGTAACAAATTTACAAGGCAGACCAGATACAGAGATAATAATCACTGAGCGGGTTGTAGCCCATGCACTAGACCTCTCCAATGAGGGAGATAGTGTAACAAAAAGAAGGGATGAATTCAAGGTGTACAAAGAGAAAAAGGAAAATTACACCTTTGAAGACATTGCCAACCCAAAGGTGGCAATTATGATCCAGTTGTACAACCAGTACTTCCACATGTGCACGAAGAGGCCACAGAAGTACAGGATGCGGCCAGGTGCAATTGCCACAACGTTCACTTGGGCAATGACAAAAGGCACCCCGAAGATAATCAACTATGCGGCATACATACATGATAGATTAGTAAAGATGGGCAACAAAAAGCCAACCTACATAGTGCCAGGAGAACTAATCACCAAGGTGGTTTATGGGGCACTACACGCTAAAGGAAGGTGGCCTGACTCCCCATCTCAGAATGATTGGTTGAGAGTAAAAGAAGACAAGGAAGATGAGCCGCAAAGGGCACCAAGGGTGGCTACGAGGTTGAAAAGAGGGCTAGAGCCAGTTGAAGAGGAGCAACCCGAGCAGAAGAAAGGAAAGAAGGAGTTTGCTCAAGTGCCGGCCAAAGAGACAAGGTCACAAAAAGCGGCAAGACTAGAGAGGCTGATGGAGAGTTTCCAACCAGAGAGAGCCCTCAAGGGTGATTTAAACGAACTCTGGAAGCCATCTCTAGAGTCTATGTCCGGATCATCCAGAAGAGTGCAAAGGGACCATTTTGAAGATTATATCAAGAATTTCGAGATTCTTGATGCTGCAGCAGAAAACATTCCCCATGTCCCTTCCACAGAGGAGGAAGTAGAGCAGATAAGGCAGAAACTGCTAGATGAACAAGAAATCCAAGAAAGAGAAAGAAAAACAAAAGAAAACAGGGAATTAAAGGGCAAACCTGCAACTTTACCAGATAGCCCTAAACCCAGCCCACAGCCATCACCACCGCCATCACCAACTCCTAGCAGCCCTCCACAGGAAGATAAGGAGGCTGAGGACAGAGTTGAAAGGCCAACAAGGAGGAGAGGCAGAAAGCTCAGGGCCAGCCGCCAATGAGGGCATCGACCTCAAAAATGTGGCAGATCTTGTGGACACAACCATGCAAGAGGAAAGCATAGCAGGATCCTCTCAAGAGCCACAGGATCTAACACAAGAAGAGGAGGAAAAATTGTGTAAGGCAATAGAGGAAGAGCTCAGAGAAACCATGAAGGAAGCCTTGGAGTGGGAGCAGAGGGTCTTCAAATCTATGATTATTCAGAAGATTGACGCCAGCAATCTCAGGCGCGAGTGGCTTCAACCCTCTCTCCCATATCCATTGTTGAAATATGAGGCAGCTCTACAATAAACAAGCGGATTAGAGAAGAGCCAGTTGTACCTCTCTACAATGCAAACATCTCAAAGCCAGAAGGAGTTAAGCTTATTGTGGATTCTCAGCCAAAGTGGAGGAAGGCTTGGCTTACAAAGTATCCACAATACCTAATCCACTTGGTAGAGGCACCTAAAAATATCAGAGACAACTTCAGCTTCTGTCCTCTACCAAGGGTTAGGACGTGGAAGGCACAGGAAATTTTGCAAAGAAGCCAACCCACTTCGCTGAACTACCCAAAGCTGTCGGGCGTGAAGGCAGGTGAGAGAATAAGTGTCCAATACATCGTGAAAACCCTAACGGGCGCCATAAAGTTGTTCACTGGCTCACCTAACCTTACATGCATTATGATGAGAAAAATTTGCAGAACCATCTTAGCAGTGTTCGAGACCTTCAGGCCAGGCAAGGTGACCGACAACATATTCTTTTTCCAGGATACATACAGATGCGCCTATGATCTAACAGGTCAGCCTTCCAAGGAGGTGATACATGCGCTGTATCAAAGGATCATGTTTCTACCATCCTATCACCTCCAGGCTTTTGAAGAAGCATTCTATACAGGGTTCTTCAACATCAACATGGACATTTTTGGCCCAACAATGCTAAACCTACATGCCAGGTACGAATCACTGCTAAAGATGCGAGAAACGATAAGATGAAGCAGCAGATCAAGGCCATGTCGGGGACGACATGAGCAAGGAGGGGGGGAGTGTTAGAAGCTGGATACACCCCACGGCAGTAACTACCCGGAGGATTATTATTTTTTGTAATTATTCATTCATTGAGGAAAACCTGATTTTTCACCTTGTAATTATTGGGACTTACAGAAGTTTCCAGATTGTATCCCAGTTTTGATAGTTAGATTGAGTAGATGGTTGATTTTGGAACTTTAGGGTTTGAGAAATTGTAAGGTATATATACCACTTTTTGACCTTAATGAAAAACCTTTTTGTCATTTTAAAACAAGTTTTGAAGTCTATGAGTGAGCGTACTGTGTACGAGAGAGAGAGTGTGAGCTTCATCTTGAAGCTACGTGTGCTCTAGTGGTCGGAATCTAGTGCGAAGAAGTGCAGCGTGTTGCCCCCGATGAGAGCTACGCGCCGATACCTACATTGCGCGCGTACGGTCTGGTTTTGCGAGCTCCTTCTACGAGCTTCATCGGTTGTTTGGGTGAGCATACGTTGTCCGATTTTGCATTGCAACATATCCACGCGTTCACATTGAGTAGAACTACACATTAGGCACTTTAGATTTTAGAAACGAAGACCTGCAGATTTCGGCTAGACATCCTACGTGTTTCTACACCATGTGTTTTGGGTTGGTATTTTGGTTCATGGACCTTAGGGAGAGCGACCTATTGGTATTAGTAGGGTCTCCTTCAAGCTCGATGGTGTTTCGAGATTGTTTGATGGGTATTCGTCTCTAGAAAGCGTTGTAGGAAGTTTCCTCTTATGCACTCTTGAAGGTTGTGACTTAGACAATTGGTAGAGACCTCTGTAGGAATTAGTTAGGAGTCGGTCGAGTGTAGGTTGACACCTTATGCTTGCTTCCATGCGCCTGCGGGTCGAGCTTTGTCCTTAGCTGAAATTACATGTTAGGTGAGTTCTCGTTGTGCAGACGTCCGTCGCGGCGTATCCGTCCAACAATTACCGCCGCTGATATGGTACGTGGCCTTTGGGAGTTGACATACTCCACCATTTCTTCGGTTAATTCCGCACAAAGTTATTGCTTTTGCTCTCCAAAATCCAACTTTTTGAAGATAGTGGCTTTGAGTTGTAGGTCCCAAAACATTGTCTACATATTTGTGGATGGATTCATAGAGAGAGAGCTTTAAGCTTCGCCATTCGGTGAGTACTTTGTCTTTGGCATCGGTGGCCAAAACCTACTTCATAATGGAAGCTCTTAAAGCTTTCCATGTTCGTGGAGCTTCACCGTTGGCTTGTAGGCTAGACCACCATTTCCTGGCGGACTTTTGAAAGTGCATAGCTACATGGCGTAGCTTAGAGGACTCCGTGAATCCCTCATCTCCAAACGCCGCATCAAACTGTTGGATAAAGGCCAAGACTTTGTCCGTAGCACCAAAGGTGCCATCATAGGTAATGCAAGAGATGCTCTTCCCTCCTTCTTTGAACTTCTTCAGCTTGGACGACCTCTTCCATGCGGCATAGGATTTCCTATGGCCTCTTCTTTTTGATGGTTCAAACATTGCACCATCACTTTCCTCAGAAGGTGAAGAAGTTGAGGAAGGTGGAGAAGAGGGTGACCTCTTTCTCGCCTTTTTCTTGTCTTGATCTTCGTCGTCTTCACCATCACTTTCATAAGAGGAAGAGGATGAAGAAGATGGAGAAGAGGGTGTCCTCTTTCTCGCCTTTTTCTTCTCTTGCTTTTTATCATCCCTCTTTGAATTATGGTGTGGAGAAGTAAATTCTTGAGCCCTTCGTATCGATTCTCTTCTTCTTCCCGAATCGGAGAGAGACCTCTTTTGGAAGTCTCACAAGGAGGCTTCCTAGGCGTTCTCTTGTCATGGTGATGAGCTTGGAGAATCCCATGAGCACGGAGCTGCCGTTGCACTTCACTTTGGAGAGATGGATTGCCCATGGCTTGTTGAAGCCTAGAAACAAGATAGTTAACAAGCATCGGAGCATCATTAGTAGCTTGCTCATTAGCAAAATCAAAGTTATCAACATTAATTTCACTCTCTTTACTATTGTCAGCCATTCTAACAACTTTAAGGTGTAAACCTTTGAGGTGTCTTTGGCACTTCAAGCCCTAGTTGCTACTCCTCTTTACCCCTTTAGAAAAATCACACAAGCTACTGTACCCGTGGCTCGAATACCATTAATTGCAAGGAATAGAAGAGAGGGTTGTTCAACACCAAAACAACACCGGCTCCTGTCAAGCTTCTAATAGCTCAATAGTGGTTAATCTGTAGGCAAGCCCCGTAGGACTCCACTATTAAGACCATAGCTCTCGACGGTGATGCCCCGTTAACTGCACAAAGGCAGGCGCACTGCAAGGCTAAAAAATCCCTATTCTACTTACTCACAGGCAATTAATAATACCAACCATTTATAGCTATCTTGGGGACCTCCCTTCTTGAGCAAGAAAAGAGAAACCTTGTGCTCTGATACCAATGTAACATAGTGGCGGAAATTAGCATGAACATAGTGGGCATTTCATTAGAATAGATTCCTAATGAGAATTACAAGAGTGCTTGGGTGGAGAGAGCAACAAAAAGCATAAAACCTAGTTAGATAGCATGAACAATACTTTCAAAAGAGAGAGAAATTAAGCTATTGACAACAGTTGAGGGACTCGATTTGCATGGAGCCGGTCCCCTCTCCAAAAGGCTTTGTATTATGGTTTCTCCCATCAAGAGAGACATTGTACAATACAATTCTTTGTTTCCCTTCAAGACTGGCTAGTGCAATGAAGATGAAAGCTTCATGCACTAAGCAAAACACTTAGCAAATACAACATCAATTATCCCCGGTCTCAGACCCAAGACCTCACACACCTTCAAAGATGGTGAGAGCTAGCAGGGTATGAGAGTAGATTGAGAGGAAGAAGGAGTATTATTACGAGAAAGATGTACATCTCCTCACATAATCACTCATATTATCATAGTTTAGCTTAGTAATTAGCATGGTAGAGGAGATGAGCATGCATTGAAGCTTGGCTCTTGGTTGGATTTGCATCACAAAGCCAAGAGTTGTTGGTGTAGGCCTCCCTTCTCACAAGCTTGGAGTAGGTGATAAGCTTTCCACTAAAGCTTGAGAAGGAGAGAGAGTCTTCTTTACTTCACACATGAAATTGTGTGAGTGTGTGTGTGAGAATTCCTTGCAAAAATCAGCCCCCTTTCTCTCTTGGGCGACCCCTCTTGCTATTTGCTCTTGCTATCCTCTCATTGGACCTCCCTAGGGCTAGCCAATGACAATTAAGTAGCATAAGTGATAGCCTTCTGACATGTGTTCCCCTTTCCCCTTTTGTGAGAGCTTTAGGTAATTTAATAATTCAACTAAACTCTCATTGGACCCCTTTGCCTCCTGGCCAATAGGAATCAGGCAAGCCATTGGGCTGTTCATTGAACCCCTTGGGAGACTTTCCAATGGTCTTCTAGAGGACTTAATTCTCATTGGTTCTTTTAGTAAGTTTTTTTAAATTAATTAAACTAGATTTACTCTAGCCTAATTCTCATTGGTCCACCTCCAAGGCCATCCAATAGGAATTGGGTACACCTTGTGGGCATCTGGCCTAGGGAGCTGACATGTGTCCCTCATTCCCTTTGTGTAAAGGGAGCTTGTGTGTGTGTGTGGCTTTCTCTCTCATCCCCTACAAGCGAGGCTCGCCCCCTTCTATGTAGGGATTTGAAAAGACTTTTGGGACACACACAAAGCATCCAATTCCCCCCATGGTTTACCTTTTGACACAACCTTTGAGTTTTGGAACCTTTGCATTTTGGAAGTCTTAATGGGATCAACCTTAGGGTCTTTTTAGTTCATTGTTGCACATGGCTCTTTTGCAGATGGCCCCCCCTTTGGATCCCTATTTTCCCTCCTTTGGATCCCTACTGTGGCCGGTCTGCTAGCTTAACCAATATTCTAGCTTTTTCTCCCCTGGCACTTCCCCATATTAAATGATCAGTTTAACATGAGAAAATCATTTACGAGAATTAGATATTGATTATTATGACACATTGGCGTTGTAGAAAAGCTTCATTCACTTGGGAATCAATTGAAGCATCATGTAGCAAGTGTAATGTATCCCATCTCGCAAACCACTTCTTTATGTCTTGCATCGATCTCGTGCTCAGGATCTTGCTTTTATGCGTCTTTTGAAATTTTTTGCTTGCTTCCCATGCAAGTGTAGGAAGTCGGTGTGAGGGTTTTTGACGCATCTTTATCATGTACTCCACAACCATTTCATGCCCATAACCTCAATTGGAAGAGATCCCGACTCAAGAAGTAGGAGCGTATATGGTGTTTGTGTCTTAACTCGAAGAAAGTTTGTAAGATAACACCTTTGGACATTCTCAAACGCTTTCCAAGTAGACTTTGAGATGCTCCCGCCCCACACTTTAACTCCATAAAGAAGAACCGGTGTCACCAATGCATCAAAAAGATACTTCTTGAGAACCCAACACTTGATGTTTCCCGCATTACACATGTTCCCCGCATTACACATGTTCTGAAATGCATAATATGTTCTCTTTTCCACTTCCAAATGACGCATAGCACATTCATACCACTTGTTATTGGACGGAACCTCAAGGCCAAGGTACTGAAAGCTCTCAACAACTACAAGTGTCTCATTGGTGTACACAATGCATGGCTTCTCCTTATGGTTGGTTTTCACAAGCATAACCTTTGTTTTGGACTCATTCACAATCAGCCCACTATGCAAGCAAAAGTTCTCAAGGACATAAGCTTTTGTGCATCTTCTAAAGTGTGTGCTAGAAGCACTACATCATTGGCATACAACAAAAGCATGATTACCGCATTGCAAATTGTGACCTCTTCAATGCCTTCTTCTTTCATAAAGCCAAGTACCATTTGTTCCAATTGATTGATGCATAGACTAAAGAGAGTTGGTGATAACGGACATCCTTGTTTAACCCCAATAGTGCTTACAATATTTTTTGAAATTTCTCTTCCCGTGCACAATTGACAAATCACCTTCTCATAGATTTGAGAAACTGCAAGCATAAACTCATTTGGCACTTGGAGTTCTTCCATCCTTCTCCACAAATTGTGATGTGGAATCATATCGAAGGCTTTCTTAAAGTCCACAAAACAACAATACAATCACTTGCCTTTCAACCGACTTTCCTCCATGAGAACACGAAGAGTGACAAGATGATCAATGGTGCTATGGCATCGACTAAAACCCGTTTGTCCTTTTCCACGCTTGTCATTCTCTTCAGCCCAATCACTCAATTTCATCTCCATTATACACCCAAACAACTTTTCCATAAGAGACCCAATCATTATAGTCCAATAGTTGTTTACATTCTTTACATCCCCTCCTTTATGCAAAGGCTTAACCCAATTAGTACTCCAATCATAAGCCATACCATGTTGAAGTGCAAGGTTGAACATATCACACATCCACTCGTGGGTAAAATCTCATGTCTATTTGATCATCTTCGGCTTGATACCTTGAACATCCCCCGCTTTGACTTTTCAAGCCCACACATACATCCTCAATAGTAAAAAAAGAGGGCATATATGGGAGTGAACCATAAAATGGCATTTTTCAGCATTTCCCTCCTCATATAATTGCCTACAATGCGTGTACATATCCATAAGACTCAAGTTGCCAAAATTCTCAACACGCTTGCCCCTCAAGTTTCTCCAAAATCTTCCAGATGCATGTGCCTTTTCTTGGACTTAAAAAAGTTGTTGCTTTACTTCCCATCTTCTTCTCTTCTTTTGAATCAATGCCTTGTATGTATGCAAATGACTTTGATAGTTGTCTTTGTCCATAGTTGCATCACGATTTATCAAGGACTTTTGAGCATCTTGCCATTCTTTATCAAACCACCTTTTGCGTGATCTATCTTTGTTGATACCATGGAGATGCTTTACGGAAAAGCATTCTACGGCACAAGAACAAATAACTTTCTTGAAATCTTTCCATTTAGTTTTCAATGGTACATCATATTGAAGCTTTGTCATCCATAATGTTTGCTCAACCATTTCAATGTACATTGGTGCCCTTTTGAAATCCATACATACTGATAATTTCTCTTTCCTTTGGCTGAGATTATCATGCTTAATTGCTTATCCACATGAAAGGTCAATACATAAAGTCCGATTGTTGGATTTTGGGGTCCATTGGCCAAACATAAAACTCTTTATGTGATACATGATGGCTTCAGACAGTAGCACATAATCAATCACATTGTCCCCATTATGTTTCTTACATGTAAATCCTTTGGTTCCACTCCATAAAGATACACCATTGGCAATGAGCATACTTGTGCTATTACACATGTGTAAATGTAACTTTTCATAGTGATCCGGATCTTTCTCATCCATTGAAGTACAATCATACAGTGAACTTCCTCCAACTCCCTTGAAATGTATGGCATATCAAATTGTTGAGTATCATGTTGCAATGTTTTTGTGCAAGCATTCATATCCCCAGATACAGTAAAATCACCTTAGCCTTTGAAATAAGCAATGTCCTCTTCTAAATAAAAAATGGTTGATCTCTATCCATGCAAGCATAAAAGGGGGAATCATGATGAGGAATGTAGCAACCAGCTATAGAAATGGGTACTCTTTTTGGTGTCATAATTTTCAGCCATACATAACGTTTGTACTTGTCATCTTTCATAATTGATACAAAATTCCAATCCTTTCTTAACCATATATGCTATAGTGGTATCTAAAGAGGTGCCACTTGACCTTTGGCACTACTAGCCCCTACTTAGGTCTACTAGTATGTATATGTATCTACGTTCTTATGTGCATATATACTTGTGTATGTATGTATAGATGAGTGAGTAGGGGGAGAAAGGTAAATCTCATACTGCTCTTTATAATGTAGATGTCACATGAGAGACCCTCGGGGGGTTCACTATGTGTAAAACTACCATATCACTTGCGTTTAAGACATGTTTGTAAAACCCCTTATTTGTGAATTTTGTTAGGAATATAAATGTACCCTTTTCTTTTGAAATTTGTAAGTTCTTCAAATTTGAAAAAATAATACCCTTCTGTATATATATTTCTGTAAGTTTCAAGAACTTTAAATACCCTTCTGTTGAACTCACGTGATAGGCTACATTTTTATTAGAGGGCTTCCCCGAGGAGAGACCACCTGGTGGGGAACAGCTATCTAGCTCTTCTTTTGGTTGGTTCACATCCAGGTGGGCTCCCACCTAGGGTGGACATCATCTCCAGTGGACGTGAGTCTTGAGGTGGTGAGAACAAGCAAATAAATAAAGATTATTTGTGGCTACTTAATCATAAACCATGAGTGTTATAGGTTTATTTTTGTTAATTGCAAGCATGGCCATCCTACACCTACTCTACACAGGTTTCTCCACCGTTTGTAGATCTAGACCTACAGTGGGCTATCTCTTTACGAGACCAGTACCTCCCTTCAACGAAGGAATCGTTTGTCCACTACACTCCACAATAGCTTGCAACCTACGGTCTTTCTCTGCAGTCCACACCATGGGGGAGTCAGGGAGGGACTCCTTACATCCACAAATAGGGAGAGGGACATTACCTGAAGTATCTTGTCCCAATCATGGGACTTCAACCCATACAATTGAACGCTTCCAACCTTCCTCATTTTTTGTGAAAGCTCCCTTTAGCGACCTCATGTATCCTGTTGGTGTGCGAATAGACGCAATGGTACACTTCACTAGGTCTAATTCTTCTTTGGCTACTAGCATCCACAGTGCTTTAGGAAGAACAATCTTCCCATTGGGGGCACGGCATGGAGAAGCAGAGCTGGGGAAAGGTTTCAACACCCTAAAATCCTCCCTCGCACCCAATGAGTCCTTCTTTCCAATAATGTGGTCACACAGGATTTGGGCTACATTCTTGAATATGTGCATGGGATCCAATAGGTGTTGTATTTTTAACTCCTTCCAATATGGAAGCCTTAAAAATCTGGAATACCTTGACATACATTTGCGTAAAAAATCAACCCATTTTAGTGTGCACGCCAATTGTACTTTATTTTAAAAAGATTGTAGCACTCATTGCACTTTAGTCCCTTTGCATTTACAATTATTTCTCTTTTTTCATTGAAATATGTAATTTTTTGTAATCAATTGATTATTTTTTAGGGCACATATGACTAAATATAAATGTTTTGAATTAAACATCCTCTCTATTTTGTGTGTGTGTAGGACGTCAACTGGGATGATCGTGAACCCCCTGGGGTCCCTGAACGCGATTGGTGGCTCAAGGACAAGTTCCATTATCCTTGCGCCAAGTACAAAAAAGCAATCCCTTGCATGAGGTACATTGCATTGGAGCATGTGGAGAACAAAGGTCTTTGGCATCCTTGAAAAAGTGCTCGGAGAGATGAGAGTGCCACTCACCCCTCGCTTGAGGAGGTAACCCATTGGTCTGTGTTCGGTGGTGGTGCGCCGGCACACAAGGTTGAATAGAAGAGACAAGAGCTATTGGACAAATGGGGTGCACTGCATGGTGATCCTCCCACTAGCTCTACTTCAACAGCTCCTTTGGCGTCTTAGTCACACTTTGAGGTAGAGGATGAGCACATGTTCGACATGTGTGATGAGTTATCGACTCATAAATGTGACATGTGGAAGGAGGATTTCCAGTCATTCACTCAAAGGGCAGCGGCAATGGAGGACAAATTGATGATGAGTACCTGAACACCTCTTTACAACGGTGAATAGTACTCAATGCTCTAGGCATCATTGGAAGTCCACAACTTGCAAGAGAAATTTTGTTGGAGCAATTCAAGTGTGGATTCACTCCTTGGATAAGTTTGAACTATGGTTGTTATACATCTCTCTCGCTTTATAGTGCCGCCTCCTTGCAATTGTAGTTATTCACCTATTTGTTGTAGTTTGATGGGAAAAATGCTGCCAAAAGATCACCATATGCCTCTAGATTGTAGACAATCTAGATTGTATGTCACTACACTTGGAATGGAGTATGAGCACATCCATGCATGCATCAATGATTTCATGCTATACCACAATGAGCACGCACATGCTACCTCATGTCCCGTGTGCAGGGAAGCACGATAAAGACCAAAGTTAGTGGGGTGCACCTACCCTACAACGTATTGAGACACTTTCCATTAATCCCTCGCATTCAGCACATGTTTAAAAGCAGATATATCATGGAACTTCTTGTGTGGCACAGCAACCACCACTCAAATGATAGAATGATCTGTGTCCCTACCGATTCACCTACATGGAGGCACATCGAAACTCAATGGCCAGAGTTTGGGTTGGAATACTTGAGGCTTGGGATAGCAAGTGATGATGTCAACCCCTTCTGCACTAAGTCTACTTCATGGAGCACTTGGCCTGTGGTGATTGTCAACTAAAATATTCCACCATGGGAGACAACCAAGAAGGGCGATATACTTCTTTCCTTGCTTGTGCCACGGAAGTACAAAGTGTCAAATATTGACGTCTACCTCAAGCCCCTCATCCAGGAGTTGGAGGAGTTATGGAGAGGCATTCCTTTTGTAGATGTCTCACTTGCAAAGGGGGGGAGAGAATCCATTGTGACGGGAATCCGAGATTGAAATTGTTGGATACTACCGACTAGGAGAAATTGAAAATTATGTTTATAGAATAGGTCATGCGGGGAAATGCGATAAGAGAGGAACAACACCAACATTAATGAACAAGAAACAAAATGTAAACAAGAAGAGAGAAAAATTGTTGGATGTTATCAACTATGAGAAATTGAAAATTATGTTTATAGAAATAGGTCATATAGGGAAATGCAATAAGAGAGGAACAACATCAACATTAAGGAACAAGAAACAAAGTGAAACAATATTCCTTGATTTAAAGCACTTGCTTGAGGCAAAACAGAGGATACCACTAGTTATGGAAACACAATATAATCCTATGGAAAATGTTTAAGATCTAGTGGGATGCAACTTGAGTAAAAGGATGTGCATATTGTGGAGGGCTTGGTCATCATATTGGTGAAATCACTAGTTCAAAGTACAAAAGAGACATGATATTCCAAGAGTAATAAGTCATTATCCTAGTTTTGGAGGATATGGTGGAGAGACACAATCAAACATTGTAATTCATCTTGCCTCATTTATACATGCAATGGAGAATGATTAGCCCTAGATGATTGTATCTTGCACCCTTGAATACTATGGCATTGGAAATGGAGAATGCAAGCACACAGAGAAACACAAACACAATGCCTCTCTATAGCCCATGATGATCATAACACCCCAATCCACTCAAAATCACACCAAAACCAACACGATTTTCTCCGCACAAACCCTAAATCACCAAAACAAGAAGCCTCTCCACACCTTGATGAATCCCAAGCCGCACTACACCATCACAACTTCAATCACACACATTGACTCCAAACAACACTTCTCCCTTGCTCACTCTTTACACCACACAAGAGACCCACACACACTGGCACCAACGCCAAATGAGTAGAAAATAGAGAGAAAAAGGGGAATGGGGGAGTTGATAGTAGAAGGGGGTAATTGTAAGCTTGATAGTAGAGCAACGCCAAAACCTCTGTCACAACACCCGATGGGCCGCCTACATAGCTCCATAGGACGACCTCCATAGCACGAGGGAGGGAGCTCTCCCACACTGAGGCCCACCTATGGCACTGTCATTCCTTCACTTTGCACACTTTGACAAGCCACCCTTGATAGGCACCATGGAAAATCACTCTAGCCCTAAAAATATTCGTTGCCCTTTCTCTGCCCTTGAGCTTGAGAGTTGCCTGACGACATTGGCATCAACTTGAGAGCACACACAACCTTACATTGCACTCCACATAGCACCGACCAACTTATGTTGTACCATCATTTCCCAACCAGGGATTTCTTTGATGTAATCACATCGTGTGATTAACTCTAGTATTTACACACGTAAATCACATGATTTACACACGTAAATCATGTGATCATGTTAATTGTTAACGTGATCTTGATGGTTACCTACAAAAACCAATAGAGCCGGTAGGCCCGCCGAGCTTTTTCATTTTCCCGGAGGGTCCCTCCGGGCTATAGGGTTTTCTCGACAAGCCCGTCGAGAAAATGAAAAGGCCCAACAAGCTCGACTGTATATAGTAAACCTCTTCTTACTTTGGCATTTTAACTAGGCAAATCCCTGGAGAGTGTATCCGAGTACCGGGTATAGTCATCTCCTTGTGAATTGACCGAAGGTTACAGAGTCATAGGTCCTATTTTTTGGGCGGAACGTGATTCTTAATTCGATAACCACTTCTAAAAATATTTAAATCCTTCACCGAACATAAAGGTATGAAACCAAAACAATTGAGAATTTGGAGAGTCATGCTCATTGTGATGAATCCATTGGTCCATAAAAGGGTTGAAGTTGGTCGTAAAAGATGAGCATATTTAAATAACGAGTTGATAGTAGTCAAGGGTCGAATGTCGTGTACTAGTGTATTGGGTATATAAAGATCCTTGAAATCTTGCATTTTTCACCATCATAGATTTGAATTGATATACATTGCCACTGCACAATATAAGATCTATAATCCTTAATTGGGTGAAATTAGCTTTTATATATTGAATTGGATGCATAAAGGGGCTACAATCTTTGATTGGGTACAAGTAGTCCTCAATTGTGTAATTGTATTGAAGATTACATTGCCTTGTTTTATGCATTGGTTTATATAGGGAGTGAATTATGTATTATAAAAGATTGTTAGTGTATGAGATGGTCAATCATCGACAATATTTCTTTCAAGTGTGTTTTGAAAATAATTATCATCATTTCAATGTAAATGTTGATGATTCTTTGTAGCATGTGAAGATAGTTGTGTCTTTTTGTTTTCAAATCACAGAGAGTGTATATCTAATTATTATATTTAAACTTGCATTGAGAATTTAATATTAATTTTGTATTCATAATGCCATGTAGAGAGTGCATTGCAATGTGTATGTTCGCTCAGAATATATGTGATCGATATGTAGAATTGACTAGAGTGCATTGCAAATCTCATACTATGTAGATTTTATTGTTTTCTTAGTGATTGTTTTTCTAATATATGTTGAAAAGTTTTTTTATTTATTTTAATTGAACATCTAGTTCTTATGTCTACAGTATTAAATTAAAAGCAATGGAGAAAAATGTTGACACGAGTGATACGAAGAAGGCAAAGAATTAAAAAGCCCCTAGAAAACATGGGTTTTGAATCTCAAATCAAAAAATTATCTCCCAGATTCGGCGTGACAAACAGACTTAGTATTGGAGTATAACTTGGCCTAAACAAGTTGAATGTTTAGCTAGACAATTTCTTCAGAATCCTTACAAAGTTGCCATTGGTTCATAATCTCTAAAAGACAATGTTAGCAGCGGATAACACAGGCTACATCGAATATGTATCAAGCGGGAGATATGCTATGGTTGTGCATAATATTTCCAATTCACTTTGTATAAGTCTAGGGCTCACTTGGAGTTCCAAAGTTGTATATGAGGGCTCAAGCTTAAACCCATAGTAGAATGGATTGTGGTGAAATCCCTTAATTAAAAGAAAGCCTTTAGGCAAGGAGACTTCATTCTTGAGTATCCACTCTTGAGGATCCACTTTTGAGAGCTCCCTCTCTCTAGAGTGTTCACTGTTGGCCTAGCCTTGAGCTTAATGTCTATGCTTGAGAGGCTAGTGTTAACCATTGTAATTAGAGTAAGCTCTTCTTGATTAATCTAATTCAAATTTTCTCATTAGTCTATTTCTTCTCTACAATTCATCATGTCATGGAGTAGTATTACACTCTCGTTACTCTAGATTTAAGAGAGGTATGTACTTCTTGCTATTAACCACTCTTATCTCTCTACGAGCAATTGATTTGTGATATTTAGCATCACTAATTAGGTTGATTAAGTTGGGTCTTAATCTTGTAATTTTTGTGTGTGCCCTATTCTTTGCTTGTGTGTAGATAGGTTTTATGAAGCTCTAGCACCATTCACCTCGTGTGTGTAGCTATTGATGAAGTGCCGTGATTGGCATGTGGTAATTAGTGTGTGCTTATCATTAGTGTGCTTGGGGTTTCTAGTCTATGGCAAGTCGGACTTCTATGGACTTCAAGCATCGACATGCACACAAAGAGCGAGAGAAAAGGAAGGGGATGGGGGAAGCGACACCAAGAAAATGGGGCAATGACTTAGTAGTATTTAGCAAGGAGATAGTACAATCATCTTACAACTCCGATGGCAAAATTCCACACACACGCAGGCCTTCAAAAACCCTCCTGGCAAAAAAGCCCCCTCAAGATCACGTTCATCCCTTTTTATAGGCATGACTTAACCAAAAAAAAAAGAAAAACATGGGGTCCTAAGCTGCTCGCACATTCAATCTTTTAGCTCATTATAGAATTTCTCTTGCATTTGCATCCAAGTGGCACATTCACTTAGTATTACCCTTGCATGAGAGACACCTCCCCGCTTGGAAATGTTCTGGGGTTCTTATTCTCTCTCTCTCTCTCTCTCTCTCTCTCTCTCTCTCTCTCTCTCTCTCTCTCTCTCTCTCTCTCTCTCTCTCTCTCTCTCTCTCTCTCTCTCTCTCTCTCTCTCTCTCTCTCTCTCTCTCTCTCTCTCTCTCTCTCTCTCTCTCTCTCACACACACACACACACACACACACACACACAACTATTGTTTGCTGTGGGATACCCCCGCTAGCACTAGCAATATCACTAGTGGGGGGTTCCCCCTTCCTCAAAAAATTGGGTGGGTATGGCCCGCGGGATTAGACACTTAAGGCCTACCACATCATCAATTGTGCATCGCATTGTCACCGCCCCATGGCCGGTCGACGCCAATGGGCTTCACCGTGCCGCCTTCTCCTTCACAAAAACCACCACCATGCGTCGTCGGGCCCGCGTGCACAGCACCCGGCAAGAGTACCATAGCCAAGCTCAAGAGAGAGCGCTCCTCCATCTTTGATACCTCCTAAAGGCCACGTTTAGGCTCATATACTCCATGCTTTCTGTTCTAAGTTTTTCATGCGGGATTAGCCCTGCCACCACATGGCACTCCCTGATTGAGTGCCCCTTGAACTCTTTTGAAAACTCCCCAAAACCTTCTTTGATTGCCGATGTGAACCCCTTTGGCCCACCAACTTCATAGCCTTGCTATTTGGGACTCCAAGATCCAACTCCCACCTCGTAAAGCCCGGAAAAAAGATGAAATCATTGACTCAAAACCCCCTTGGCCTTGCCGCATTCCAAAATTTTCAAGCTTTCCATCTGAGGCCGCAAAAAAAATAGAAATATCATCTGCCACTTTCCTCCGCCACATGCTCCGAACTTCATCAGGCCGGAACTCGGCACTCGAGGCTCAGAATCATAGGCCGTCAATCCCTACTGACTCTACACGGCATGCTTTATCTGATTGAACCCTATTGAGGCACAAAAAATTCCATATGGCACAATTCCCCTTGTGGTCAAGTGGGCACCAACCCTACCCCCCCCCCCCCCCAAAACTTTCAATAGCCATATCCACTTGGGCCACCTAGCTCCACCTACCCTATCCGTCTCAAATCTACACTGCATTGCACCTTTAACCTCAAATATCTTGGGCTCCATAGCTCTCTTTGATGAGCCGTTTGACCTGCTCCTTCAACACTTCAAGCTCTACATTTCTAGGCCCAAAGATTTCACCTTGAACCTCCTTCATCTGCTACCCAAATTAGCCCCTTCTAGAGCCTTTCTTGGCCTATAAGCCACATTAGCCATACATATCCACTGCTACCTATCTACCCAGGATCTTTGTAGTTGTTCTACCCCTTTGCCATGCATCTGCTAACCTGCACATACCTACCCATGCCATCTTCTATGGTCGACCAACTTTGGCTGCACCAACGTGCTAATTGAACCTTGCCACTCTTTTTTCCCACTGCTTCACATAGAAGTCAGTTGCTGCTTCTCTATCTATCTTCAAATCTTCTAGACTTGTAGTTATGTCGTGCAAACATCTTGGTGAATTTTATCAATCTACCACATACCTTTCAATGCACCTAACTGAACGTGCACTGGCCACACTGCCTCTTTGCCATAAGCCAACTCATCAGGGGTAAGTTGGTGCCAACATTGTAAGAAATCCTATATGCCCACAAACTTGTCAAGATTGGATTGACACTCTACAATATGCTTGTACACATACTTGGTAATAATCTTGACTATCTGCCCATTTACACTCTCAACCAAACCATTGCACTGTGGATGATAAGGAGAAGAAAAACTATGCTGCAACAATCCCCAACTTTTCCACTAGTGTGCGCACTAATTTACTCCAAAACCCTTGACCATGTTTAGAAATGACCACCCAAGGTACTCCAAACTGGCAACATATGCAATTAAAAAAAATTGAGCAATTGTTTGAGCATTTACCTCTTTTACCACTTTAGCTTCAATCCACATGGCCAGATAATCAATGGCCACCACTATGTACTTCTTGTCACTTGCCAACTTGGTTAGTGGACCAATTGCATCCAAACCCCACTTCTCAAATGCATCTTGAGCTATGATAGTCCCTTTGTGCCTCGGTTACCAATCGTCTTTCACCCATGGTTTGGCACTTATGGCACATCTTGCACCAAAGTGCACATCTCCTACAATAGAAGGCCACCAAAATCTAGCTCTAAGAATACAAAAAAGTATTTGCCCTTTTCCTTGATGTAAACTCTCCCATGACCACACTTGATATCTCCATGGTAAACTTTCTAGCACTTGGCCATTTTGGCATGTCCATCAACATTTTGGTAGCTTTTTAAAAGATTAAAATTGTGTGCCTTAGGTGAGTCCTTAAGACATCATATGACCTTACTTGACCTTGTGACATTACTTTTGCTATGCTTAGCTGTCCGTGACTCACTTCTTCTATGATAGGATCTATAGGATTAAGGAGGGTGTATTTGAGTGCCATTCATGGCATGGTTAAGAAGGTGATGGTGCTAATGTGGATTAGAGAGCTTAATCAAGGATAAAAAGATTTTAGCAAATGAATTAGCATAACAATGCATTGCATCAACGAGAGTACATCATGTGCATATAGAGCCTCACAAGAGGTCTTGAGCTGACATCATGGATGACACAGTGAGTTTTGAACCTAGGTAGTGGGATGGATACCTCATGCATTCCCTACTTTGGTGATTAAAATCTTAACCTTCATGTGCTACATCTTATCATTCCAATGAGTGATAGGGGAAGTATCCACAAGGAAGGTTATCCTTACAATCTCCCTCTTAATCCTAATCATGGATAGCTAGTTCTAATTGATTCATCTAGGGTTTGTGTGGATCATTGACACATCATGAGAGGTTCAACATGATTCATCTCTTCATGGTTAACAAGGTGTCCACTTGATTATACCTAGGCTCAATAAACTAAAGTACATGATCATATTCACAAATATCGTTGCATGATCTTGTAGAGGTAGATGGTTCATTGTGGCTATCTTGATAATCTTCTTGAGTAGCTGGAATGGAATTGGCCTATTAACTTGAGGTAGCAAAAATTAGAGAGAGTACTTTTGAGAAATTACTTTGTGAGCATAGCGGGTGAACATAATTAAAGATAACAGCATAAATATAGCATTTAGTTAACTTGGCATGAGCAATACTTTTGCAAGAGAGAGAATTTAGAGAACATGACAATAGTTGAGGACCGGATTTATGTGGAGCCAGTCCCCCCTCCAATAGGCATTTGTATTATGATTTCTCCCATCAAGAGAGACTTTTCACAATACAATCTTTGTGTTCCTTGTGATCTCGGTGATGTAATGAAGATGGAAAGCTTCATGCATCGCGAGCATAACATAAACTTTGTGGAAAGCATTAACTATCCCAAGCCTCAATCCCAAGACCTCAAACGCCTTTGAAGGTGGAGAGAGCTAGCAAGGAATGAGCGTAGGGAAGAGGAAGAAGAAACATTTCATAGGAGAAATAATTAGTTCCTCACTTATCATCACTCTTCTTGATAGCATACATAATAGCATAGTAATGAAGATGGGAAAGATGGCAAGCTTAAGCATTGAAGCATGGCTCTTGGTTGGATTTGCATTCCATAGCCAAGAGTGTTGGTGTAGGCTCTCAACCTCTACTTGTTTGGAGAAGGAGAGCGAGCTCTTGCACTTTGCACTTTACACAATGAGAGTGTGTGTGAGTGTGTGTGGGAGAGTATACCCCCTAAGCAGGCCCCCTACTTGCTTTGGTCAACCCCCCTTTGTAGCTCATGCTTAAAGCTCATTGGACTCCTCCAGGCCTAGAAGCAAGAGTGATACCAAGTAACAAGGGTAGCCTTGGGACAAGTGTCCCCCTTTCCCCTTTGAGAGAGAGGGCTTGATAAATGCTAAAAAAAACTAATTAAATCCACTTAATTATCATTGGACCCCTTGGAAAGACAACCAACAGGCTTTAGGCACACCATGAGGGTAACCTAGCAAGGGGCTTGACATGTGTCCTACTTGCCTCTCGGGCAAGGGGTTCCCTTTGGGAGAGAGAGAGAGAGTGGTCAAGCAACCACCCCACCTTCTGGCATGGATCACCACCTCCTTGTAGGGATCTACTTTGACTTTTGTGCCACCTCAATCCCCTCAACCTTGGGTCTACTTCTCACCACAAGCTTGGGCTGGTTTCTCACCTCAAGTACAACCCTAGCATCTCAAGCATGACAAGCACCTCAAGCTTGGGCTGGGTTCCCACCTCAAGCGCAACCCTAGCTTCCCTAAGGTCAAAGGACTTTTAACACTAACTATTGGAGGTCTTCAATGAAGCTAACCCTAAGATCTTTATGCTCCATTGTTAGCCTTTATCTTTGATAGATCATATCTCATTTGGGCCCCTTTACCATTGGCCCCGTGTTGAGATAGATCTATAAGCATATGTCTATATCCTAACCCTGTTCTTGTTTATTCTCCCACATTAAATGATTATTTTAATATGAGAAAATCATTTGGATTGGTTAGATATTAGATTTTATGACATTACCTCTCTCTTGAAATCATAGTCGTCCTCGACTATGAGGTAGAAGAGATAAAGATTTAGTCATTAGTCAATCTGACTTAGCAGGTAGAGGATCCTTTTTTACCCTACAACATCTTTCCAAGATGGATGACTAGTCCATTTGGTGCTTGGGAGACATAGCTGCCACCAGCATGTATGCTATTTAGTCCATTTCATTCTCCCAAAGTAGAGTGACAAATTCTACTTGGTGTTTGAGAGACGTCATCATCACAAACATGATAGTAAGCATGCATACTATTTAAATTTGTGCACAATAAAAAGAGAACTAGTCTTATAAGACAAAAACATTGGTCATTTAAAATAAATTTGTACATGTGCTTACTCCTATGTAGCATTGTAAGCATCGACAAGGTTCATACTATCCTTAAGTTGTATTCCTTGCATCCATCTAGCATCTTCAAAAGGATAATTTTTGAACTCAATAAGATATCGTTGGATAATCTTACCATGTCGTAGTGCCTTGCCTTCATGACAAAGAATAGCTTCGGATTGTAGCACCTTTTCTTGGTCTTCAACTTCGGGAGGGTCTTCAATAATTGGTTCACTTGGTGGCTCTCCTTGTAGGGCTTGAGTAGGCTCACATAAAAAGAATTGTGTATGAGCCAATGGCTTGGAAACTTGAGTTGGCAAGCCGTCTTGGTGATAGGATTCAAAATTTCAAAAGGACCATAGTATCTTTTTGCTAGCTTAGCATAATACTTTTGATGGCCCGTAGGATTTTTTCCTGTCGTTTGCCTTAATTGAGCCTTAGGAAACTTAAGTAAGACCCAATCATTTTCTTTGAACGTTAAGGCCCTTCTGTGCTTGTTAGCAACAACTTTTTGCCTTTGTTGAGAGATGGATATAGCCTCCTTAATCTTTTGAAAAAATTCTTGTAGGTCACGGTTATACTCATCGACAACGAAGATCTTTCCATGTATTTTAAGTATCAAGGAACTTTTAGGTCTTCCCTCTATGATCTCAAAAGTTTCTTTTCCTGTAGAAGTATGCACAATATTGTTGTAGGCACACTATATAATAGGTAGGTACTTCTCGCACTGTGAGCGTTGATTATTCCTAAACTATGCCAATTTCCCCTTTGTAGAGGATCCTCTGCGGCACTCCATCTTGACCATATTTCATCATGTCCTCACCAACCAAAGTAAACTACAAACCTTCTAAAAAATCCTCCTCTTTTGCAACTTGGACAAGCCTTCTAAACATTGACATGTGCTCAAAAAATCATCTACTACATGATTCTACATATGACTACTAGCCAATTGATCAGCTTCTTGATTCTACTCTCTCCTGACATGCTTGAACTACACCGCCTCCAAAAACTTTAAGAAATTCTGTATGGAAAAAAACTAGTTTCTGAAAGAATCTCTTTTTACCTACCACTGACCCCAAAGTTTCTTTATGAATAAGAGAGGTTCACCTTTAACCACCATCCTAGAAATGCCAAACTCCACACATTGCTTTAGCCCCAAGTGGAGTGTTAAGTACTCCGCTTCATTGTTTTTATGAACACCTTCCACATCATAGGCTTTAGAGAAGATTACCTTACCCTAAGGATCTTGTATGATCATACCTCCTCTTGCTTTCTGTACAACTTTTGTGTAAGCATAATCAAACCACATAGTAAATGCCTCCTCCAAATCAGGCTCCTTCACAATGTCTTCCTTCATCACTCCCAAAAATCCGTTTCCTTGTTGACGAAAATGTCCTCCAAATGTGACTTACTCGTATAATCAATCTTGAATTCAAACTCAAACTCCTGCAACTCAAGCACCCATTTTCTAATACGCCTTTTTGACTTAAGATGAAGCACCACTTCAGGTAACAAATTGTTAGATGTGAGCACATAAAACTTTCAAATGATCAAATGCACTTTAAACTTGCGACAAGAAAGAACCAAGGTCATCACACACTACTTAGTCTTTGTGTATGACCTTTCCCTTGGAATAATCACTCGGCTATCAAAGTAGATCAGCTTATAGCACCTACCCACCTTCTACGCTTTTGTGCTCTTGGCTTGTACCCATCCTTGAGTAGAATTTGATGCTCCATTCCTTTAGCTCCACGCAAATCTTTATACTCTGTGGAAAATAGATTGGGGTACAATGCACATGACTCCACATAGCCCTCCTTTTCTTGGTTGGTTAGAGCCTCACCCAGCGTGCCTTCTATTTCTTTAACCTCTAGACAACAAATTAGAACTAGCTTATCTTCACTTTCTTGGGAGGAATCCATTGTGACTCCAACAAATCCATGCTTAACTTTAGCAGTCTTCATCACTCTCCTCTTATTCTTCAACATTGGTAGAGCCTTTGTCATAGGTAGACTCCGTCTTGTACTCATAATTGGTGCTCGAATCTCCTTTATCACCTTTTTCCTCCTAATGAAAGTGGATCTCCCTGGTGTTCAAGTCAAGGACCACCTGCCCACCAATCTCTTGGTCTAGCAATGTAAAGACTCCCTTTTCCCAATCTTGCTTTACTGAAATTTCTAGTAACCACGGCCTCCCCAATATGGTTGGGTAAGCAATCACCTGCTCTAATCACAAATAAATCAATGAGGCATTCAATTCCCATAACTTTTACCTTCACATCATGGGCCACTCCCAAACATCTAGCCTTGGCATGGTTGGCCATCCGCATTCGCACATTGGATCTGACCATAGCTTTGATGCCTATATCCTTCATATCCACCTCTATTATGACACAAACCTATGCACAACTATCAATATATGGTCGTCCATCCGCATTGGCACATTGGATCTGACCATATCTTTAATGCATATATCCTTCGTAGTCGCCTCTGTTAAGACACAAACCTATGCACAACCATCCATATATGGTTGTACCTATTTCTTCCTTTCAATCAAAACATCCACCACTAGAAGCACATCACTCAGACTCCCTAACCTTAAAGAAAGACTCTGCACATCCCCTCTAGTACATGGAAGCCTTGTGCCAAGATTGGTAGACCACTGCCCCCTCAATTTGGGGTTCAATCCAAGCAGTTGACCAAAGTTAATATTAGCTTTTTGACTTTGAACATCACTCACCAAATCATACCCCAGATTACCACGCCCTAATTGGAGATCCATCTGTTTGATCTTCTGATGTTCCCTTCTCTTTCTTGACTCTGGTTTCTCTCTACCTTCATTCACTTTCTCTTTGCCCTTTCAAGCCCTGGTTTCTTGTTTAGTCTCTGTCTCCTTTTTTCCCCTTGCCCTTTTGTTTGCCAGAACATCAACATCTTGCTTATCCACTCCAATAATCTTAACTCTAGGCTCTTCATCATTACCTAGCGGGGCTACCGCGTGCCTAATTCTTGGTTGCCTATTGCTCCCTTTGACTATTGAATTGCACATGTCCTCTACCTTGACCAAACAATGGGTACTGCCACTTCTTTCCCTATATGGATGCGGGCAATCACTATGTCGTCTTCTCCATAGTTTTAATACGTGCAAGGCAATGGCCTAGCCCTACCTCTTGCAACCCTTGGATGACCTCTATCCATAACACTAAAACAAAGTTCTTGCATCTCCTAGGTTAAATCTTGAATTGTATGTACCAACTGTTAAGGAATTGCAGCCACACCTTGATTTCCTTGATTCTCTACAGCAGCCTCCTCTCTTGGACCTAGGAGTAGGCTAGGAGTCATAGCTTCATACCCAAATGCACTTTGCTCAATCTTATTCTTGATTTTTATGCTCTTTGCTTGTGCACTGTGAAATCGCTCCATTGTAATTCTCTCGGCTTTCAAAATCCACCTTTTCTCGAACCTTGGGATGCAAACATGCCACGAACTTCTCCAATAATGTAAAGACTCACCGTTAGCCAGCTGCATGGCAACTGCAAACTCTACCCAGCACTCTTCAAAATGGTTAAGGAAAACAACAAACATCCTTCCTTATAGTCTTCAACCTTGCATCCAAATCAATTGGAGATACCTCTGTACTAAAGCCCTGCAAAAATCAAGCGCGCAAGGTTGGCCACATGAATCTTGGTTCTCCTTCCAAAGCATAAAACCATGTTTCTTCTTTTTCCTACATCAACAACAGAATTGTCTGCATCTTGATATCTTCATTTGACGTATGCAACTATAGTATATATAGCTCAAAATCATCCATTCACTCCTTTGGATCCTTTTCTCCGTTGAAAATTGGTCCGTAGCTTTATGTTTCCATCACTTCTTTGTGAAAAAACTGCTTCTTTGATCAAACTGTCAAGAAATCAGATGCTCCTTTGTGGGGGCACCAAAATATGGAAAGGGGGAATGCGAGCACACCCAAAAACACAAAGAGATTGCCTCTCTATAGTTCCCAAACTATCACAACACCCCAATCCACTCAAAATCACACTAGAACCAACACAATTTGCTTTGCACAGACCCTAAATCACCAAAATAACAAGCCTCTCCACACCTTGATGAATCCCAAGCTGCACCGCACCTACAAAGCTTCAATCACACACACCAACTCCACACAATGCTTCTCCTTTTCTCGCTCTTTACACCACACAATAGAACGTCTCGGGGGCTACCTACACACACCAGCACCAAGACCAAAAGACTAGAGAGTAGAAGAGGAATGGGGGAATTGATAGTAGATGGGAGAACTGCAAGCTTGATTCTTCAAAAGTTGTATTATAATCTTATGCCGGAGTTCTCACAAAGCGGATGTGAAATATTCTCTTTTTTGCTCTCAACATCCTTATTGCGAAAAAAAACCTCCCAAATTTGCAAATAGAAGTCCTCTTTACTGAAGTGAGTAGCCGCTTTTAGCACTTCCTATTTTTACCGAACACGTGCCCTCTTATTTATCTTCGCATGCACACTATCGCTTTTGGCTTGCCTTGCCCGATACTCAAAAGTCCTGCCCTTATTTGAATGGTAGACTCGGAGCTACTGACCCCCAAGTAGAGACACCTCGTGCCCTCAAAAAATAATTAACCCTTAGGGCCATGGGAGCCACCCCCTTGCGATAGCCACATCGTCAAAGTTGAAAATTTTCCATAGCAACCATGCTACTACGAACCATCACGTGCCGCTAGGTAATGCCCAAACCGCTACCAGAGCATATATCGGATGGGCTACAAACACAGTTGTTGACTAGGCATTGTCTGCTAAGTCAAAATTACTATCTTGGAGTTTTTAAATTAGATATGTTGAGTTGGATCTGCTGAATTTGGTGTTTTTCCAAGAACTTACTTTGAGTAGTTACAAGTTTCTGGTGCTAGTTACTTCATGGGATGAGTTTTGTGCCTTATAGGGGTAGTAGTGAGAGTCATGTAGTTGTGTTCTATGATGATGTAACTTCTTCATGAAATCAAAACTTTAATAGGTTTTTTCTACCATGACTGAGTTACTTGTGTTGTGTTCTATTCACTCCTCTGAATGTTGTCTATGTGTAGTCTCTTGTTATGAGTGAGGTGTTCTTTATGCATTTCATGTTGTACAAGGTTATTCAGAGTGAGTTCTTTATGTGTTGAAGAACCACAACACATTTGTCGCTCCCAGTGTTGTTGTTGTCTATTGTGTCTGATGTATTTTTGTGTCATCATTGTGTGAGTTGGTTTCTGTAATTTACTAGGAGAAAATCCATGTCAGAGACACCACAAAGAGTATCCCAAGTTTGTTATACTAGGACTCAAGCCCAACTAGGAAACATTGATCCCTTCAACTATGAGCAAGCCATAAATTAATTAGGGGAAGCATCTGTCCCTGAATTACAACCTGGAATCAAGAATGCAAGAGTTTGAGAGCACCAAAAGGACATGGGTAGTTTCCACCTTTCAAAAATACCTATAACACGTTGCTGCACCCAAACTGTGTCGACCCATGGAAGTGCGAGTAGCAGCAGTGTGGAAATCAGTATCCTGATGGAGAAATGCTTGACTAGGTGCTAGAAGCAGAGTACAAAAGATCTTATCATGAAGTGTATGCCAAATGTGATAGTTACCAAATCAAGTTGTTGATGCTCTCTACCATTCAAGATTTATAGACTTGCATTTGAAGACGTCGGTGGAAGAATATTCCATATGGAAGCAATTAGTCAATCATTGCCCAATGGTTTTGGAGTTATGATGTGTATGTAGAAAGCTACTCCATTCTAATGAGCTCGAAGCTCTTTGGATAACTAGAAGGCTATCAAACCTTTGATTGGAGGCCATGTCGAGAAGTTGCAGTGCAAGGTTGTGACACTCGTAACGGTGGTGCTCTTTCCAATGTGTGGAGCCTCGAAGTTGAAGGCATTTGGAGAAAGGAATTGAGTGGTGCCAAATTGGAGTTGTTTTGACATCGACTATCGAGCACAATCAAGGCCATGCGAACTGGAGTTAAATTAATCTCGTGGCAACTGAAGTCATCAGGAGCGTGGGAAAGTAGGCCACACAGGGATTTGTTTTAATAAGGTAAAGCTAGAAGTTGTTGGCTTGGGGTTTTTGAAAAAATAAATTCTACTGTATGGTAAGGTTGCCAAACTGCATGACGAGCGCAGTTCTTGCATGGAAGCGAGCCCAAAAGCTCCCAGTTGGATAGAGGTTGCGGACTTGGGCACCATACGGCAGTAGAAAAGGGTCCAGCGCTGCAGTTTCATGGGAAGCAAGTCGGCCAGTTGCAGAGGAGGTGACCACTAGAGATATCTCTAGTGGCCAAAGAGTGAGGGGCGGCAAGCAGTGGATGACGGCAAATGCTGGAGCAAGAGGGTTCGGTAGTGAGCAGTTACAAGGTGGTGGGCTGGAACACATTAGAGGGGGAGCATAGCGGCCAGGTGGAGGGGTAGTGGATAGCGAATCTTCCAACTGCATGAAAGAGGAGGACTTGGAAGGCCATGCACGCTATCGAGAGGAGCCTATTGTCCAAGTTCGAGACCTCCACTTGAAGAAAAGCCAAAAGCTACCAAGAGGGATAGAAAGGAGAGCTGCATAGTACGGGAAAGGTCAAAGGCTTGCACGTAAAACAAAGTTGGGGGTGAGTTGCAGGCCGCCAGTTGGGCAGAAGGGATGCCCGAGGGTCTATAGCATCTCAGATCAGAGCCTAGTGAGCTTGGGAATTTTGTTGTGGCCATAGGAAAAACCAAGAAGTGTCGAGTGCATGGGAGAAGATCAAGAGGTCTTCTCAACGCGTGCAAACCTGCCGTTTACAGAGGGCGACACCTGCAGGCTGAGAGGGCTGGTGCCTGTGAGTAGTTGGAGAGTGTCATAGGGTGGTAAAGAGGAGCTCGAGTGCCTGTAAAGGATTGGTTGGATGTTGCACTAGAGGACATCTTTGATATAAAGCCACCATTATACACATTCATTTCAAGTTTATAAAGTGACGTGATCTCCATAGTCCTGGTTTTTTATGGGTGTGCTTTTTGTTCCTTTTTCCTCCTATGCTTACGTTTGTATCGACTATGGGTGCGGGCTATTCCACGAGGATGCAAGCTTGTAGACCAACTTGGTTGCTAGTGGACAAAGGCGTGTTCTCAAATTCCGGATTGTATATATGTGAGTGTTGTGCATGCTCAAGGTTTGGCATGTTAATTATGGAGCCTGATTTACCCTTGTAATTTTCTGTGGTAAAAGTGCACATTTGTAAGGCCCCCATTATGAGGAGAAGCCATCATGAGGCATTGACAAAGAAGAGGCCAACCTGTCTAAACTACCAAAGACTGTCAGCTCTAGAGAAAGGACAAGCAGCAAAGGAATACATGGTGAAACCCTAACGAGTGCCATGTCTTTCTTCAAGAGTCTACCAGACTTCTCCTGCGCCATCTTATATAAGATATGCCGAATGCTGCTCACTTGTATTGAAGTATTTCATGAGCCAGAGCAAGCAGGCACCCCGTGGATGTCGTTCCTCGAGGTAAATAAGGGGTTATGCTATGATTTCAATAGTGAGCCTTTTGAAGAAGACTCTATGGCTTCTACACCCGGTGTATGTTCTTACCATCGCATAATATGTTGGGGTTCGAGAAAGCTTTCTACACTGGATTCTTCACTTGGCGAACGAAGATCTTTACGCCAATGATCAGCAACCTCACATCCAAATTTGTAGGCTACTCAGCGGTGGAGCCGAAGAACAGAGTGACCATGAAATTTCTGCAAGTGCCAGACAAAGAAAGAAAAATCAGATCCCAGAAGGCACTGAATGCGCTTAAATACCGCCTTGCCAGACGTCAACCCAAAGACTGTTTCAGCCCATAAATTGTGTTAAGGGACGACACAGGCGAGGAGGGGGGGAATGTTAGCAACAAGCTAACACGGATACCGTTTTTTGGAGTGCTCTTTGTAAAACATTTATTATTTTGATAAATTGAGAATATTGTAACTCCTATTTTCTCGGATAAACTCTGTAATTAATGAGCCGGGGCTACAAGCTTCCAGATTGTATCAGCCAGTCATTTCCCAGCTTTGGTAGAACTCCAGATTTATTAGTTTTGACCACCCAAAAACCTTGGCTAAGGTATAAAAGCCAATTCTTGTAAGTTTTTTATAAGGGCACTCACTCCTCTCCTTCTCGCGCTTCCTACTCCCTCCCCAGTTCTCACATTGCAATCGCGTTTGTTGCATTGCAATCATAGGTAAGAGCTCTACGCATTGACGTAAACACATCACAGTATTTCGTAGCTTTTGGCGTTGTTGATCCGCGGCCTAATTTCATCATAACTAGGAATTTACACTTTCAAATAAAAAACTAAGCATAGACAGGGTATTGGGGCATCATTGCTAACATTTAGATGCATTCTGGGTCGAAAATGACTAGGTCAAAAATCCACTACTGTTAATAATCGCGATTTTGGAACTTGACCTAAAGTGGGAAATGAGACCATAAGCATGTGTGCTTAGGTCTTATAAACTTGTCCTAGAAGTTTCGTTACGTTTGGATGTCATCTGATGTTGTAACGGATGTGATTTGTTTGCCGATGAGCGATTGGTTTTTGGTGATTTCAGTCACTTGAGTGTAGCCTGAGTTAGATGCAAGTTGTTAGTTGTTTTTCGAGAGATTGACACCCTCTTGTAGCCTCTATGCACTACTCGGGTCAGCTTCATCCCATGGATTGACAAATTAATTGTGATTTTCGCTAATACTGCAATAAGATACGATGGTGAGGTTAAACATGCGTCCCACATTTGCCCAGTTCGTTCCTCTTCATCACCATGACCAAAGCCAGCAAGATTGCCAAAGTGCTAAGGGCTAACCACCCTAACAATATTTCAGTACGGGTAGACAGTAAAACTGCATATTACACTACACTATTGCATACGAGAATACTGAAGAACACCATGAATATAAAGAAGAAGGTATTGTATTATTCAATGTTCATCAACACACAAGCGCTTACAAGTAGTAACGAGAACAGTGTGACTGCATAAGAGAAAGATTAATTGCCCAATTGTAAGACATCATCAAGAACTAAACTACTTGCCTAAAACTAACCCACTTAAAACATCAACCATGGTGTAAAAACACCCTTAAGGTTCAAAGGTTCCATCCTTAGTTACAAATAGACTGACATTGATGTACTATGGCAGTAACACCACCGCTGATGATTTTATTGCTAATTTTCATGATGTTTATGTAAGTGTGCATTCTGCCATTAAACATTCACAGGAACTTTACACTAAGATGCTAATAAGCATCGTAAGGTGCACCAATTTAAAGAAGGTGATTATGTTATGCTTCACATTGAAAAATGAAGGATCAAAAGTGTTGATACTAATGTTTTTGTTAAATTCGCTCCTCGTTTTTAGGGTCCATTCAAAATTTCCGTTGTGATCAATGACGTTTCATTTTGTTTAGACTTACCTTCACATTGGCACATTCACAATGCATTCCACATTAGTCATTTAAGACCTTTCAGAGAACCCCTACCTACACATCACATTTATGAGGATCCATCTTTACTTGTGGACCAAGAAGAACAACTCATCCCTACACAAATAATTGATCACGAGACCACCACCACACGCTCTACCATGATTTATAACCACTATCTTTTGACTTTTAAAGGCCACCCTAGAGAGGATGCCAAATGGATGCCTGAAAATTTTTTTCGCAACTTCCCAGACCTTCTCCACACTTTCCATCACTCATGGTCTAGTTGATTCTATTAAGAAACTAAGGACAATTGCTATCCCTGGTGGGAGGGATGTTACGAGACTGGGCACCCTCTTGTTGTATGTGGTTAATTGCAATTTGGATAGCTGGCTTACTAGTTAATTATGTGATGTCTATTTGATTTTACTAATAGTGAGTTGATGATGAGTTGTAGATTGGAATTCTGGGAGTTGAAAAGGAGGTGCTGCCAAATAATAACCCTCTCGGCCATTTTACCTTCGCATAGTATTTTAGACTTTTTATTCAATAAGCCACTATGGCTGCTTGTAAGTAGCTTTAGTGAGAATTCACCCTTATGGGACATGCAATAAGTGATGTGCTCTACTCAAGTACTCAAGTGGACTAGATGTAAAAGAGGGGCCTCCAATTTTGGCACCCAAAACTCAAATAATAAATTAAATACCAAAATCCACAAGAAGGGGTGTCGTGGCTATGATTTTAGGCTATTCACTTGCAATATTCTCTTCTCTTCTCTCTTAGACTATGCTAAATCATGATGTGTACCCTCTAATTATGTATACATCTCTTACAATCTCTTACACTTTGTCCTTGTGAAATCTCTTCTCTTTTTGTGTGTGTGTGTGTGCGTGTGTGTGTGTGTGTGTGTGTGTGTGTGTGTGTGTGTGTGTGTGTGTGTGTGTGTGTGTGTGTGTGTGTGTGTGTGTGTGTGTGTGTGTGTGTGTGTGTGTGTGTGTGTGTGTGTGTGTTGTGTCTAGTCTAGGTGTGTGTGTACTTGGAAATTGGGATAGATGGTGAGAGGTTGACAGGGAAGTGTGCAAGCAACATTGGAAATTGGAAGAAACCATTCTCCCCATCTCCTGGTTCAACAGGTTGATCCTCAACGGATCCAGACGGATAAAAACAACTATCCCAATCAAATGTTAACCCTAAATGGGTTAAATTGTCCATGCTTCTTCAAGAATTATCTCCTTTAGTACAAAAATCAAGCTGATCTCTTATATTCCTTTGCAAATTCATCAACGTCTTTGTATTCATAAATAAGTAACAAGATTTTAATCCGACCTTAATTGTAGGATCAAGAGCTGGCTGCACAAATTGAGAGGAGAGGCATGTGCTCGTGGGGAGTAGTGTACGAATATTGATCTGAAGCATTGTCTCACATTTTCTTTTATCCATGACAAGATGTCAATCTCTGGCCCAGGCTTGCACTTGGAATTAGTCAATGGAATGCGATGTCCTGAGAGCGAGAGGCTTGAACGAGGACTTGTTTTGCTTCAACCATGTGCAATGAGTAGAGTGGTGGACAACTATGGTTGCCCATGTCTACAATCCCAGGCAAGAAAAAGTTCAAGGACATGTAATTGAATTTATCAATTCTCTTGTTTGTCTTGGAAAGTCATTTTGTGTTGTGTTTTTGTGGGGAGGTGGAACATGCAAGACCTCATGACAATTGCAATATGCAAAATGAAAGAGGAGGACAATGACGTGCATGCTTTTTTGGTGTCAAATAAATGAATTCCCGGAGAAGAATGGATGTCCTTCAACAAACTTCTTGGGTTTCATGGCGAGTGAAACTCAATACAATTGGAATGCATCCCATACAATTTTCAACGGAGGACCCAACAAGGTTATGGAAGGACGGGAGTGTTTGTGCCTTTTCCATTAGGAGCAAAATTTGGGAATCCACACCATGGAATACGTTGTTACGGCCAACACAAGCGATTGTGCCATATGTGGCAATGTGGTCAATTGACAAAGGAGGCAGAGAGAGAATACAAGCTCATTTGAGTGTGGTGGGCAATGGGCAAAGTAGCCAATACCAATTTGAAACCCATGGAGTGTTGGCTAAGTTGTTGGCATGTTAGAAAAGAAAGTTATTAGGGCAAGTACGTTGAGATGTCATGTTTATTTTTTAATGCTTTACTCCCATATTGACTAATATCTTTGTTTTATCTTTTGTAGTCTATAGACTGCACATGTGTTGAGTGGATGCCCAAAACGAACCTCTCAGAGTCATGACATGCATCTTTGTTGGCCAATGAGGGCTATAAGCAAAAAAATTCTTTATACAATCCCACAATGTGAGACATCAAGAGCAGTTTGCTGCAACACGCTAAACGCATAGCACACATAGAGGGTAAATATATTGGGGATGGTCCTAGTGTTCCCAAGCTAAGAGACACAAACTCTTTGTCCTACTCATAACAATTGCATCATCAATTGTTCCATTCTCAATGCCTCCATCCCAAGGATGCTTGATTTGATTAAGGACAACATGACAATATCCAAGCCGTGCAAGCATATACACAATGTGATTAAAGTAGAACCAAACTCTCATAGGCTAGAGTATCTCACACACAATGCACCACTCCAAAGGAAATATAGGAAAATTTCATAGCAGTAGGCATCAATGGAAACACATGGACCATACAAAGGTGCAAGGTTGAATCAAGATTCATTTGCCAAGGGGTACTACCCAGTAGCATAAGGTGCAGAAAGAAAGTGAATTTATGCAGGGAAGGTACAACAACACCACACTTTTTCAAATAGCAAAGTTAGAAGGGATGCAACATTCTTCCCACCTTCTTCTCTTCTATTGAATCAGTTTCTTGTATGTATGCAAATGATTTTGATAGTTTTCTTTGTCCATAGTTGCATCAAGCTTTATCAAGGAATTTCGAGCATCTTGAAATTCTTTATCAAACCACCTTTTGTGTTATCTGTCTTTGTTGATACCATGGACATGCTTTATGGAAAAGTGTTCTTGTGCCAAATAACTTTTTTGAAAGCTTCCCATTTAGTTTCTAATGGTGAGTCATATTGAAGCTTTGTCATCCATAACTTTTCTCAACCATTTCAATGTACATAGGTGTCCGTTTCAAATCCATACATAGTGATAACTTCTCGTCTCTTTGGATGAGATTATCATTCTTAGTTCCTTCTCCACATGCAAGGTCGATACATAAGGTCTGATGGTCTGATTTTGGGGTCGATTGGCCAAGCGTAAAACTCTCTATGTAATACATGATGGATTCAGAGAGTATCATATAGTCAATCACACTATCCCCATTATGTTTTCTACATGTAAATCCGTCGGTTCCACTCCACAAAGATACACCATTGGCTATGAGCATACCCGTGCTATTGCACATGTGTAAAAGTAACTTTCCATAGTGATCCAGCTCTTTCTCATCCATTGAAGTACGATCATACAAGTAAACTTCCTCCAACTCCCTTGAAATGTATGCATAAAAAGGGAAATCATGATGAGGAATGTAGCAACTGGCTACAAAAACGGATGCTCTTTTTGGTTTCATAATTTTCAACCATACATAATGTTTGTGCTTGTCATCTTTCACAATTGATACAAAATCTTCTAACCCTTTCTTAACCATACATGCTACCCCTCCTTGCCCTCTTTGTTGCTTGAGATTCTTAGACCACATCAATGAATCTACATTGTAATCCGCCAACCCGTTAATCCTTTGTGTATCATGTTCCCAAGATCCAAGGAGAAGTATAACATTGGCTTTGCTTGTTAGTTCATCAATGCCAACCCCCGCATTCATATCCCCAAAGACACTAACATCACCTTGGCCTTTAAAATAAGCAATATCCTCCTCTAAATAAAAAAATAGTTGATCTCTATCCATGCAAGCATAAAAAGGGGAATCATGATGAGGAATGTAGCAACCGGCTACAAATATGGATGGTCTTTTTGGTTTCATAATTTTCATCCATACATCATGTTTGGGCTTGTTATCTTTCACAATTGATACAAAATCTTCTAATCATTTCTTAACCATACATGCTACCCCTCCTTGCCCCTCTTCATTGCTTGAGATTCTTTGACCACATCAATGAATGTACATTGTAATCCTCCAACCCGTTAATCCTTTGTGTATCATGCTCCCAAGTTTCAACAAGAAGTACAACATTGGCTTTGCTTGTTAGTTCATCAATGCCAACCCCCACATTGTGTTAAGTATGGAGCCTGATTTACCGTTGTAATTTTCTGTGGTAAAAGCGCATATTTGTAAGGCCCCCGTTATGAGGAGAAGCCATCGTGCGTGAAGGAAAATCACTCACCGAAAACCAAAATTTTCATGGACAAGAATCAGGGGCAACTTTAGAGGCCTCGGGGGTGGAGGCCCCTGAGACATTTTTTTCGCCGGAATATTCCTTTTCACCGGAATATTATAGCCGGACGGCGGCCGGAAAGTGGTCGTAAAACAACCGGTTGGTTGGCCGGTGGTCGGAAGTCAATGGCCGATAGCCGGTGGTCGGAAGTCAATGGCCGGTGGCCGAATTCAAAAGCGGACTTGTCTTCTCAAGGGCGGCCACACATGGGCGGATTGGAGGGTCCGATGTGGACTTATTCGCACAAGGGCGGCTACACATGGCTGTCTCTCATAAGAGAGGGAAGCCCTTTTGGCTTATAAAAGGAGGCCATTTCTACACACATTTCATAGTGTGAATTTGATGCAACAAGGTGAGTGTGAGGTGGTGAGAGTGAAGCAAGGCGGGAGCTCCATTAAGGGTATAATCCCTTTGTAAACTACTTCTTGTTTTGAAGTACTAAAGCCATTGAGTGGCTGCTTTCCCGTGGACGTAGCCCACATTGGGTGAACCACGTATATCGTGTGTACTCTCTCTCTCTCTCTCTACTCTTTAATCTCATGTATGTAAATCTGTCTCTCTCCATTAAGTAATCTACTCAATTATCTATTTAGCTACGTCTTATTTCCTAACAACTGGTATCAGAGCAAGGTTTGCTCGTAGCTAAATTATCTCAAGGAAAGGATTCCTTGAATTGAGTGGGAGTTATGGCGGAGGAATGGAAGCTCAAGATTGAGAAGTTCAACGGCAAAAACTACCAACATTGGAAGATGCAGATTGAAGACTATCTCTACCAGAAGGACCTCTATTTGCCACTAGGCGGTCTTGCAAAGAAGCCCGCAACGATGGCAAATGAAGCATGGATTGTCCTTGATCGAAAGGCCCTGGGAACAATCCGGTTAAGCTTGGCGTCAACGGTGGCCTTAAATGTTTCGGAGATGAAGACCACGGAGGACTTGTTGAAGTCACTTGACGACTTCTACGAGAAACCATCGGCATCCAATAAGGTATTTCTTTTGAAGCGCTTGTTCAATCTAAAGATGGCAGAGAATGGTTCAGTTGCAGAACACCTAAATGACTTTAACACAAACATAAGTCAACTTCGATCGGTGAAAATCAATTTCGATGACGAAGTGCGAGCTCTCCTTATATTATCATCTCTACCAGATAGTTGGGACAGCCTTGTGATGGCTGTAAGTAATTCTATCTCTGGTATAAATACTCTTAAGTTTGATGATGTTGTGGGTGTTCTCCTAAGCGAGGAAATACGAAGGAGAAGCACAGGAGAACATCAAGTGCTGCATTGTCAGTGGAAACAAGAGGAAGGCCTAAGGAGAGGTTCAAAAGCCAAAAGGGTCGTGATCGCTCAAGACGGAGCAAGTCACGAACAAAGTCAGTTCTTGAATGTTGGAACTGCGGCAAGAAGGGCCACGTCAAGTAGGATTGCTGGTCCAAGAAGAAGAAGGAAACAGAGTCTCAAGACAACAAGCCAACATCGGAGGCCAATGTGGCAAGTAAAGTAGAGCAAGATGCTCTAATTCTCTCATTAGACAATGTGTCTAATTCCTGGATAGTAGATTCCGGGGCTTCATTCCATGCGACACCACACAAGCAACATTTCCAAGACTACACCAAAGGTAATTTTGGGTATGTATACTTGGGAGATGATGAATCTTGTGAGATTGTTGGCAAAGATACAGTTTCTATCAAAATTGCTAACGGAAATGAATGGAAGCTTAAAGATGTTAGGCATGTTCCTTCTCTTCGAAAAAATTTAATCTCTACAGGACAATTGGACGATGAAGGTCACAACATTGCATTCGGAAATAAACGGTGGAAGATCTCAAAGGGATCTTTGGTGGTTGCCAAGGGAGAAAAGGTCGGTACACTTTACTTGTGTACTGTTAGCACGCAACCTTCAGCTTGTGCAGCAACTACAAAAGTTGATAGTGCAGTGTGGCACTATCGACTTGGGCATATGAGTGCCAAAGGAATGCAAATCCTTTAAACAAAGAAGCTTCTACCAGGTTTGAAAGAAGTGGACTTAGTGTTCTGTGAAGATTGTGTGTATGGTAAACAAAAGAGGGTAAAATTTCAAAAATCGGGAAATGAAAGAAAAAATAAAAAACTTGAGTTGGTTCATTCTGATGTTTGGGGTCCTGCAAGTACACCATCACTTGGTGGCTCATTATACTATGTAACATTCATAGACGATGCGACTAGAAAAACATGGGTTTATGTCATGAAGAATAAATCCGATGTATTTTCCATATTTCAAAGGTGGAAAGCCTTTGTGGAGAATGAAACAGGTACCAAGGTTAAATGCCTCAGATCCGACAATGGAGGCGAATATTGCAGCCAAGCTTTTGAAATCTTTTGTGCTAGCAATGGCATTCGGAGGCAAAGGACAACCCCAAGGACACCTCAAAAAAATGGGATTTCGGAAAGGAGGAACAGGACAATCATGGAACGAGCACGAAGCATGCGGCTACATGCAGGCCTACCGCTTGAGCTTTGGGCGGAAGCTATAAGTATGTCTGTGTACTTAATCAATCGGTCACCCTCAACGGCTTTGGATGGAGGAGTTCCAGAAGAGGCATGGATAGGTAAACCGGTGAATTATGCATTTCTCAAAGTGTTTGGGTGTGAGGCTTTCATGCACATAGATAGAAGCCTAAGATCAAAGCTAGATGCAAAGTCCAAAAAGTGTTTCCTTATTGGCTATGGAGAAGGAGACTTTGGGTATCGCCTATGGAATCCTGAAGATGGTAAAATCTTAAGGAGTAGGGATGTAATTTTTAACGAACAAAATATGTACAAAGATTACTTGGAAAGAAAACAAACAAAAGAAACAGGTGATGAGTACATGGAGCTTGAGGACGGTGAAGACTCAAGGACTGCAAACGATGACAATGTGCAACAACGTCAACCAAATGAGGAGCCTCAACCTATTCCCCGAAGATCTACAAGAGCAAGTAGACCTCCAGAAAGGTTTGTTCCTTCCTTCAACCATCTCTTGATCTCAGATTCTGGAGAGCCGGAATCAGACGAAGAAGCTATGCAACATGAATCCAAAGAAGAATGGACGAAGAGCATGCAAGTGGAGATGGACTCACTACATCGCAACCAAACATGGGAGTTGGTTGAGTTGCCTAAAGGTAAGCGAGCACTTCAAAACAAATGGGTGTACAAGATGAAGGAAGAAGAAGGTGGGAAGAAAAGGTACAAGTCTAGGCTTGTGGTAAAAGGGTTTTCTCAAAAGAAAGGTATTGACTTCAATGAAATATTTTCTCCTGTTGTAAAAATGAACTCAATTAGGCTTGTCTTAAGCCTTGTGGCTGCTCATGATCTAAATCTCGAGCAAATGGATGTAAATACGGCATTCCCTCACGGTGACTTAGAGGAGGAAATCTACATGCTTCAACCAAAGGGGTATGAAGTAAAAGATAAGGAGAAAATGGTTTGCAGATTAAAGAAGAGCTTGTATGGTTTAAAGCAAGCATCAAGACAATGGTACTTGAAGTTTGATCGATGGCTGTTGGATCATGGATTCACAAGATGCAACTCCGATCACTGCGTCTACACGAAGAATTTGGGAGATGGGAAATTCATCATCCTAATGTTGTATGTTGATGACATGTTGATTGCAAGTGCTAACATGCAAGACATCAAAGACCTAAAAGAGGAGCTGTCTAAATCTTTTTCAATGAAAGATTTAGGTGCTGCAAAGAGGATGCTTGGTATGAAAATATCAAGGGACAGGACGAAGAAGACAATAAAGCTATCTCAAGAAGATTATATCAAGAAGGTACTAGAAAGGTTTGCAATGCAAAATGCAAAACCAGTTTCTACACCTTTGGCTGGTCATTTTAAACTAACGAAGGATATGTGTCCAAAGACACAAGAGGAGATAGCCTATATGTCTAAAGTTCCATATGCTGCAGCGGTAGGTTCTCTAATGTATGCTATGGTCTCGACAAGGCCAGACATTGCACATGCAGTGGGAGTTGTGAGTAGGTTCATGGACAACCCAGGTAAAGAGCATTGGCAAGCTGTGAAGTGGATACTTAGGTATCTAAAAGGGACAATAACAAATGCTTTGTATTTTGGAGGAACTGATATTTTTCTAGAAGGGTATGCTGATGCAGATATGGCAGGTGACAAAGATACTCGAAGGAGCACTACTGGCTATGTGTTCACGGTTGGAGGCATAGCAGTAAGCTGGGCTTCAAAGCTGCAGAAAGTGGTTTTACTTTCTACCACGGAAGCAGAGTATGTAGCAATGATGGAGGCAAGCAAAGAAATTATGTGGCTCCACAGATTCTTAGAAGATCTTGGATTCAAACAAGACAATTGTGTCTTGTACAGTGATAGCCAAAGCGCTATCCATCTTGCGAAGAACTCAGCCTTTCATTCAAGGACAAAGCACATTGAGGTGAGATATCACTTCATACGCACTCTTTTGGAAGAGGGACAGCTAAAGCTAGGAAAGGTGCATACAAGTGAAAATCCTGCAGACATGTTTACAAAGGTGGTCAACAAGGAGAAGTTGAGCTTTTGCTCATCTTCAATCGGCATTCAAGGATAAGAAGCCAGAATGGAAAGCAGTCACAGGTTTGGTTTGGAGATCAGTCTCCAAGTGGGAGATTGTTAAGTATGGAGCCTGATTTACCCTTGTAATTTTCTGTGGTAAAAGCGCACATTTGTAAGGCCCCCATTATGAGGAGAAGCCATCGTGCGTGAAGGAAAATCACTCACCGAAAACCAAAATTTTCACAGACAAGAATCAGGGCAACTTTAGAGGCCTCGGGGGCGGAGGCCCCCGAGACTTTTTTTTTCGCCGGAATATTATGGCCGGACGGCGGCCGAAAAGTGGTCGTAAAACAACCGGTTGGTTGGCCGGTGGCCGGTAGTCAATGGCCGATAGCCGGTGGTCGGAAGTCAATGGCCGGTGGCCGAATTCAAAAGCGGACTTGTCTTCTCAAGGGCGGCCACACATGGGCGGATTGGAGGGTCCGATTTGGACTTATTCGCACAAGGGCGGCTACACATGGCTGTCTCTCCTAAGAGAGGGAAGCCCTTTTGGCTTATAAAAGGAGGCCATTTCTACACACATTTCATAGTGTGAATTTGATGCAACAAGGTGAGTGTGAGGTGGTGAGAGTGAAGCAAGGCGGGAGCTCCATTAAGGGTATAATCCCTTTGTAAACTACTTCTTGTTTTGAAGTACTAAAGCCATTGAGTGGCTGCTTTCCCGTGGACGTAGCCCACATTGGGTGAACCACGTATATCGTGTGTACTCTCTCTCTCTCTCTCTCTACTCTTTAATCTCATGTATGTAAATCTGTCTCTCTCCATTAAGCAATCTACTCAATTATCTATTTAGCTACGTCTTATTTCCTAACATAGCAAGGGATTGTGTCCTTGTCGATATCGAGATGCATATATGGGTAGATATGGTGCTTGAAGAGGTTATAGATAGAAGCTATAGCAATTTTCTTTGCCATTGGGTACATGTTGTCGAGGTTGGTCGAGACCGGGCACGGACAATAGTAGTTTGCAGATTGTGCATCGAGGTGTGTGTTTGCTAGGGGATAGGGGTGCTGTGAAATCACTGGGCTATAGAGAGGCATTCATTGAGTGTGCTGATGGTATTCTCATTTCCCCCTCTCCATCTTGTGGTGCTCTCACTAAGGATCCACTGATTGCTTCTTAACCAAGTGTCCATGAATCAAGATGAAGAAATAATTTTGTCTGGTGTCCAAAGGAAATCAAGATGCAGGCTATTGGATTGCCGATTTTGAGCTATTTATGCTGACAGTATTGCGGATGCCAGGTGATGAAGCAAAGCTCCAGAATCTACCTTGGTGTTGCGAGGTAAAGCAAAAGCTTGATTCGGTGGTTTAGAAGATGCACACAAGCAGAATTGGATCATATTCCGCCAGCAATTTTTACAAAGGTATCAAAAGGTGGTGTCGATTTCAAAAGCTGTTGCAAAGATTAAAGGATTGCAGGAGGACGTAAGTGCAAATTTCAATGCCTTTGTTGATAGATTTGAAGCTTATTGGGGGGATTTTGTGGCTGCTACCCAAGCAAGCAATGCGGGATATTTTAGGCTAGAAAGGTTTCTATCTTGCTTGTATCCCTATGTTCGTGAGAGAGTGGACTATGAAGATCCAAGGACTTATGAAAAATTGTCCGAGTCGCCATAGCAAAGAGTCAAAAAATGAAGAAGAAGATGGAGGCAGGATTGTTGCATTCTACAATCACGACAACCCATGGAAGTGCCAGTAGCAGTAGTGTGGAAATCAGTAGCCTGATGGAGAAATGATTGAGCATGTGCTAGAAGCAGAGAACAAAAGATCTTGTCGTGAAGTGTATGCCAAATGTGATTGTTAGCAGATCAAGCTATTGATGCTCTCTACCATTCAAGCTTTCTAGACTTGCATTTGAAGCCCTAGGTGGAAGAGTATGCCATATGGAAGCAAATAGTCAATCATTGCCCAATGGTTTTGGAGTTATGATGTGTATGCAGAGAGCTACTCCATTCTAATGAGCTTGAAGCTCTTTGGATACCTAGAAGGCTACCAAACCTCTGATTGGAGACCATGTCAAGAAGTTGCAATGCAAGGTTGTCGACACTTGTAATGGTGGTGCTCTTCCCAATGTGTGGAGCCTCGGAGTCGAAGGCATTTGGAGAAAGGAATTGAGGGGTGCCAAATTGGAGCTATTTTGACATTGACTATCGAGCACAATCAAGGGCATGGGAAGTGGAGTTAAATTTAATCGTCGTGGCAACTGAAGTCATCGGGAACGTGGGAAAGTAGGCCACACAGGGATTTGTTTTAATAAGGTAAAGCTTGAAGTTGGCTTTGGGTTTTCTTTTAAAAACAAATTCTACTGCATGGTAAGGTTGCCAAACGGCGTGATGAGCACAGTTCTTGCATGGAAGCGAGCCCAAAAGCGGCCAGCTGGATAGAGGTTGCGGACTTGGGCGCCATACGGCAGTAGAAAAGGGGCCAGCGCTACAGTTGCATGGGAAGCAAGTCGGCCAATTGCAGAGGAGGTGACCACTAGCGATATCGCTAGTGGCCAAAGAGTGAGGGGCGGCAAGCAGTGGATGACGGCAAGTGTTGGAGCAAGAGGGCTTGGCAGTGAGCAGTTACAAGGTGGCGGGCTGGAAAACGTCAGAGGGAGAGCATGGCGGCCAGGTGGAGGGGTAGTGGATAGCAAGTCTTTCGACTGCATGAAAGAGGAGGACTTGGAAGGCCATGCACGCTACCAAGAGGAGCCTATTGTCCAAGGTCGAGACCTCCACTTGAAGAAAAGCCAAAAGATGCCCAGAGGGATAAAAAGGAGAGCCACATAGTACAAGAAAGGTCAGAGGGCTGCATGTAAAACAAAGTTGGGGGCGAGTTGCAGGGCCATCAGTTGCAGAAGGGATGCTCGAGGGTCTGTAGCATCTCAGATCGGAGCCTAGTGAGCTTGGGAAGTTTTTTGTGGCCGTAGGCAAAACCAAGAAGTGTTAAGTGCATGGGAGAAGATCAAGAGGTCTTCTCAAGGCGTGCAAACCTGCCGTTTACAGACGGCGACACCTGCAGGCTTGGAGGGCTGGTGCCCGTGAGTAGTTGGAGAGTGTCATAGGGTGGTAAAGAGGAGCTCGAGTGCATGTAGTAAAGGATTGGCCGGATGCTGCACTAGAGGACATCTTTGATATAAAGCCACCATTGTACACATTCATTTCAAGTTTATCGAGTGACGTGATCTCCATAGTCCTTGTTTTTTATGGGTGTGGTTTTTGTTCACTTTTTCTCCTATGCTTACATTTGTATCGACTGTGGGTGCGGGCTATGCCACAAGGATGCAAGCTTGTAGGCCAACTTGTGGTTGCTAGTTGACAAAGGTGTGTTCTCAAATTCGGGATTGTATATATGTGAGTGTTGTGCATGCTAAAGGTTTGGCAAGGGATTGTGTCCTTGTCGATATTGAGATGCATATATGGGCAAATATGATGCTTGAAGAGGTTGTAGATAGAATCTATAGCGATTTTCTTTGCCATTGGGTACATGCTGTTAAGGTTGGTCGGGACCAGGCACGGACAATAGTAGTTTGTAGATTGTGTATCGAGGTGTGTGTTTGCTAGGGGATAGGGGTGCTATGAAATCACTAGGCTATAGAGAGGCATTCACTGAGTGTGCTGGGAGAGAGAAGGAATAGGGGAACACACCTAGCAGAAACACAAAGGCCTCTCTATAGCTTGGGGTATCCACATCACCCCTATCCTCTCAAAAAACACCTTCAAAAACACTCTTTACACTACCAGATCACTACCTCCTATTCTTCCACTACTCACACACTCCACGAATCCACCATACAATGCACGCCTATTGCCACGGTCTGTCTCCACCCTTACACACGCACATAGCCGCTCAATCTCCTTTACACACACAAAACACCGTCGGTCCGGGGGGGCACACACATCCACACTGCTGGCACAGAGAGGAAACACGAAAGCACGAGAAAGAGAAGGGTGGAAGGGAAAACGACAGCAAAATGGGGCAACAGTGGCTTGATTACACTTCAAAAGGCATGTACAAAGGCTTGCAATGCCATCACCATGGCCATTTTTCAAGAAAAGTTTACAAAGGGATTGACAAGCACACTCCTCTGCTAAAAAACTCCACTTTGCAAGCTTCAAACGGCACAAAAAAAGCCCCCAATTTAATTTAAAAACCACTTTTATAGTGGGGGGCCTTTAACTTTAGAATCTGCGCCTTAATTGGTCCATTTGGCACCTTAATTTGGAAACTTTGGAAGGATGGAGCCGCCTCATTTTCATCTACTCTCTTGCACTTGAGGGGGGGTGCACTAACGATGTCGCTAGTGCCCCTTGGTTTTTTTTTTTTTTTCATTTTTTCCCTTTTAACCTTACCCCTTTTTACCTTTGAATTTGGCCCTTTGGGCTTTTGACCCATATGCACCTCTTCTATCCCTTTGGTCAGCTTGGCTTTGCTTTGCTCTCATTTGCCCTTTGACCCATTTGCATGGTCTTGTCCTTTGGGTGGCCTTTTGCTCTGCCCGACCCGGTTATCCTCCTTGCTCACATGGCGGCCCCTCTTGGGCGGCCTTTGAACTCTCTCTCTTTTCCTCATGTCATCGGAACTTCCCTTTGCATTTGACCTGGCTCGTGTCGTCCGACTGCTCCCTTTCTTATTCCCTATCTCTCTCTCTCTCCCCCCATCCCTTTCCATCGTATCACTAACTCCCTACTTCATGTCGGGGAGGCATTAGCAATATCGCTAATGCCCTCCTCCCTTGCCTTCAAAAAATGGGCCTTCAAGGGCCACGAGAGTGGACTCCTAACGGGTGTGCCACATCATTAGTTGGCCACCGCATCTAGCACGCCACCTCTGCCTACTACCGCTGCCAAGCGCTCACCGCGAGCAAAATCCGCCAGCCGTGCCACCGTGCAGAGATGCAAGCGGCCCCACAGTCCAACTCCATAGCCACGAGCTCCAAGGGAGCGTCTCATTCAAGGTACACCTACAAAAGGGCACTACTCACAGCGCTTATACACTTTATAGATCCACCGACGTTGCACATGTGGGGCCTTTGCGTGCCATGTGGTAGCCTGTGGGGGGCTCGCCCCTTGGCCAAGCTTCCCAAAGTCATTGAAAAACCTCTTTGAATTGCCTTGCCTTCAAATTGCTCTAATATCCCACCCGGTGATTGGATTTTGGAGCCGTAAAGTCCGATCGATGGAGCCGATTTGCGACTTTGAACTTCCCTGTGCTCACCGCACTCCGACTTTCCCGAGCCTGAAATCCAAGGCGACCAAAACTTTTTAAAAAACATCTGCAACCGCTTCCCTCTCAACTGCTCCAGGCTTCCTCAGTCCGTAGCTCAGTGCTCAGGGCTCAGAAGCACAAGTCGTCAATCCCTGTTGACTCCACATGATCTGCTCTATCTGCGGAAATTGTGTTGAGGCCAAAAAACCCAGATAGCCCGATTTCCCATGCGGTTGACTTGGCCCATAACTGGCCCCCGAAAAAACTTTTGATGGCCATAACTTACTATCCAGAGCTCTGATTGGCAATCCAAGAAGACACGCATGCTCCATAATTTGAGCTCTACATATCTCTCTGCTGACATCTACCTGGGCCATCTATCCCTAGCTGCCTTGTCCGTCGGGGATCCACAACACCTAACTTTGAACTTCAGTATCTTGCACAACGGGGCTCCGTTTGACGAGCTGTTTGGACCGGCTTCTAGAGAACATTGAACACTACATTCCAGAGCACTGACTTGGCACTTTGGGCAACTTTATCATCCTAATGGAACCATCCTTGAGCTCTTTTTGGCCTAAAAACCTCTTTAGACATACATCTCGCTACCCTTTGGCTGCCCAGGACCTTGGTACCTGCCCTAGCCTTCTGCACTGCATGTGCCTACAACCTTTGCTTGGCATGGCACACTTCCCAGCTCATACCAACTTTGGTTGCACCATCATTGCCCAAGCCCCTCGTTAAACGTTTATGTTCGACCAAAAGTATATTTATAGAACTTTAAAACTGGTACACCAAACTGACAATCGAAAGCACTCGAAAAAATTGCGACCCTATGTACAGGCTATGTACAAAAGCTTCATCTTCTCTCGCACACCACATGCTTTAGGTGGGTTGCCCACCCCCCTTGACTACAATCTGATGCACTTCAGGCACTAGATACCTCTCAAAATACAGCTTGAGCCGCACACCATTCACCCTGTTCCTAAGAAGCTTGCCATTTTCTCTCACCAACTGATAGGTCCCATGCAAAAAGGCCTTCTGCACTTTATACGGACCTGTCCACTTCTTCTTGAACTTCTTCTGGAATGTGAAATGCAGGTAACTCTCGTACTTCATGACTAGGTCTCCTTCTTCTATCTTTTTGTCTGGCAAATGCTGATTGAACTTGGCAACCCGCTTCTCTCTCTGCTTCACATAAAAGTCAGCTAGTGCCTCTCTGTCCATCTGCAAATCCTCCAAACTAGTTATTCAATCCTGTAGAACTCCTTGTTGAGTGGCATTGACACGCCACATACCTTTCAAAGCACCCAACTGTGCATGCACCGGCAATATAGCCTCCTTACCATAACTAGCTCAAATGGAGTGAAATTTGTAGCTACTTTTTAGGACGTCCTATATACCCATAGACACTTCTCTAGATTTGTTTCCTACTCAATCTCCTGCTTATACACGTACTTTGTTAACATTTTGACGATTTTCCCATTAGCACTTTCAAGTAGACCATTGCCTTGGGGGTGATAGGGTGAGGAAAACCGATGTTGAATCTTTAGATTTTTGACTAATGCACTCATGATCTTGCTTCTAAACCCCTGACCCCTATCAAAAACTAGCACCCATGGAACCCCGAAAGGTTGTCAAACACAAATTGAGCCACCACATTAGCATTCACTTCCTTCACAGCTTTGGCCTCGACCCACCTTGTAAGGTAGTCAATGCCTACTACCACGTATTTCTTACTGCTTGTAGACTTTGGGAGAGGACCTCTGTCATCCAAACCCCACTTTTTGAAAGCACTTTGTGTGATGATGGCACCTTGAGATTCAGCTATCAATTGCCTCTCACCTATAGTCTAACAATCTTGGCACGTCTTGCACCAATAATGCACGTCCTTCACTATGCCACCAAAATCTTGCTCTCAATACTTAGAATAGAACCTGGTCTTTTCCCTGATGTTTTCTCTCTTCATGGCATTGCTCTAGCACCATACCTATCTCTTCTTTATACAACACCCTTCTTAGCACTCCTTCACGCCCATAGTTCATGAGATCTCCACCTACGAGTGTAAATTTGCGGGCCTTCTACACCACTCTTCTCCTCTGCAACTTGGACAAACCCTCTTGACACTGCCCTGCACTCAAAAACCCTTCAATCTCTTTAAGAGACCCCCTGCCTCCTGCATAAGTGGCTGGGGTCACATATAGACCTGCAACATGCACCTGCACTTTGCTACTTGCTAACTGGTCCACCTCGTGGTTCTGCTCTCTTCTTACGTGCTTGAACTTAACCTCTTCAAAAGACTTTAGCATTTTCTTGATGGGAACGAACCAATGCTTCAAAGAATCCTACTTTACCTACCATTGGCCTAGCAGTTGCTTGATGACTAGCAACGCATCTCCCTTCACCACCAACCTGGAAATGTCAAACTCTATACACTGCTTCAAACCCAAATGCAGAGTGAGACGCTCGGCCTCATTCTTGGTGTGGACATCCTCCAGATCATACACCTTTGAAAATATATCTTTGTCGTGTGGGTTGTGTATCACCACACCTCCTCCTGCCTTCTGCGCTACCCTTCAATATTCTCCATCAAACCACATCGTAAAAGCATTCTCCAAATCAAGCCCCTCCTTAGCTTCATCTCGCACCACTCTTGGATAGGCTAGCAAATCGACGGCCTTGCTGACAAGAATTTCCGCCAAGTGAGATCGACTCGTGTGATCTACCTTGAACTTAAACTTGAATTCTTGCAGCTCCAACACCCACTTCATAATCCTCCTTCCTGGCTTCAAATGTAGCACTCCTCTGGCAATAGATTGTTAGCTCTCAACACAAAAAACTTTCACATAATTAAATACACCTTAAACTTCCTGCAAGTGAATACTAAAGCCATCACCCATTGCTCTGCTTCGACGTAGGTAGCCTCTCCTGGGCTAATCACCCTGCTCTCAAAGTATATCGGCTTGTAGCTTCTCCTTACCTTTTACAATAGAACTGCTCCAATAGCAACCATGTCCACTATCATAGACACATCGAAGTCATCCTCTTGATTGGAAGGACACACCACTGGCAACTGACACAAAATTTCCTTTCTCCTTGTCAAAAGCCTCCTGAGCTTCCTCATCCCGCTCATAACTGTTGAGCCCTCTTTTGAAGAGGATGCACATATTGTGACAACATCCAAGAAAAACGTGATAGAAACTTCAGCTTATGAACAAACAAAGCCAAACCTTGAGCATCTAATGGCGGCTCCATCAACACCAACACCTTCATCTTCGCGAGATCAGCCTCTATACCATTTTGCAACACCACATGACCCAGCAGTTGTGCTCGAGGCTGTGCAGCTTGCACTTCTTGGGGTTCAGCTGACCTCCTTCTTCATCAAGCCTTTGAAAGCATAATTGTAGCTTCGATAGGTTCTCCAATCTTGAACTGTAGCAACCTATATCATCCATGAAGACCCTGATAAAGCGGCCCAAGTATGGACCAAATACCATGTTCATCCAATCTTGGAAGGTGGCATATGCATTCACCAATCCGAACGGCATCCTACAGTAAGCAAAACAACCCCATGGAGATATGAATGTGGTCTTCCGCTAGTCTTTGAGTGCAGTCCCTATCTGAAAGTACCCCGAGAAACCATCCATAATTGAGTATCTCTCATGCCCAGCTACTTGGTTTAGGATCTCGTCTTGAAACGGCAACAGATAGTGATTTCTCTTGGTCGCTGTATTTAGTGGCTTGTAGTGGAAACACACTCTCCATTTCCCATTCTTCTTAGGGGTTATGACCACTGGTGAGACCCACTCTAACTCCTTCACAGGGTATATAATGCTTGCATCCACCAACTTATTCATCTCCTGCCAAAGGGCCTCCTTTTGGATCTCCCCTAACCTCCTCAGTTTTTGTGCTTTAGGCTTGTCCCTCCTTGAGAACAATCTTGTGCTCTACCCCTCTTGCACCATGCAATTGCTTGTATTCCATCGCAAACATGTTTGGATAGGACTCACACAATTGAACATAACTCTCCTTCTTGCCCTTGGTTAAATCTTCACTCAACATGTTCGAAACCTCTTCTATGCTTAAACCATGAGCTTGAGACTTCATACCTTTTTCTCTAGGAGGGGGAATCATCTATGGTGACTCCGAATAAATCTGCATCTATCTTCACCATGTCATCCTTGCTCTCCTCTTCTTCTATGCTAGTGTAGCCGTCATCATAGGCCGTCTCTATCTCATACTTGTAGCTTGTTGTGTCGCCCTCATCTTTAGCTGGCATAGGATGGAAATTTCTCTCCTTGTTCTTCAAATCTAGCACAATCTATCTCCCCTTCTCCCTGTCAGGCAAGGTGAACACTTTGCTCTTCCTATCCTGCTTAGCACCTATTGCCAAAAGCCATGCCTACCCAAAATGATTGGATAAGCATTATCTCCTACCTTCATCACAAAAAAGACTATCAGGCACTCTATGCCCATCACCTTGACCTTCACATCCTAAGCCACACCCAGACACCTGGCTTTAGTAAGGTTGGCCATCCTCATGCGTACATTCAACTTGGCTACTGCCTTTACTCCCATCTCTTTCATTGTTGCTTCCCTCATGACAAAAACCTATGCTCCACCGTCTACATAGGCCTGTACCTGCATCCTCTTTTCTATAATCGTATCCACCAGTGAAAGAACATCAGCCGGGCTACCTACCCTCAAGGCCATATTTTGCACTGCATGCACATTCCCCTTTGCTCTCGGCAGACTGGTGCTAACACTTGTGGACCACTGCCTCCTCAATTTTGGATTTAAAGCTAACAACTGACCAAAAGTAATGTTTTCTTTCTGATTTTGAACATCACTTACCAAGTTTTCGGGATAGCCACGTCCTAATTGGAAATCCACTTGCTTGATCTTGCGACGTCTCCTTCTTTTGCTAGGCTCAAAATTCTCTCTGCCTTCGTACACTTTCTCCTTGCCTTTGCGAGCTCTGGTTTCCCGCTCTGTCTCTGTCTCCCTCTTAGCTCTTGCCCTCTAGTTGGCCAAAACTTTGACATCCTGCTTATCCACCCCAATAATATTCACTCTTGGGACCTTGCCTCTATTTGGCGAACTTGGCTGCACAGGATTCTCCACCGCTTGTTCTCTTATTCCATTTAACTGCCCTTCACCTTGAACTCTACCAAACAGCGGGTAAATGCCTCCTCTCTCTCTTGGTGGTTGAGGACAATTAGGTACATAATTCCCCTCTTCTCCACAATTGTAGCATCTACCTGGCAACGGCCTTGCCCTACCCCTTGCTCCTCTTGGCTGTCCTCTATCCATCACGCTTAGCTGCATCTCCTGCATTTGCTTGGACAAATCCTGCATTGTGCGTACCCAATTTTGTGGCACAACAGCTACACCTCAGTTTCCATGATTTTCTTCATGCATAGCCTCCCGTGGACTCTACGGTTGAAGGGGGGCCATCTTCTTGTAGCCTGAACACCCTGATCTATCTTCTTCTTTATCTTTCTACTCTTCGATCATGCAATTGCTACCGCATCATTTTTGGGCTTTTGAAATCAACCTTTTCTCTCACCTTGGGGTGCAGACACGCCATGAATTTGTCCAGGTTGAAGTAATCCCTACTAGCCAATTGCATGGTTGTCGCTAGTTCTACCCAACACTCTTCAAAATGGCCCAAAAATAGATTGAACTCTTCACTTACATCTTGTTTAAGCGCCTTCAGCTTCGCATCCATCTCGACTGGGAATGCCTCCTTGCAAAAGTTGTGAAGAAACCTCGCCCGTAGAGCCGGCCATGCTTGCCTCGGCTCGCCTTCCAAAGCTTCATACCATACTTTCCCTTTCCAGCATCACCAGAGGAAATGTCTGCATTTTTCTATCCTCGTTCGGCATACGCAATGATAGGATATATAGCTCAAATCCGACATCCACTCGTTGGGGCTCTCCTCGCCTGTGAAAATCGGTCCATAGCTTCTTGCCACAATGACTTCCAATCGGAAAAACCACTTCATTTCGATCAACTGGGAGCAATCAGTGTGCTCCTCTGTGGGGGTACGAAGAGTATCCCAAGTTTATTATACTAGGAAGAGTATCCCAAGTTTATTATACTAGGGCTCAAGTCCAAGTAGGAAACATTGATCCCATCAACTATGAGTAAGCCATAAATTAATTAGAGAAGCATGTGTCCCTAAATTACAACCTGGAATCAAGAGTGCAAGATTTTGAGAGCACCACAAGGACATGGGGGGATCCACCTTTCAAAAATACCTATAACACGTTGGAGAGGCGAAATGGGGGCCACACTCGGCTCAGACACAAAGTCCTCTCTATAGCTTGGGGTATCCACAACACCCTTATCCTCTCAAAAAACACCTTCAAAAACACTCTTTACACTAGCATATCACTGCCTCCTATTTTTCCACTGCTCACACACTCCACGAATCCACCACACAATGCACGCTTACTGCCACGATCTGTCTCCACCCTTACACATGCACACAGCCACTCAATCTCTCTCTCACACACACAAAACACCGTTGGTCCAGGGGGGCACACACATCCACACTATCGGCACCGAGGGGAAACGTGAAATCAGGAGAAAGAGAAGGGGGGAAGGGGGAATGACAAAAAAACGGGGCAACAGTGGCTTGATTACACTTCAAAAGGCATGTACAAAGGCTTGCAATGCCATCACCATGGCCATTTTTCAAGAAAAAATTACAAAGGGATTGACAGGCACACTCCTCTGCTAAAAAACTCCACTTTGCAAGCTCCAAATGGCACAAAAAAAGCCCACGATTTGATTAAAAAATGACTTTTATAGTGGGGGCCTTCAACTTTAGAATGTTCACCTTAACTGGTCCATCTGGCACCTTAATTTGGAAACTTTGGAAGGATGGAGCTGCCTCATTTTCATCTGCTCTCTTGCACTTGAGGGGGGAGTGCACTAGCGATGTCGCTAGTGTTCCTTGGCATTTTTTATTTTTTACTTTTTTCCCCTCTTTTTTCCCCTCTTATCCTTACCCTTTTTTACCTTTGAATTTGGCCCTTTGGGCTTTTGACCCATCTGCACCTCATTTGTCCCTTTGGTCGGATTGGCTTTGCTCTTATTTGCCCTTTGACCCATTTACATGGTCTTGTCCTTTGCGTGGCCTTTTGCTCTTCCCACCCGGTTATCCTCCTTGCTCACATGGCGGCCCCTCTTTGGGGGCCTTTGAACTCTCTCTCTTTCCCTCGTGTCATGGAAACTTCCCTTTGCATTTTACCTGGTTCGTGCCGCCCGACTACTCCCTCTCTCTCTCTCTCTCTCTCTCTCTCTCTCTCTCTCTCTCTCTCTCCATCCCTTTCCATCATGGCACTGGCCCCCTACTTCATGTTGGGGAGGCATTAGCGATATCGCTAATGCCCTCCTCCCTTGCCTTCAAAAAATGGGCCTTCAAGGGCCGCGGGAGTGAACTCCTAATGGGTGCGCTACGTCATCAGTTGGCCATTGTATCTAGCGGGCCACCCCGCCCACTGCCACTGCCAAGCACTCATCACGAGAAAAATCCACCGGCCGCGCCACCGTGCAGAGCCGCAAGCGGCCCCATAGTCCAACTCCATAGTCACGAGCTCCAAGGGAGCATCTCATTCAAGATACACCTACAGAAGGGCGCTACTTGTAGCCCTTTATACACTCCATAGATCTGTCGATGTTGCGCATGTGGTGCCTTTGCGTGCCACGTGGCAGCTTGTGGGGGGCTCGCCCCTTGGCCAAGCTTCCCAAAGTCATTGAAAGACCTCTTTGAGCTACCTTGCCTCCAAATTGCTCTAATATCCCACCCGGTGACCGGATTTTGAAGCCATAAAGCTCGATCAATGGAGCTAGTTCCCGAAGTTTAACTTCCCCGTGCTACCACACTCGGACTTTCTCAGGCCCGCGATCCAAGGCGACCAAAACTTTAAGAAAAAACATTTGCAACCACTTCACTCTCAACTGCTCCAGGCTTCCGCAGGCCGTAGCTTGCTGCTCGAGGCTCAGAAGCATGAGCCGTCAATCCCTATTGAGTCCACCATATCTTCTCTATCTGCAGAAATCATGTCGAGGCCCAAAAAACCCCAGATAGCCCAATTTTCCATGCGGTCAACTTGGCCCCACATAATTGGTCCTCGGCAAAACTTTTGATGGCCATAACTTACTAGCCAGAGCTCTAATTGGCAATCTGAGAAGACAGGCATGATCCATAATTCAAGCTCTACGCATCTATCTACTGGCATCTACCTGGGCCATTTGTCCTCAGCTTCCCTGTCCGTCGACGATCTGCAACACCTTCTAACTTTGAACTTCAGTATCTTGCACACACTGGCGTAAGGTCCTCCTCTTAGCCCTTACTCTTGATGACATATCTAAGTCGTCGACTTTCCAATTACGATCGAGTAAAAAGTTAGACTATAGTCAAGCACCCTAGCTACCCTTGAGATGCTTTAGGTTTTAACCATGGGAACGTGGATATAACCAATACAAAGCTATCCACCACGAGACACTTTCGATTTTCACCATGGGAACGTGGATATAACCAATGCATGGAATTTTAATTTTATCTCAAGAAAAAATAAATTTGCATAAGAAAACAAAGGAAGAATAAGGGTAAGGTGAAAAAGTAACTTGTTGGAAAAGTAGCTTCTTGCATAAGCCACTTGTTGGGAAAGTAGCTTCTTGCATAAGCCACTTGTTGGAAAAGTAGCTTCCCGCATAAGCCATTTGTTGGAGAAGCTTTGAAAAGGAAGAAAGGATATCAAGATATGCAAAAGTAACTTATCACGATAAGTTAAGGGCCTTATCAAATTAAGCTTAACAGGAGGCCTTCCCTACTCATTGAACACTTCACTTCTCTTCACATTGTGAAAGTGCAAGCTTGTAGTGAGCTATGAAAGCCAAATCTAATCCTCCTGCATACACATCCTACACAGACCTGTCTCCTCAAGAGAAGCTATAACCATAATCCAAATTACCATTACACTCTTCACCTTCTCTCTTTTAACCTACAAGTTTTCCATAGCTTCAATTTTCTTAACCTCTCTTCTTCTAGCAACCTAATTAATCCTCTCCATGGTAGTAAAGCTACGCCTAAATCCCTTCCTAAATAAGAATTTGTTAATCATTCATACACTGTTACAAGCATATTTTACGATACACTACCATGTCCACTCTTAGGAACTTCGCAATTTTTACACTGCCATGCATAGAAAGGTTACACTCTTGCATAAGCACTCAAAGGAAGTTTTTGATTAATTGTCCAAGATCGCAAGTTGGTGCATTTCAAAGTTTTGTGTGTACTACACATAGACATCCCAAGAAAAACTCATTTTAGAAATCATATCTATTGTTCATTTCAAGTTTGTCTACTTTCAAGTTTGTTTTGCAAATTCGAAGGGGGGAGTAAGGGGATAGTTTTATGGATGTCATGATCGTGTTGCTTGAACATAAAACTCCCATCACTTCCATGGAGATGCCCCATGGATGGCAATGATACAAAGGGACCGAAATGGGATTTATCGAAGTCGGGTTTAACTCATAACCTACATCGAGACAAAACCTTAAATCTCCAAGAGATTCGTTGATTTCTAAGGTCTTGTTTGAGTAGAAAAATAAAAAGAAAAATAGGAATTAAGAAATTATAACTCAAGGAGCTTAATCTAAATTTAGCCTAAGATTAAAAACTTTACCAAAAGATTGACGTGGATATCCCTAGCATAATATAGAGACTTATGTGTGAACTTGTCTTCGTGTTTGTAAAAGGGCTTGCGAAGGTGTTTACTTGTGGGATACAACAAGGGATGGTCCTTTTTGGCTAGGACTGATAACGGTTGGTCTATGTTGTGAGCTCGGGTTCATTCATTTCCCTAGAAATGGGATTGAATAAGAGTGTGTCCCGGTCGGGTGGATGGGACCTGCGGATGCGTCTAGAAATCGGCCTAGTCCGGGTAGGCCTGATGCCGACGGGAAAAGGAGAAATGAAAAAGGATCCATGGAGGGATCATGATAAGGGAGGAGGATGTGATTTGATTAAGGAACTCTTCAAGTTGTTTGGTTAAAAGGAACCTTGGAAAGGCTAGGAACCTAAATGGGCTACTCTGCAATTGTCTTCATCAGCCAAACCTTTGCTCTTCTTCTTGAAATTATTGATTTAAAAGGAACCTAAAGTAGATTATCTTTGAAGCCTTTCCCACACAAGATAAAGAAAAAATAAGAATCAAATCTGTCTAAAGGCACCACCTCCACACGTGGCGAAGGGGACAGGATACCCGAGCCATGGGACGAGGATAGGGATATGCCTGGAGAAGTATATGTGATTTCTTGAAAGATAACTAGATAATTTTACTAATATTAAAGGAGAAGGGAAGTAAAATATTATATAAAGGAAAAAGGTATGAACGACCTGATAAATGCACATTTGCAAGGGTATGCAACAGTTTGCATGCTGCTTTCAAATGTTTGAAATGTATTCTTGGTTCAACATGATTGGAATATTGTTTTCAAGTATCATAATGTTACCTTGGGAAGGTGCATTTATCAAATGGTTCGGTGGGTGGACGGATTCCGGAGGGTTAACTGTTGGCAGAAAAGTTGAACCGAATTTTATGTTGTCCTAGAAGTAAAGTCAAGATAGGGGGAAAGGGATTCCAATCTACGGAGCGGAAGACAACTTGGGATCGAGGGATTTGTGTAGATTATAATATACTCACCTTAGGGGAACGCATGACGGTTGTGCTCGGTCATAATCGAGAAAAAAGCGTCAACTTGACCTTGAACCAAGGGTGAATTAGAGAACACCCACCAGTTGACCCTGGAAGGTTGAGTTCCAAGTTAGTCAGATGACTTTGATTGGTAAGTTTGACCGGTAAGCAAAGGTTCTTCGGGGTTAAGGGATCCATATGAGAGAAAGTGAATGTTATCACCCCCTTGAGTTGGCATTGAGCAGGAGGAGTCTTGTCTTGGTGTCGGTCTCAAGCGGGAGGGATGACTTTGATTGGTAAGTTTGACCGGTAAGCAAAGGTTCTTCGGGGTTAAGGGATCCATATGAGAGAAAGTGAATGTTATCACCCCCTTGAGTTGGCATTGAGCAGGAGGAGTCCTGTCTTGGTGTCGGTCTCAAGCGGGAGGGATGTCAGAGATCACGGTGTATCCATTTGGAGATGGTACAGTCGGTGGTCCACCGGGCATGGACCTCACAAGTGGTATCAGAGTGCGGTTTCTATCCTTGGATAGATAAAGGTCTATCTTTAAAAAGACTATAACTAGTCTTGTATATCGGAAAGCTTTTTCAACTCGCTTGCTAAGAGAAAGGATTTTTTTTTGTCACAACCATAAAAATATGCCACGTAGACTCACAAGAATTCAGGTTGCTCAGTATTTACCAATAGTTAGTGCTTCAGATCATACACTCGATTCACAAGATCCACCAACACCCCAAGTTACCCCCGTGCCACGTCCCAACCAAATGTCGCTTGCTGCAGCCCTTGTAGAGGATTTTGGGCGTGACAAGGATCTCAAGGCCCTTCTCAAATCTGTGCAACCGCATCCATTTTTAGGCACAGGTGATGATGTGACTACCCTACTAGAAGAATGGATAATTCATATGGATGACTACTTTGCTCTTGTTGGTTACAATTTATTAGCTCAAGGGATAATGGGTAGAGCCAAGCTAGAAGGACCTGCAAAAACATGTTGGAAGCTCAACTGTCAAACTCGCCAAGTAACAGAGATGACTCAAAGTTGGGATGACTTAAAGCATCATCTCAAGAAACACTATCTTCCCCTAGACTACTCCACCACTAAGATGAATGAGTTTCTTTCATACAAGCTGGGAAATAGGTTTGTCAAAGTTTACTATGAGGAGTTTGTCCGGATTTTGTGATATGCTCCTCTCATGACAAAGGAACAGGACCTAATTGGCTTCATCCTTGGACTTGGAGGAGATTTGGCTTCCGAAGTAGAGTCATCTGACCTGTCTCACTCGTAGACGCTTTAATCCAAGCCAAGTCAAAGCATAAGATCCTCTTTAAGGGAGGCAGGAAGCGAGAATTTCCTTCTTACAACAATCAACCTTGTCAAGCAAATAAAGTACCATTTATACCCAAGCCAGCTGCCCAACCCTAACCGCCACCGCACTTTGTTCGTGTGAACGCCCTTCCAGTCACTCAAAGTGGAAAACAAATTCAATGCTACAAGTGCCTAGAGTTTGGTCATAAGAAGGCCGAATTCCCTAAAGGAAATGACTCCAGTAATTTGGCCCCTCATGCTAACCATCTAAATCTACCTAATCAAGGGGGACAATCAGAAACATTCAAACCAGAGGGAGAAATCAAGCATAGGCAAGACCTAAACCTATGCCTCATCTTCGTGGACAAAATCCAACCAACAAACCTCCTAGAACATCAATTGTGAACTTCATTTCAATAAAGGATGAAATGGAGGAGCAAGCCCACATCTATGTTTCCTTGGATCCCAATGGCCGAAATCGTCAATTCTCCATTCTTGAGACTAAGGGAGAGTATGAGGGTAAACCTCTTTCCTTTCTTATTGATTCTAGTAGCTCACATAGAAAGATTGCAAGTTACCTCCCAACCCACAGGTCGTAAGTTACAGGTTTCTCTAGCAACTGGATCCACTATTTTGATAGATGAACAGACGATAGATCTATCCTTCCAACTAGAAAGTCACTCAACCCAACAAAGATCTAGAATCCTAAAGATGGGCAGATTTGAAGGTATCGTAGGGATGGATTGGCTGAGCAAAAATAAAGCCAACATCCATTGCAGTGAAGGAAGCATCTCTTTTTCAAACTCAAAGGGTGAACAAGTCTTAGTGCAAGGCAGAACAGGGAAAGCTCCCCTGAAGGTGGAAAAGCCAGTTGTTTGGTTAAGGGGTTAAAAAAGGACTGTCCTTTTATGTCATAAGACTCAATAAATGAGAAACCGAATCAGAAGAATCAAAGCCTGAATAGCTCAATGAATATCAAGATATTTTTCTAGAAGAGTTGGCAAATCTTTCACCGCCTAGGGTACAAGAGTTCACTTTTGAGATCAAATTTTGACCAAGTAAGGAAAATCAAGCTGCAGATGCTCTAAGCCAATGAGTAGTGGCCCTTGCCATTATGGTAGTCCATTCAAATCTACCCGAGGAAGTTCAAAATGCCCTCCAAACTGATCAAAAATTTGGTATGTTGATCCAAGAAACCCAAGCTCAAGTTCAAAAAAGATATCTAGAAGACTACTCTATTCAAGATGGACTCTTATTCTTCAAGAATCGATTGTGCATACCTACATGCTTAAGGATGCAAATACTAAAGGAAGCTTAAGAAACTCCCCTTGCAGCTCACCCAGGTTATCACAAAATCTTTGCTTCTCTTAAACAAAATTTCTACTGGCCTAAGATGAAAAAAGATACCTTAGAGTATGTTAAGAAGTGTTGGTATGCCAAAAGGTGAAGGCTGAAAGAGTTAAGGTTCCTCGGAAGCTACAACCATTCGATATACCTGCAATGAAGTGGGAGTACATCAGTATGGATTTTGTAACAGGGTTACCCAAGACTGCTGGAAATTTTGATTCAATTTTTGTGGTGGTGGATAAACTCACCAAAGTAGCTCACCTTGTCCCAATTAAAACCACTGCCTCTACAGCAGATATTGCTCAAATTTTTGTAAAAGAAATTATCAGACTACATGGAATACGTGCTAGGATAATCAGTGATCATGATGCCAAGTTTACCTCTAAGTTTTGGAAGGCCATGTTCCAATCCTTAGGCACTCAATTAAACCTGATTTTGGCCTATCATCCAGAGACAGATGGGCAAACCGAAAGAGTTAATCAAGTCATAGAAGATATGTTGAGATCATATTGCAGTTAGCAACCTCATCTTTGGATCAAATATTTACCCTTAGTGGAATTTGCTTATAATTCTTTCTACCATAGAAGCTTAAGAATGTCACCATTCAAAGCTCTTTATGGATAAGACTGTATCATTCCTCTCAAAATGGACGACCCAAGTCTCCCAGTTCCTGCAGCAAAGAATACACTTGAAGAAAAGGGATCGCCAAATCAAAATAATAAGGGAGAGCCTTAAGAGAGCAAGTGACAGACAAAAGAGTTATGTTGATTTACATAGATCTCCCCGGATTTTTAAGGCAGGAGATAGAGTTTTCCTTAGGGTCAAACCAAAGAGAAGGTCACTCAAATTGGGAAAATACAGGAAGTGAGCATATAAATATTGTGGACCCTTTGAGATTTTGAGAAGGATAGGGGACCAATCTTACGAACTCGCTTTACCCCCTCACTTGCATGTGCACAATGTTTTTCATGTTAGCTTGCTAAAAAGATATGTTGCGGATCCCCTTCACATCCTAAATGACCTCGTGAACTCACGTGCTACACTTAACATATTTTGAGGTGGATCCCCCGGGCAGAAGGAAGGAATGTGAGGCAATTGATGGGATCTTTATTCTTGACAACAGGATTTGCAAGAAGTAGAAGAAGGCTCCTCTTTGACCCACTACAGATATCTACCAGGCAAAGACCTAAGAGAGTACCTTAACCTATCTAAATGGATTAACCACCACATAACCCTAAGGTCAAAGTATCCAAATTCAGGGGCAAGTCAAGTGAAGATGTTGATTTTCATGTGGCTCAATTTAAGACCAGGTGGCAAGCTAGTGGATATCAGGCTGTGTATGGTGATGACATAAAGCTATAGTAATTTGCAACAACATTGGAAGGCAAAGCCATGAATTGGTTAAGCTAGTATGGTATTGCACATTTTGCAACATATGTTGCACTCAGAGTACCATTTTTACATTGATTCAAAAGGAGAAGACTCCAACAGATGTTTTGAGGAAAATCAAGGACAACAAGCAGGGAAATATTTTGGTGAAAGATTATGCTTAAAAATTCAAAATTTTGGTGGACAAATTATAGGGCAATGAAATAACCATAGATGAAATGTGGATGAAATGTTAGCAGGATATTTCTTGAAAGATTTAAGAAGTGGATTGAACAATGATGTAGCTAGTATTGATATTGTAGGTGGTTTCAACATTTTGGTTGCAGCTACAACTAGAGTTGAGAAAAGGCTTGGCATGACCAAGACCAGAAGTAAACGTAGAGGGAGCTGTAATTCAAAAGATGATTCAGAAGCTGATTCAAAAACTGACAAAGGAAGTGAGGGTCATCAGAGATATGAAGTTGAAAGCAATAAGGGAAAGAAAAAGAAGAAGCATAGTGATAAGAAGAAGAAGGATAAGAAAGACAAAGAGGAGGATTTGGTCAGTCAATTGAAAAAGATTGGATATTTTGTAGTAGCACCAAAGAAGAATCAAGATTGCCATATTTATGAAAGAGAAGAGCATAATATAGCACAATGCTGGTATAATCCTAACAACTGGAGCATACCACCTCCTAATGCAGGTAAGAGGAAGAAATGATGTTGAAACTAATCAAGTAGCTCCATCCATGAGGGATGCCAATAGTGCCATACAATCAGGATAACCATAAAGTTAATCCACAATAGTAGCAGTTGAATCAGCCACAAACTCAATCAAATGTGATAATAATTTACCTAACTGAGCAACAAGAGCCAGAGGAGGTAAATGAAGAAAATCAGGAGTAGCTGATTAAGGAGCAATGTGATGAATGGGCATGTGATCGTAATCAATGTTTGGAAAGTCAGGATGTGGATGTAATGGCTGTCATTAGATCTAAAGCAAAAGGACCAATTGATAGAAAAGAGCATTAAGAAATCATAGATCAAGTTCAAAATCATGTTCAAAAGGAGCAAAAGAAACAGATTATGGAAGATATAACTTCAAACATTTGGGTTGACCAGTTGAAGTAGCATTATTATGAAAGACCTACAATAATAAGGGTTGATAAGGATTGGTTTGAGGTATTGATTAACTCTTCATTACAGTTGTCATTAGATCAGTTGTTATGCATGGTTTCAGCCTTCAAAGCAAGATTGTTATATAGATTGTTACCAATATCCAATTCACGCAAATCACAGAATTGAACCAGTAGTGCACAACATTGATCTAGCAAATGTGGATTTTGTAGTCCTTGTTATAAAGGTGGTTTTTCAAGGTAGCTTGTTTGATGAGGTATTGTTGAATGGAGGATCTCAAGTTAACATTTTATTTAAGTCAATATATCACAAAATGAATTGGGCAAGTTAGAACCATCACAATTTCAGGTGAAGATGGTAGATCAGAGAAGGGTTCAACCCTCAAGGATTTTGAGGCAAAATTTCATTCATATTGCATGCATAAACTTTCTCATGAACTTTTTTGTTCTAAAAATGGAGCAAGGATATGCTTCTTACGAGATGTTATTGGGGAGGCTGTGGGGAGTAGTAAATTATGCAAGGAATCTAAAGGGCCTTGAGAAGTTTTTTCACTTGAAATTTAATGAAGTTCATGGGGGTCTTGAGGGCCGGGCGGATATAATGTTTCCATGTGGCTCTAGAGAAGTCCCATATGCAAACGTGGGGCACTGGAACACAAGGTATATAGCCTCAAAAATGGGTACCCTATGGGACACAAGGAAGGAGAGAGGGGGAGATCCCTCCCTCATGGCTATGTTTGTATATGGCACTGCTATTGTGGTCCTTCAACACATAAAGAACTCACTCTGAATAACTTTGCACAACACGAAATGCACAGAGAATACCTCATTCATAATAAGAGACTACACAAAAAAAACATTAAGAGTGAATAGAACACAACACAAGTAACTCAGTCATGGGTAGAAAAAACCTAGTAGAGATTTGATTTCATGAAGAAGTTACATCATCCCAGAACATAGCTACATGACTCTCACTACTGCCCCCGTAAGGTGCAAAACTCATCCCATGAATTACCTAGCACCAGACACTTGTAACTACTTAAAGTATGTTCTTGGTAAAACATCAGAGTTGGCATATCCAATTCAGCAAGTCCAATACAATCCCGACTTAGCAAACAATGCCCAATCAACACATAAGCTTAGTGAAATGTCAGTGCTCAAAGCAAGGTTAATTTGAAAATTTTACCCCTTAAAATATCTGATCAAGTAGAATCCGATCTGACCTAATCCAACTAAACATTCTTGACCCTGATATTCTAGCCACTCAAAAACTTGTTGCCTCGAATTATCCAATGAATGCAATACCATCTAAAACAGATCTTGATTTGTACTTCTACACCTTTCTCTTGGTACTAGGTCATAGGGAATAACACTCTTGCTCTTTTCATCCTTCTCATTACCCTGTTGTTGACAACCAAATCCAACTTTCCCATATTCTGCACTCTTTGTTGGTTTCACCCTGATATTCTAGCCACTCAAAAACTTGCTGCCTCAAATTATCCACTAAACACAATACCATCTAAAATAGATCTTGAGGTGTACTTCTACACCTTTCTCTTGGTACTAGGTCATAGGGAATAATACTCTTTCTCTTTTCATCCTGATCATTACCCTATTGTTGATAGCCAAATCCGACTTTCCTACATTCTGTACTCTTTGTTGGTTCCACCAATCTATTGTTGGCCAGTCTAAATGAGGTTGCTTACCCTTTTAAAAAATCAACTTGAACCCATTAATAGGCTTCTCAACCCTAGTACCAAAAACATTAACTACAATAAATGTACCCTAGCACAAATCTTGAACAATCTAATATGGACCTTTTATCTCAGAGTTAGTTTACCTGGGTGTGGCCCTAACCTAGAATTTGTAGAGCATTACCCAATCTCCAACCTGGGAGATCTTAATTTTAACATTCATATTGACCCAAGATTTTCTCCTTCTGTGAATCACCTTAGTGATTTAGGAATTGACCAACGTGTCCTCTTCTAGCTGCATCAGATATTTGCTCCTGTATTTGAAAGGTAATGTGGGACTCAATTTTTTTCACTCGCTCTGATGCTTGGCACCACAAATTCCATGGGAACTACAGCTTTAAGACCATACATCAAATTTGAATGGAGTCACTCTTGTTGTCACCTTGAAATTTGTTCTAAAAGACCACAATGCAGAATCCAATTTTTGATCCCAATTCTTCTGATTATCCTAAACAGTCTTCTTCAAGATTTTGACCAAAGTCTTGTTTGTACTCTTAGCTTGTCCATTGGCCTGAGGATGATAAGCTGTAGAATTATAATGCATGATCATGTGAGTTTTTGTCAATTCAAAAATCACCTCATTATGAATATGTCTTTCCTCTATCACTTACCAGGTCCATTGGGCAACCACACTTGGTCGTGATATTATGATAAAGAAACCTTGCCACACTTTGAGCATTGTTATTCTTGAGAGATACAACCTCTACCCATTTGGTACAATAGTCTACTGCAACCAGAATGTATTTACATCCTTTACCTATAGTAGGCTTTACAGGTCCCACAAAGTCCAATCTCCACTTTTCAAAGGGTTCCAAAGGCAACATAGGATGATCAGATATCCTACCCCTAGAATTAGGCTAACCAAGTTTCTGAAAAATAACACGGCTTTTTGCATGCTCATGAGCATCTTTCAGCATTGTGGGCCACCACAATCCATCTTGTAAAATATATTTACTTGTTCTGTCGCCTAAAAGTGTCCACCTACTCCTCTTGAATGAGCTTCTTGCAATATAACTTTATGTTCAAAATTTGGAACACATCTTCTAATCACTTGATCAATCCCCTTTCTATATAAACTTCCTACTATAACTAAAAAGAGTCTAGTTTTGAGGGCAAACACTCTTCTTTTATTACTTGTAACCTATTGGCATTGTGCCATCTATCAAGAATATCAGCATTTGGGCATACCATGACTCAGATATTGCATTTTGGACCTCAAATAGCTCAGTGCGCATCAGGGAAATCATCATTAACACATGTAGTCTCTTCTCGTGATTTCAATTCTACTTAAGCAATCTGTTATAGCATGCTCTTTACCTGGTCAAACTCCTGCAACAAAAGCATCCATCTAGCTAATCTCCTTGTTAGAAATGACTTCTTAATCAGATACAAAAATTCTTGGTGGTCAACAAAAAACCACTCTATTGCTCAACAAATAATGCATGAATTTGTTTAAATCATACACCATCCCAAGAGTTTCTCTTTCAATCACAACATAAATTCTTTCAGTTTGTGAGACAAGGGGAGCTAGTGCCTTGGAGTCCACCTCCCAACCTCCCACTATATAGCATGGCTCCTAGCCCTTTTCCCTAGTTGGACTCCCTTTCCACACTGCCTAGCCCGGCCTTGCCCTTGTCTAGTCCGGCCTTGCCCTTGTTCTGACATTACTCCCCCCTTAAAGAAGAGTTTTTGTCCTCGAAAACAAAAGTGGGAAACTTCTTCTTAAGAACAGTAATGTTTTCCCAAGTGGCACCTTCCTTAGGTCGATCTTTCCACTTGATTAAGGCTTGTTGACGTACATATTGACGCGTACATAAATCATGATAGTCGAGAATGCGTTTAGGTTCATGCGATAAGGTAGGAGGTTCAATGTAATCAACCAAAATCTATTGTTCAATGACATTGTCGTCCCCATGTAACCGTTTACGTAAACAGATTACCTGAAACACCAGATGAATATGACAATGTGTAGGTAGCAATAATTTGTAGGCATGATCACCTACTCGCTTGAGTATTTTGAAAGGCCCACAGTATCGTGGAGATAGTTTAGGTGTTGGCCCAGTTTTTAGACTTTCTGAATGTTCTGGCACATGTAAAAATACTTCCTCCCCTTCCTCAAAGGTAACTTGCCGACGTTTCTCATGAGCGTACTTCTTATACCAATCCTACGCTTGTCGGACATTTTGACAAGCGAGTTTCAGCATATCCATGTGGTCTTGGAGAAAATCCTTAACTTGTTGGAGCTTTTTGGTTTCCAACCACACTGTAACAGGTGACCTAGGTTGAAAACCATACATGAGCATGAAAGGACTAAATCCAGTTTTGACATGCTTAGCACTATTGTAGGCAAACTCGAGAATAGGTAAATATTCTTCCCAGTCTAAATGTATTTTGCTAACGGATGCTCTTAGCATATCCTCTAGCACTTGGTTAACTCGGTCAATCTGACCATCTGTTTTTGGATTATCGTCTGTACTGATGTTTAGTTATGTACCCAATCGTTTGAACACAGCCCTCCAAAAATGACTGTTAAACTTGGAATCACAGTCACTGACAATGTTACTTGGCAAACCATACAACTTGTGAGACAAGGGGAACTAGTACCTTGGAGTCCACCTCCCAACCTCCCACTATATAGCATGGCTCCTAGCCCTATGCCCTACTTGGACTCCCTTTCCACACTGCCTAGCCCGGCCTTGCCCTTGTCTAGTCCGGCCCCTTGCCCTTGTCCTAACACAGTTGGTGTCAACACTCTACTAGCATAATACACAGGACCATCCTCTAACTCTTTTCTGCATGAGATTAGCTCATATAGCCATATCCGATGCATCAAAAATAACACAAAAATATAATGTCCAATTTGGAGGTTATAATATTGGTGCTATTGGTAACATTTTCTTTAGCATCTAAAATGACTTCTCCTAAGGTTCATCCCAAGCAAAGGGCACATTCTTTTTTATCAAATGAGTAAGAGGCATGCAAACATTTGCTAAATAAATGATGTACCTAGCATGCCATTTAACCTATCCAACAAACCTACTCACTTCCTTCACATTCTTTGGAACTTTAGCTGTTTGAATAACTCCAATCTTCTTTTCATCAATAGACATTCCCTCTGTGGAAAAAACATGGCCCAAAAAATCCACTCCTGACAGCAATCACACTCTTGTAAAGGTTAAGGCACATTTTGAATATCCTACACCTTTCAAAACACAACTTCAAATGATGCAGATGCAAATCCTTCTTGCCAAATATTGAAAGATTATCCACAAAAATTCTCATAAAATCTTATGAATAAGGTTCAAATGTTCTATAAGCTGTGAAATTGAGTGATGGTGGTCAATTTTTTAGTCCAAAATTCATGACGTAGAAGCAAAAGCTCCCCATTCTGTGATAGAAGTTGTTTTGTGATGATCCTCCTTAGCAACCTTGATCTGATTGTAACCTCAAAAATCATCGAGAAAGCTGTATATCTCTTTCGCTACTACTGCATCCAATATTGCATCACAAAATGGCATTGGAAATGGATCACTAATAGTGGATGCATTCACCTTTCTATAATCAACACATACTCTGATCTTTCCATTCTTCTTGGATACCACAATGATGGGTGACAACCATGTACCTCGTGAATTGGTTAAATAAACCCACCACAATCAACTTCTTGTCAATTTCTTGCTTGACCTATTGTGCCAAATTTGGATTCATTTTGTACCTTTGTTGCACAATCGAAACTACATCTTCTTTGAGGTTAATGTGGTGCTGATGCAAATGAGGATCTATTCCTTTAACCTCAAAATATTCCCATGCAAAAACATCTTCACATTCCATCAAAAGCTAAAACAAATCCTACAAGAACTATCCATCCACATGAATACTGACCTTGACTATTTTTGGATCTTCCTTAATGCCTAAATTGAGCTCCTTTAACTCATCCTACTTAAACATGTTTGATTCTCCAAACCTTTTACTATAAATCTTCTCAATGAGATCTCTTGCTTCCTTTCCTCCTACTGTAAAGCTTCCTTTGAGCTAGAGGCTACATACCAATCCACCATTTGTACTAATATCTAATCCCTATATTTCTTGTCCAAGAACTAGGTCTAAATCAAATCTTTTGATTCATCATCCTTCTACAAGATTCCTTCTATATCAGCTTCAAATACAGGTACAATGGTTGGATTAGCCTTCAAAAATGCTTCTTTCTCATCATCCTCAACTTCCTCTACCAGATTAATGGTTTGAGCATACAATGGTCTCTCCTTAGAAGGAATGTTCCTTCTGTCCAACATAGGGATTGTAATGGCATATTTACCTTTCTTCAAGACAACCTTATTCTCACCCCAATGTTGCTTGACTTTAGCCAGTCTGAACCAATGGAGACCTTGAATGGTTTGTCCACAAAATGCCAAAAGTCATATATTGCTATCCTATCAACAATTGGCACCAACTTCTATCTTCAATATCACACCAATTTGAGCTTTGATTGACGCATTGTAACTTCCAGTGATCTTCTAATGCCACCTAGTATTTGTGCAAACCTTGAAAAACTCAAAAAATCTCTAGATGGCATGCTTGTTGAGGTAACCAAATTGGCACATAATTGGCCCCCGATGAAACTTCAATTGCTCATATCTCGACCGTTTGAACTCCAATCGTCGATCCGAAAAGACCGCCGTTGGAGAGTGGAAATGATAACACACCTAAAAACACACACAGATGCCACTCTATAGCCTAGGCACTCACAACACCCCAATCCTCTCAGGTCACCTTCAAAACATTACTATTTATATAGCCTAGGCACTCACAACACCCCAGTCCTCTCATATCACTTTCAAAAAATTACTATTTCATCTATAGAAACCTGCCACACATTGCAAATGTGCACATGCACACTTGGAGAATCCAAACTCACAACACGCATGCAACGCTTTGATTACACACACCACAACCACACACACAATCCTCTCTCTCTCCCTCTTTGCCCACACCACACCCGGTTTGGGGGAACACACACCCACAACGACACCCGTGCCAAAGAGCAAAATAATAGAAAAGAGGAGGGGGAGAGGGAATCAAAAAATACTGGGGCAATGGTGAGCTTCCTCTTCTTCAAAAAACCAAGTAGAACCTTCCTTGTGTTCTCCTCTTGCTCTATGCAGGCTTTTTTTCTCAAAATGACAAAAATTGTGCACTTAAAGGGTGAGTTTCTCATTTTTAGCATTTTTTATATATATCCAATTTTTCTTTTTTAGCTTCATGCATGTGAACTACAACCTACCCCCGCCTTTACTTCTACTCCAAGTCTTACATGTACCTACCCTCCTATGTGGTTGTCACGACAGCATGACAAAAGCAAGGAGGTGACCCCTCTCTTCTCGATAAAAAGCCTTTTAGGGGGCCGTTAGACCCCGTATGAGCTTGCCCCATGATAAGAGTGCCATGTTAGCACTCCAGCCTTGCCTCTTGACACCCAATACCGGAATCAACAACACCATGAGAGAGCTCAACAAGGTTGCACCGCCCACAAACCCCACACGCATCGCCGACACGAGCTTGCTAGTAGCCGGTCTAAGAGGAGAGCTCCCTCTCTTTCTTTCTTGTCTTCAAATGGCCCAAGACCAAGTGAAATACCTTGCATTCCCTCACTCTACCCTTGCATGTGGGTAAATGGTGCCCACCATGTGGCACTACCTCATCGACTGGTCCCCAAGGCCCCAACACATCGTATAATAAATTAATTCAAAAAGTCTTTTTTCCTCCAAATTCAACTCCTTGCCATCTGCTTAGTGTTCAAATTCCCAAGCTGCAAAAGTCACTTGAAAGTTCTGGTTCCCGACTTTGATCTATGCAAACCCCTTCACATCTTGACTTCTTCAAGTCCTTCCACCGAGACCACCAAGAGGGGCAAAAGTCATTTGGCACCACTTGTCGTGCATCTACTTCCAACTTCAAACTTCAGTATCTTTGCAGTCCATGCTTTGATTGATGAGATCTAACTTCCTATGGCCTTCACATGCTGCACAGTTTCCATACAATCCCTAGAAAAGTTGCAAAAACTCTAGATGGTGCACCTACCAAGGGAGTCAACAATCCGGCACATAATTGGCCCCTGGTAAAACTTCAACCTCTCATAACTTGGCCGTTGGAACTCCGATTGCTGATTCAAAAATACCTACATTCCCCGTAAGACAAGCACTTTTAGGCCCATGCATTCATTCAGCTCCAATCATCCATTTGCAACCGCCCAATTTTATGAGGATTTGCACTTCAAACCGTCATAACTTTTATATCGTAGCTCTGTTTGAGGAGCCATCTAGACCAGCCTATAGATCACATTGAACGACACCTTTGGCAATCACATTTTTGCACTTAGCTCACTTCAACCATACACCTTTGATAGGTACCATAGCAAAGCACTCTAGCCCCAAAAACCACATAAAGCATACACATTCACTGCCCTTAACCTTCATAGCTGCTTCACCACTTTGGCATTTCCTTGAGAGCCCACATACCTCTACATTTGTCTTTTCATAGCATCAAATAGATTCAACTACACCATCATTTCCCAACCCCATTGTTGAACATTCATGTTCAACCAAAAACATGACTACTAGAACTTGGAAACTGTAAAACTAGTAAACACTGTGAGAAAACCAAAAAAGCACTACTATATGTACAAAGTATTATCTGTGGTGTAGACTAGTCCTGCTTAGCTTGGTTTCCCAACCCCTTCTATCAATACTTGATGCACTGTAAGCACTAAATCCCTTTCAAACTGTAATTTGAGACGCACACCATTCACCATGTGTTTGAGAAATTGACCATTCATCCTCATTAGCTAATAGGTACCATTGAGAAAAACCTAATGGACCTTGTAAGGACCTATCCACTTCTTCTTGAATTTCTTCTAGAAATTGAAGTCCAGATAGCTTTCATACTTCATCACCAAATCTCCCTTCTCTATTTTCTTCTCTAGCAAGTGTTGGTTGAACTTTGCCACTCTTTTCTCTCTTTGCTTTACATAGAAATTTGTTGCCACTTTCTGATCCATCTTCAAAGCTTCAAGAATTGTAATTATATCATACAAAACATCTTTGTCAGTCTTCTCAATCCGCCACATACCATTTAGTGCCTAATTGCACGTGCGCTGGCATCACTACCTCTTTTCCATAACCAACTTATACGGGATAAAGTTGGTAGCAACTTTGTAAGAAGTCTTGTATGCCCCCAAACACTTTTCAAGATTAACCCCACTCTTCAATCTATTTGTACACATACTTGGTAAGCATCTTGACTATCTTCCCAGTTGCACTCTTAACCAAACCATTGCATTGTGGATGGTACAAAGAAGAAAACCAATGTTGAATACCTCGCTTTTCCACTAGTGCACACACCAACTTACTTCTAAATCCTTGACCACGATCATAAATGAGCACCCAAGGCACTCCAGACTGGAAACATATGCAATCAAAGAGACATAGAGCAATTGTGTGAGTATTGACCTCGTTCACCACTTTAGCTTCAACCCACCTTTGGTAAGATAATCAATGGCTACCACGATGTATTTCTTTCCGCTCACTGACTCGGCCTCTAGGCCCCACTTTTCAAACGTGTCTTGAGCCATGATAGTCCCTTGTGGCTTGGCTACCAGTCGTGTTTCACCCATTTTTTGACATTTGTGGCACGTCTTGCACCAATAGTGCACATACCGTACAATTGAAGGCCACCAAAAACCACCTTTAAGAATACAAAAAATTACTTGATCTTTTCCTTGATGTCGCTCTCCTCATGACATGCTCCATTACCATGCCAATTTCCTCCTTGTAGAGGACTCTTTATAGAACTCCATCCCGACCATATGCCATCAAATCTTCACCAATCAAAGTAAATTTATGAGCCTTTTGAACATTCCTCCTCTTTTGTAGCTTGGATAACCCCTCTAAACATTCCCCTGCGCTCAAAAAATTATCATCTCCTTTAGAGACTCCCTACCTGCATTTGTAGCAAGTGCAACATATAAACTCGATACCTGAGTTTGCACATGACTACTTGCAAACTGATCAGCTTCTTAATTCTGCTCTCGTCTAACATGCTTGAATTGCACCACTTCAGAAGACTTTAACAACTTATTTATGGTAAAGAACCAATCTTGAGAGAATCCCTTTTTACCTGCCACTGACCGAAAAGCTGTTTTATGACTAAGAGAGCATCGCCTTTAACTACCGGGCTCGAGATGCCAAACTCCACACATTGTGTCAATTACTCGGCTTTGTTGTTTCTTTGAACAACTTCCAAATCATACACTTTAGAGAATATTACCATACCTTAGGGATCCTGGATGACTACTCCTCCTCTTGCTTTCTGCACAACTCTCCTATAAGCATCGTGAACCACATAGTGAAATCTTCCTCTAAATTTGGTTCCTCTGCAATGTCTTCCTTCACCACTCTTGGATAGACTGGCAAATATGCTTCCTTGTTGACCAAAATATGCACCAAATGCAATTGACTTGTATGGTCAACCTTAAACTCAAATTCAAACTCCTTCAACTCGGGCACCCACTTCCTTATATACCTTCCTGGCTTAAGATGAAGCGCCACTTCACAAAATAGATTGTTAGAGGTGAGCACATAAAACTTTTGAATGATCAAATGGACTTTGAACTTGCAATAAGCAAAATCCAAAGTCATCACCCATTGCTCAACCTTTGTATATGACCTCTCTCTTGGAATAATCACTCGACTATCAAAGTAGATCGGCTTATAGCACTTGCCCACCTTTTGTATCAACACTACACCAATGGCAAAAAATTCCCGCCATCATGGAATCATAAGAATCATCCTCATTGTTAGGAGGACACACCATCAGCAATTGACATAAGATCTCGTTCATGTTAGAGCTCGTGCAACCAAAAGTCTACTGCTTCTCGGACGAACATGGCGAGCAGGCGAGCAGACGAGACAGAGAGAGGGAGAGAGGGACATAAGGCACGACTGGAGCAAATGAAAGAGAGGTAGTTCATTAGTTTTAAGAGCCTTATAAAAGGCTTGCATAATGTGTTCACACATAGCATTCGCCCAAGTTGGGTTGAACCCCAACAATCGCCCCCTTCAACCGAACTTGGCAAATATTGTCACATTTGCCCCCTAAAACTGGACTCATCACCCTCATGATACATAGAGTTTTAGATGTACTCCTAACCATGGGTTTTAGGTTTTCTCACAAACAAGGGTTTTAGGTTTTCCCATAACCTGGTGCTTCAATGAGTCACCATTCACAAAAGGAGTTTTTGGTTTACTACCAAACCCTAGAGTTTTTGGATAACTCTAGCTAAACTTGGGTTTAGGTTTACCCAGTAAACCTCATAAGAGCAAGTTACAAAGATAAATGGGTCTTTTCATTGGGAAGGTCTTACTGCCGGCTCATTATCATGCTAAGGCAGTGTCTAATCCCATTTCCTTGTTCATCACAATTATTCGTGATTACAATAACAATAATGGGGATTTTCTTCAATAAAGCTTACATCATTTTATAGCACTACATTCTTCATCAATGAGATTTGACATACATTTCTTACAATCGTGTGAAAATACTCTTGAGTAAACATGGTCATATTTATTTTATAATAGAAAAGCTTAATGAAAACAAATTGAAAACTACACTTGCAATGCTGGGTATCAGACACCACTAATTACATCATCACAGCATGTGTGTGTGTGTGTGGTCGGCACTGCTCAGCACCGTCAATATTTCCTTGCACCATCGGCACTGCTCTGTGCTCAACACCATTTTGGCATACCTCTAGCCTGCTCATTTTCAGCCCTTTCCTCATCAAGTACATCATATACATCTGCATTAGTAATAGGCTGATCTGTAACATCTTTAGAAACCCCAATAGGCTGTACATTTGCCTCATTGGAACTTACATTCGTATTTGCACCACTAAAAAGAGGCAACGAAGTGTCATAAATGTCCTGTGAGCTTACATTACTGTCTCTAGTACATGAGAGCAAGGGATGAACAGAATCTTCCACAAACACTACATCCCGTGAAACCAGAATAGGTTTTGTTTGCGGATGATACAACCTGTAACCTTTGCTTTCAGCACTATAACCAACAAAAATACATTTGACAGCCTTATAATCCAATTTTCTGCACTGCACTTGTGGCACCAAAGCATATGCCAAATAGCCAAAATCGCGCATGTGCTCAATAGAAGGCTTTCTATCATGCCATGCTTCATATGGAGTAATAGACTGCAAAGCTTTTGTAGGGCACCTGTTAAGTACATAAGTGGCATACATGATGGCCTCAAGCCAAAAAGAATGCGGCAAAGCTTGACTTTTGACCATACATCGTGCCATTTTCGTCAGTGACCTATTTTTCCTCTCAGTAACACCATTTTGTTGAGGTGTATAAGGCACTGTACATTGGTGTTTTATCCCACGATTAGCCAAAAATGCATTAAATTCATGAGACATATACTCCCCCCCTCAATCAGAATGGAGGTTGCCCGTAGTACATTTCGAGACATTTTCAGCCATAGCCAGAAATTGTTTGAAGCACATAAAAACTTCGGACTTCGCTTTAAGCGAAAATACCCATGCATGCCTAGAGTAATCATCAATGAAAGTCATGAAGTACAGGTAATTGCCCCAAGGACGGAGTTTGCATGGGCCCACAAACATCACTATGCACAAGCTGCAACCTGCATGTAGCCCTAACTGAACCATCATTTGGAAACTTCGAACGCTGCATCTTACCCAAAATACAGCCTTCACAAACATGTTTGACAGGTGCTTCAAGAGGAGGCAAAGAAGCAACCATATCAGATTTCTGCAAACGCAGCAAACTAGCAAAATTCAGATGACCAAAACGTGCATGCCAAAGTTTTGCATCTGAAATAGCCCTTGAATCTGCAATAGCATTTGCAAAATTTTATCCACACTTGTCATACAAAGTGATCTTATACAACCCACGCCACAAAAGGCCAAATGCAACAATTTCGTCACCAAAACTGAGATCATGAATTGTACATCTGTCATCCACAAATTTGACTACAAGTCCAAGTCTAGCAAGTGCGGATACAGACAAGAAATTCTTCTTGATCCCAGGTACATAAAGTGCATCAACAAGTGTGAAAGAACTGCCATTAGCAGTAGTAAGCACAATCTTTCCAACTCCCTAAACTGGATAAGAGGCATTGTCGGCACAAGTAACTGAATTCCCATGAGAGACAGACTCGAGAGAGGTAAATGTGCGCGTATGTCGCACGTGTCAATGCAAAGAACTTGCCGATACACCGCATGCGAGCCACAAATGGCTCCAAGCACACAACAAGCCTAAACTAGTGAGCTCAAACATGACAATGGTGTGTCACTCACCACTCTACGCTTGCTTCGTGGAGGATTCCTCGCCGCGAAGAAGAGGGAGACACCGCTACGCCGCGCTCAACCGCCTCACCGCCGTCGTGCCGCCACAATGCTCGATCACTCTCTCTCTCTCTCTCTCTCTCTCTCTCTCTCTCTCTCTCTCTCTCTCTCTCTCTCTCTCTCTCTCTCTCTCTCTCTCTCATACACACACACACAAGGAGATGAAGAAGAAGAAGATGGAAATGGAGCAAGAGCACTCTTCAATTGCACAAATGAGAGAATGAGTGAATTTTAGGTTTAGTTGACTTTTATATGAGCTAGTCCCATTCACACTTGGGCACCCATGCTTAGCCAACTAATCCCTTGAATGTTCCAGTTAGAGTGCGCCTCTCATCGGCGATCACTCTTGCCCTTTTCCTATTGGAGCGACAATCCCGGTACCTGACTCTACCAAATAAATAATACAATGTCCGTCGTAGGTGATAGGAATGTGCGTGAGGGTTAGCATGTCCCCCTTCCTGATGTAGACTCCGTCCTCGGAAGCTATTGAGTTCAAGTTCGTTCGTCGAGGTGAAAGAGCTTTTGAGATGAATGTCCTTAGCCTCCTTCAGTTACTACAAAATCAAACAACATTGGCACAGTAATTGCATTCTCATAAGCAATTAAAAAGCATATGCAGTTGTAGGCAGACAATTTGATTGGTAACAGAATTTTAAACCATTTGTCAGCAATAAACATTAAATTGCAATATAATCAAATGCATAAATAGTTGTAAATGTAAAAAATTAACCAAGTCTGGGGTCCCTAATTTAATGGTCGAAAGGCACTAGAGATCGACTATTAATACCATAGGTAAGCTTCTTAATTTTCTCTGGTCAATTAAGTTGTTTAATTGCGAGAGCCAAGTATTTCATGTTCGAGGGCCTGACTAGAGGCTATACCTAGAAGACCTTGTAGTTAAGCTACGATAAAAGGAATTTCTCATGAAATCATCGCCTGACTGATTACCTTTTCTTTGACCCCCCAAAATTTTTTTCACGTTGATTCAATTTTGATGTGTGTGCTTATTTTGTATGCCTTGGGTTTTTTTCTTTTCAAGGAAAAGCGCCCACACTGGGAACCTCTAGGGCTCTAGTACCATAGGCGATACATGTGAGTGAAGTACCCAATCAAGCTGAGATTTCTCTTCCAGCTTAAGATTTTACATTGTGGCACTTTTTTTTTTGTTCGTTTTCAGCATTTTTTGTAACTTTGGGGGGTCATATAACACTGTTATACCTCCCCAGGCTCATCACATTAGTAAACTCCCTTTATAATACTTAAGCTAAAGGTCAATAGGGTCAAGCCCATTAGAAATCCCTAGTACATTTCACACAATGCTGCCTAAATCGGATTAAGAACTTAAGTAACCATTAATTATTAGGAAGGCATTCCCCATGGTATTAAGAGAAGATCTCTAACACCTAACTTGGTCAAACTAGCTTAGTCGGACTGCTTGATTTTTAAACCTAGACAAGTGCTTATGACAAAAAATTACATTGAATTTAATGTTTGATACTAAGCAAATGCGTTGAATATTATGCTACCAATCACAATCAAAGCAGACAAACATGGATGCAAAAAGATAAGGGACAATGCTAATGGACAAGAAACACATGTTTGTGTTGATGGTCGCGCTTGATTTGAAGTGTGAATGAGAGAAAGATTCCATGAAGGTTCAAATCCTAACCACAACAACACGTTCATGTACACACAAGGAAACACAAAGAATACCTCTAGGAGGCACATCAGTGGGAAAAAAGAACTTTGCTAATCACTCAACTCTAAAAACGAAACACTCCTATCGTACTAATTCTACCTACCCTCCATCACTCGAGTGATGAGGATCAAAGGTGTTTTATGGCATAGGTTATGTTTCAATGTACCGGATGCGAATGTGTAGGTCTGAGTCAATGTTTTGACTTTTAATGTGCATACTCGTTTGCTATTTGCTCTTGCTCTTTATTTTTTGTTTTTTGTGAGTATAAGGCTTTATATGTACATTCCCTAAGATTGGGAGATTGAGAGGTCAGGGAGGAAGGTTGAGAGGGAAGCAAGTGAATGATGACTGTCAGCAAACACTCCCCCCTTCCTTGGGTAGATCACACCGTTTGAAATGAGCTTGTCACCCTTTGAAACCAATTGTTCCAGTTGGTAATAGGTGAGGATTTTTGCCAGTAGTTTTCTATTACCTTAGGTGCCTCGTTGAGTTGCAAGGGTGGTAAGGTACTCTCCCAGGATCGAACTTGAAGTGGTTCATCAGGTGATTCTTGAACACTGGGAGGTGTGGAATCCTTTGTAGCTTTACGGAGGTCCACTATTGTAGGTGGAGGTTGTGGAGAAGCTTTTACCTCTATGGATGCATTACATGAGGAGCTAGAAGCTTCATGGGACTCCCCCCTTCCTGAGCTAGGTGGAACAAATCGTTCTTTCTTCGGTACCCAAACTAGCTCTGGAGCAGGTGTGTAGCATTCTGTGATTTTTTTCTTTCTGTGATCATCAATTTGTTTTGGAGCTACATGATTGGGCGCACATGGGTCAAGTGATATAGGTAAGAACACAATCTATGTTTTGACACCCAAATTTGATCATTTCCTTGATAGTAGCCTTGGGCTTCCAATAGTTGTTTAGGTATCCACCACCACGTTTCCTTACATTTTTTGGAGCGAGTGGGACTTTTTTTAGCATCAACCATGTTCGCTAAAGAAGCTTTAGGGACCCACTTGTATGTTTTCTTCGTTATATTAGGATGAGTCTTGTCAGAAGCTATATGCATTGCTTGTAGCATATTTAAGGGTACGGGCATTTCATCCCCCTCAGGTGTTACCCAGGTCATCCTCGTATTTCCCCAAGTGTCTATGGTTGCTGCTAAGTGGACCCAATCCGCATTGTCCAACTTAGTCATCCCAGGTAGTACATCCATATAAGGAGAATCTTCCCCAACATCATTGTCCGCTTTACACGTATAACAATACTACAATGGGGCCGAGTGAACTGTGGTATCAGATCTATGATCAATTATGAACCTATTTCCTAGAGGATGTGCTCGACCAGTAACAAGATCCACTCGAATGACAGAATCTTGGAACTGCAAGTAGACATGGTTTTTAGACCAGTCATGCACCATTTTTGCTTCCCTCATGAAAGGACGTCCTAAGATCATCTCCGATGCCATAGTGTGCTTGGAGAAATCCATAACAATGAAGGTAACTCTTATTTTATGTCCAAAGACCTTGATCTTGAGATCTTCTAGCATCCCAATAGGTTTAACGATAGACCCATTGGCCATCTTCACTACTATGGTTGTGGTCACAAGGTGAGGTCTTCCCATAGTTTCCCAGCAATTCTTAGTCACAATGCTAACCCCAGCGCCACCATCAAGGATTCCCTTCACAGTTAATCCCTTAGTAGTGATTGGTATGGTCGCATTGGATTCATCACCCTCAAAGTATTGTCCCAACTTGTTAACAGGTATTTCTATAACAAGGTTCTCATCTAGGTTGGGTTGTGGATCTAAGTGTTCCTCCTCTATTGGCATTTCCCCAGCTCCATCCATCTGTGCAAATTGTGGTAGCCCAAACTTTAGTTCTCCATTGAGGAAGGCTCGAAGAGCTGAGACTAGCTCAGGGTCTTTATATAGTTTGGACATGATGGTGGTTCTAACTTCTGAAGACAAGAAATCCATCAATTCGGCAATGTTTAACGGCACCTTTTGGACTTCAGTCCCTTGACGTGGGGAAGATGGGATCTCCATTTCTTCGATAGGATCAAGTAGTCCCTCTGTAAACATTCTTTCCATCAAGAAGTGAGTACGCCCACTTTCCCATGACTTTAAGTCACTTTCTTCTTGGATGACACTAGGTATGGCTAAGGGTCTATGGTCTTGGTGAGGTTGTTGTTGCGTAGGGAACACAGTGTCTATAATATGGATCTTCCTAGGTGCTGGTTCTAGATCCCTTTGGGTATCTTCTACCAAACTCCTTAATTGCTTGACTTGCTCAATCTCCTCTGTAGGGTTTGGATAAGTTCTTATCTTCTTCTTGGATCCCTGCCATTGTGGGTCATGAAGATCTTCCTTGTTGGTCTCTATCTTAGTGGTCGTTTTGGTCTCCATGGATTCACCTGAATCAGAATCTTCTTCAGCGTCATCCATATATACGGGGTCGTCACCAGTCCCTATGTTGGTCTTTGAACTAGGGTCTGACTTCGCTGCTTTTTGCGATCTCTTTCTTTGTGTTTTCTTCTGTTTCTGAGATTGGGCAATTGATGCCGTGTCTCTTTCCTCAAGAATATAATTTTGTTTTTGGAGCATCGATCGTGTGAGTACGTTTACTGGTACCACAGGTGTACTTTGTGATGGCTCCTTAGTAACTTCAATCAAGTTTAATGGCCTGGTCTTCGGTGCATTTGGATTATTTGGACATTGGGCAATCAAATGATCTATGCCACATCGATTACACATGAGTATCGGCATTGTAGACGTGCTCGCTTGATTGGTTCGCATAAGTTTGGCGTTCTTTTGTAGCCTAATAGGACACTCGGCTACACGATGTGGACCTCCACACTCATAGCATTGAAGAGGTGGTCTCTTAGCAGTGTAATTGATATTTTGGCCTCTTGCCTCAAGAGCAGCTACTTGATATACAGGTTTGACTTGTCCTCAATAGTCCTGCATGTAGTATTGTGGACTTTCTTCAAGCACATCCATCCCATAGGCAATATTAGGATCTACATCTTCCTCACAGCCTTCAAAACAAGAAATAGATGACTCACAACCCACTTGATTCACAGAAGTGATTCTCGGATGTGGTGGTTGCGGTCCTAGCACTGGAGGTAGTAAGGGTGTTGTTTGGACAACATTTTGGGCCCTAGGGACCATGTGTTGTGCTGTTTGTTCAAGAGGTGGGGCCGGCATCAATGCAGGCACTCAAGGTGTGTCTGTCCATGATAAGGTTGGTCTATTGGCCATTGTGCACGTAAATACTATGCAATCCTTAGCTCGATGATCATACCTCCCACAGGCATTGCATTTCGCATTAAATTTTACTCTAAAAGTAGGGCATTCACTGGTACTATGCGGTCCATAGCATACTGAGCACCATTGTTGCTCCCTTCTTGGATACATATGATTGTTCTACGGAGCACGATTGTCTCTAAGACTCTCTTGAATAGCCTTGGTGAGATCTGCTAAAGTCATCTCAGATATCTTTGGCTCCTTAGCAATAGGCTTTAGGGTCATTCGTTGATGCCCCGATGCTTGTGAGCTAATAGATTTAGACTCAACAGACACTCTTTCTCCTTGAATCATTAAATTATCCTCCAATTGGATTGCATTGGTGGTGACTACTTCCCAAGTGGTGATACCTCTAATGACTAAGCCATTGTAGATATCCTCATGTCGTAATCCCCTAATGAATCTATCAAGCAATTGGTTATTGTTGAAGCGCTCATTTGGATTACATCGAGAATTCAAATGCTTCAAGCGACTAATAAAGTCTCTCACCGACTCTCCTTCCTCTCGTTGGGCTTTCTGGAGCTAAGAGGCTACACCCCAAAGTACTCCCTCTCGTATGTATTCTTTTAAGAACAGTCTCCTAAGAGTAGGGTAAATCGTTTTTTCTTCCACCCTTAGGGTTCTATACCAATCCCCTGCCTTTCCACTTAAGGTTAGGCTTAAAGCATTACTCTTATGCAGGTCATTGTGTTCTCCTAGAGACTCGCATATTTGTTCAAACACTTCGATATGCTTTCTCACATCCTCGTCCCCACTAAATTTTTGTGTGAACTTGGCTATTTGTACTGCCTTACTTCTAGGCTCTCTATCAGACGTGTTAAGCATATTCTCAGCAATAGATCGACCAATAGCTTGAGAAAAAGTTACCAAGTCACCTAAGTGAGCAGGCACCGTGGGTGAAGGTGCTCCAGAGACTACATGTGGAGTAGGTATTGGCATTGGGCTTGGCGCATAGGAAGCCCTTGGGTTCCACGTTGGGTACGATGTTGTGCCATGTGGTGGTCCATAGTTCATATGTGTGGCCCTAGGCATAGCAGACGTCGGATGTGACATGCTAATGCTAGCCGGTATAGTCCCATGGAAATAATAACTTGGGTGTTGTGGTTGTGGAGCATAGGTAGTTGAAACAATCGGAGGGGTAGGGACTACATGAGTATGAGGACCCATTGGTGTATACGATTGGTACACACTTGTAGGTACTGTTGCAGGCATTGAAATACCATGTAGCGGTGCTTTACTAACAAATGAGATCCATGGCGTGTTTCTCGGCATGCCCATCATTGGGGTAGGCATGGTAGTCGTGGTGTCATTAAGGGAATAAGCTAGACTTGGAAAGGTGAAGCTATCACTTGTGGGCTCAGATTTCACTGAGACCCCTGGCGAAACAATGTATGGAGGATCCATCGGACTTACCAAGGGAGTCTCCATTTGCGATAAGGTCAGTTATTTAGCTTTTCCTGTATCTAAGAATCTCATGAGACCCGTTGAAGGCATGTTGATCCCCTTGTTCTGTCTCTAACTTAATGACCCTATGAATGACCTCACAAACTCTTTGTTGTTGATCCTCCACACTAGTAGCACCCATTGTGGATTGTAGGACATCTAACCAACCCACGTGATAGGTGTGACCTGTGTATAGGTCGGTCAGAGTTTTTGTTTGTAGTTCATACTCCCAGTTCTCATTTAGGAACACTCCATCTAGGATTGAGGTGCTAGGGGTGTCCTTTGAGCTAGATGCAATGTTGCTTTCTAAAGGTTGGCCCTTAGCGGTTGCTAAGTCAGGAGCACTCGATTGCTCTCTTAGCAAGGATATTGACATAGGGGCTTTTGCTTTTAACTCTCTTCTTTGCTCCACCTTGCATAAGCTCTCGACTTCCTTTTCCCTTGCTGCAAGGATATATCGCTCAACCTCTTGCACTTCGGCAAGGCTTCTACCATCGGGTAATATGACCTCGGAGGGAAATAACTCTGAAGCGTCAGGAGGTGCAGTGAATGAAGTATTCACCTGCACATTCTCTAACGGTATAGGGTCTACGTTGGTCACAAATGGAGAATTTACTTCCCCGCCTCCCTCATTTACATCATTAGCTCCATGTTCGGAGCGAGTGGCTCTACTAAAGGTTTCCTTCAAGCGGCTAAGCACGCTCGACCCGGACCGCGGGCCCATGGCATGCATGTCTTGGCTTGGGCTATCGGGATTAGGCATTGGAAAACCCTCCATGACGTCGTAGTCAGAGAAAGAGTCACTAGCCGCTATGTTCGGGTCTTGGTTTGTACTACCTTGGATCCCCGCCGAGAGCCCGGAACCTAAAGTAGGTGGATATTGAGAACTCGCGTAAGTCGAAATTCTCTCTAGTTGCTCCGTCTCTAGCACACGACGAGAGCGCAGATGCATGTGCCTTTGACACCTACAAGCGTCGGCGAATAACCTTGAAGGTTAACCGCTTACCTTTTTTAGGAGTCCGTTTTCATTCGTGTTTTTTATGTTTTTAATGTTTTTTTAATGTTTGATTTTTTTATTAAAGTGTGTGATAGCTCAAAACAAGTGTATCACTTAGAGGGTCACTGTGTGCTTTACAGCACAATTTTCGGGCATCTGAAGTTCCGTTGGTCCTCAAAAAATCGATTTTTAGCTACGTGTGAAGCTAAATATCGTTTTTTTAAAAAGAGACTGAGGCCTAGGCCTGAGCGTGATCTTGGGCTTGGGTCTGGGCGATATTCCCGATCCCAATCCTACCTTTTTTTTATTCTTTTTTTTTTTAATAAAAGGATAAGGTCGTCGCAGCCTGCGCGAGAGCACACACACACTCTATCTACCTACTTCCAACTAATACACCTACTGTTACACACTAACACACTCTATTAGCTCTCATAGATCTACTTCCTACTTACTGTACATAGAAAACTAACAACTTTAATACACAGAAAATAAACACAGTACCTTTGAAAACTCCATTAACAAAGAAAACTAACAACCTTAATACACAGAGAATAAACACAGTACCTTTTTAAACTCCATTAACAAAAAAAACACACAGTATAACACCAAATCCCTCTTCTCAACACACACACCCTCCTTCCTTACCTTTCCTACAATAGAAATTCCACCACAAAAGAAGCACAGAGTGCCATTCAAGCTTAGTGTATGGCAATCCCCGGCAACGGCGCCAAAAATGTGCGCGTTTGTCGCACGTGTCAATGCAAGGAACTTGCCGATACACCGCGTGCGAGCCACAAATGGCTCCAAGCACACAACAACCCTAAACTAGTAAGCTAAAGATGGCGATGGTGTGTCACTCACCGCTCTACGCTTGCTTCGTAGAGGATTCCTCGCCGCGAAGAAGAGGGAGACGCCGCTACGCCGCGCTCAACCGCCTCACCGTCGTCGTGCCACTGCAATGCTCGATCGCTCTCTCTCTCTCTCTCTCTCTCTCTCTCTCTCTCTCTCTCTCTCTCTCTCTCTCTCTCTCTCTCTCTTTCTCTCTCTCTCTCTCTCTCTCTCACACACACACACACACATACATACACACACAAGGAGATGAAGAAGAAGAAGATGGAGATAGAGCAAGAGCACTCCTCAATTGCACAAATGAGAGAATGAGTGAATTTTAAGTTTAGTTGACTTTTATATGAGATCGCCCCATTCACACTTGGGCGCCCATGCTTAGCCAACTAATCCCTTGAATGTTCCAGTTAGAGTGCACCTCTCATCGGCAATCACTCTTACCCTTTTCCTATTGGACCGACAAGCCTGGTACTCTCTACCAAATAAATAATACAATGTCCGTCGTAGGTGATAGGAATGTGCGTGAGGGTTAACAGTAAACAATTCACGATGTGAGGTAATGTGCTTTATAGCACCACTGTCGAAATACCACACATGTGAATCTGCAGCAACTGACAAGCATGCATCATGGACAGCAGGATTGTAAGTGCACTCTGCACTAAAAGCCCATTCTCCATCAACATCAGCATCACAATCTCCTTTCACAGAAGACTCAACAATGGATGCATTTGTAGTGGAACCAGCATTTGCAGTGGAACCACCCTCTTTCTTCTTAGCCTCTTTGGCCTTCAACTTAGGACACGACTTGATCAAGTGATCATTAGCTTTACAATAATGGCAATGCATCTTCCTTTTGCCCTTATCACCAGAATTGCCAGACGAAGTGCTGCCAGCAGAAGCATTAGGAACATAAATTTTGTCACTCGCAGTAGAACCATAAGAAGTGGCTGCATTACTGTTACCGCCCTTTCTTTGAGAAGCAATAAAAGCCTGTTCAACTGCACACTGCCTAGTCCTGTTTTTTCTAGAAAGTGACTCTTGCAACAGCAATGTGCATAATGCATCAAACTTGACAACTTCAGGATTTCCTTGGGTCATCAGTCTCCAAGTACTAGCAAATGTCTGGTAGGAATCTGGTAAGGCGTCAAGAACAGTCTGCACAAGGGAACTGTCTGAAATGACTTCACCTGCAGAAATAAGTTGCTCATTGATATCCTTGACACTAGCAAGGAAAGTGTCCATATCATCTTCCTCATGCATAATCTTCGACTCCAGCTCTTTACGCAGCAAAGCAAGTTTAGCCTCATTGTGACTTGCATAAAGACCAGCCAAAATATCCCAAGCCTGTTTTGCAGATTTTGCTGAACGGATGTGAGGAACAATGGTGCGCTTCACAGAAAATGCAATCAATGCATGAGCCTACTCATCCTTAACATACCAACGAGCTTGTTCTGTCGTAGGCAAAACAACTCTAACAACAGCAATCCTTGCAGCAAGACCTGCAACATCCTCAACATCGCCTACATCCTCAGAACCAGGACGTACCTCAATGCCCTACACAATATTCTAGACGCCCTTTGACACAAGAACGTGTTGCATCATATAAGCCCACATAGGGTAATTGTCCCCATCCAATCTATCCTCAGCAGCAAACATCTTGAACACATTTGTGTTGTTGTTGTCAGCCATGGTAGATGTTGCATCAGATGTGAAAACTGCCCGAAAATAGGAGAAACGGAGCAGGAACAACACATGCTATATAGCACAAACCGTAGAAGACTGTAAGACACCTATTATGCAAAAAACGGCACTGACAGAAATTTTGCACAAAATGACAAAATAGCTCGTGCAGTATTGCTTGTAGTGGAAACGGAGGCCGAAATGAGCTCAAATCGAAAATCCGAGCAGACCGAGCTCTATGAGCTCACCCGAAGTATTTATCGACTTGCGAACACTCGCCAAAGCTCACTGTAATCGAAGAAAGTGAGCAGGCGTGTGCTGGAGCAGCTGGCGACTAAGCCCAGGAGAATGCAACCTACTATGATACTAATTGTTGGAATTAGGGTTGGAGAGAGACACACACAGCTTGCAGAAGACGAAGGAAGCTCAAGGCACACAATAGAGACTGTATTACTTAGTGTGCAAATGAAAAGATAGATAGGCCTAGAGTGATGGGTGTATATACAATGCACAGGGGAAAAAACCTCCTAAAGAGGGAAAAAATGCCTCGGCGGTCCTAGTGTGTTCAGACACATCACTACCACATGTATATGGTAACACCAATTACTAAATATTATCAGTCATTGGTGCTGTTAACCGACTGCTACTGTGCAATTATCGATTTGTGCACCCCACCTTGGGGGTTGTCCTATGACCACCGCTTACTACGTCCAACTGATATGCGCTGAGAGCCACTAGCCACCACCTTGTTCCAATCGATCTCAAGCGTCTCTATCTGAGCTTCCTTCTCCTTCTTGACCTTCTTCTCACCTCCTCCCCTAGCAACACCGTGTGGGCTTTGCTTACACCACCAACAGAGAGCGTGTTGAGAGGTATGCCCGCCAACAACAGTTGCTATCGCAACCTTAGGTTGCCAAGAACACCACCAAGTGCTCTGATACCAGTTGTTAGAGCTCGTGCAGCCGAAAGTCTACTGCTTCTCAGACGGACATGGCGAGCAGGCAAGCAGACAAGACAGAGAGAGGGAGAGAGGGAGCTAAGGCACGACTGGAGCAAATGAAAGAGAGGTAGTTCATTAGTTTTAAGAGCCTTATAAAAGGCTTGTAAAATGTGTTCACACATACCGTTCGCCCAAGCTGGGCTAAACCCCAACAGTTCACAGTGTCAAAGGCTAACTCTACATCTTTTGTCCACTAGAAACAATGAACCTATTGAATCAACTTCTGAAGAGGATATATATTCTGCAAAAGCATCCAAAAACCCGGCCAAAGACTTGAGCTTATATGCAAAGGAGCCCAAAAATGTTGCATTAGTTGGGGGTTCCATCAAAACCAAAGATTTCCCCTTTTTTGGATCCACTTCAATTCCATTCTGTGAGACCACATGACCCCAAAAGATGAGCATCGGGTTGAGCTACTTTGCACTTCTTGGGATTCAATTGTCCATCTTCTTTGTCCATTCTTTGAAACAATAGCCTTAACTTGGACAAGTACTCCACTCTAGAACTCTAAAAACCAATATCATCCATGAAAACTCTGATGAACTTACCCAAGTATGGCCCGAACACCTTGTTCATCTAGTCTTGAAAGGTCACATAAGAATTCACCAACCCTAAAGGCATCCTGCAATAGGCAAAGCACCCCCATGGTGAAATGAAAGTAGTTTTCAACTGATCCTCCAAAGCAATACCAATCTCAAAATAACCTCAAAAGCCATCCATAATAGAATATTGCTCGTGTGTTGCTACCTAATTCAAAATCTCATCTTGAAATGGCAAGGGGTAGTGGTTCCACTTTGTAGTAGCATTTAATGCCTTATAGTCTACACATACTCTCCACTTTCCATTCTTTTTTGGTGTGATAACAAAACAGGCAAAACCCATTTAGACTATTTTCCTAGATAGATAATACCTAACTCAAGTAGCTTGTTGATCTCTTGCCATAGAGCTTCCTTCTGAATGTCTCCCAACCTTTGCAACTTTTGTGCTTTGGCCTTACACCCATCCTTGAATCGGATGCCCCACCCCTTTATCTCCTTGCAAATATTTATACTCTGTGGCAAAAAAAAATGGGATAGGATGCACACAACTCCACATAGCCTTCCTTTTCCTTTGTAGTTAGATCCTCACCCAACATGCCTTCAACCTCTTCAACCTCTAAACCACAAACTGAAACTTGCATACCTTCATTTGGCTTGGAGGAATCCACTATAGCTTTGAAGAAATCCGTGTCCAACTTCAGTAGCTCTTCATCACTTTCCTCCTCTTCAATACTGGTAGAGCCTCATCATAAGTTCATTTTGTCTCATACTCATTCTAGCAATTGAGCCTTCCCTATCACCTTCTGCCTTCAGGTGAAAGTTACTCTCCCTGGTCTTCAAGTCCAGCATTATGTGTCCGTCATTCTCTTGATCTGGTAGGGTAAGAACCCCCTTTTCCCAATCCTATTTAGCCCCAATTGCCAACAACCATGGCCTCCCCAAGATGACTAGGTAATAATTTTCATCTGCTTTCATCACAAAGAAGTCAATGAGGCATTCAAATCTCATAGCTTTTACCTTCACATCTTGGGCCACTCCAAAAGACGGGGCTTTGGCATGATTGTCCATCCTCATCCGTACATTGGATCTGACTACAACTTTGATACCTATGTCCTTCATAGCAGACTCGATTAGAACACAAACCTAGGCACCACCATCAATAAAGGCTTGCACTTGCTTCTTTCTTTCAATCAAAACATCCACCACTAGAAGCACATCAAATGGGCTCACTACCCTTAGGGTTAGATTCTATACATCATGCACGTCAGCTCTAGCACGTGGAAGTCTTGTGCTAACATTGGTAGACCACTACCTCCTTAGCTTGGGGTTCAATGCAAGCAATTGCCCAAAAGTAATATTAGCCTTTTGATGTTGAACATTACTCACCACATCATACTCCGGATGACCACGCCCCAGCTGGAATTAGTCTGCTTGATCTTGTGACATCATCTTCTCTTGCTTGTCTTTGGCTACTCTTTGCCTTTATTCACCCTCTCTTTGCCCTTCCTAGCCTTGGTTTCCAGTTTTGTCTTGATATCCCTTTCACCTCTTTCCCTTTTGTTTGCCATAACATCAACCTCATGCTTATCAACTCCAATAATATCAACTCTAGGCACTTCATCATTACCTGGTAGAGTTGGTGATGATTAGTTTTTTATTGTATGCTTCCCCTTTTGACCATTGAGTTGTGGTTATCCTCTACCTTGACCAAATAGTGGGTACATGCACCTCTTTCCCTTGATGGATGAGGGCATTCTGGAGCATAGTGGCCCTCTTCTCCACAGTTATAACACCTACCAGGCAATGGCCTGGTCTGGTCTCTTCCAACTCTTGACTGACCTCTCTCCATTACACTTAAACAAAGCTCTTGCATTTTCTCAGTTATATCTTGAACAGTACGTACCCATTGTTGACGAATTGTTGCCACACATCGATTTGCTTGATTCTCCATAGAAACTTCCTCTTTCGGACTTTAAAGCAGGTTGGGAACCTTAACTTTGTACCCCAAAGGCCCATGTTTAATCTTCATCTTGATTTTCCTGCTCTTCGCTCATGCAATTGTGATCGCACCATTATAATTTTTTGGACTCTCAAAATCCACCTTTTTCCAAACCTTTGGATATGTAAACATTCCATGCACTTTTCCAGTTTCAAGTACTCACCGTTGGCCAATTGCATGGCAACTGTGAACTCTATCCAGCATCTTTCAAAATGGTTGAGGAAAACACCAAAATCCTTGTTCACGTCCTGCCATCTTCAACCTAGAAATTGACTAGAGACACCTCTTTACGCAACTCCCATAGAAAGCGAGTCCATAGGGCTGGCCACATGAATCTCAGCTCCCCTTCCAAAGCATAAAACCATGTCTTTGCTTTTTTCCACATGAATAGTGGAATCATTTGCATCTTTCTATCTTCGTTTGGCATATGCAATGATAGCATATATATATTGAAATTGGCCATCCACTCCTCTAGATCCCTCTTCTTTGATGAAAATTAGATGGTAGCTTCGTGTTTCCATCTCTTCCTTGTGAAAAAAACCACTCCTTTGATCAAACCAATGAACAATCAGATGCTCCTCAATGGGGGCACTAGAAGGTGGAGAGGGGGAATGGAAACACACCTACAAGCACACACAAATGCCTCTCTATAGCCGAGGGCACTTACAACACCCACTCCTCTCAAAATCACTATCAAAAAGACATTATTTTGTCTACAAAACCTGCCACTTAATGAAAATGTGCACATGCAAACCTTGGAGAATCCGAACTCACACTACGCACACACAGCTTTGACTACACATGCCACAACCACACACACAATTCTCTCTCTCTCTCTCTCTCTCTCTCTCTCTCTCTCTCTCTCTCTCTCTCTCTCTCTCTCTCTCTCTCTCTCTCTCTCTCTCTCTCTCTCTCTCTCTGTGTGTGTGTATGTGTGTGTGTGTGTGTGTGTGTGTGTGTGTGTATGTGTGTGTGTGTGCGCGCGCGCGCTCACACCACACTCGGTTTGAGGGAGCACACACCCACACCAACACCGGTGCCAACAAGTAAAACAATAGAAAAGAGGAGGAGAAATCAAAAAATACTAGGGCAATAGTGAGCTTATTCTTCTCCTTGTGTTCTCCTCTTGCTCTGTGCAGGCTTTCTTTGCTCAAAATGTCAAAAATTGTGCACTTATAGGGCAACTTTCCCTTTTTTAGCATTTTCTATATATATCCAATTTTCCCTTTTTAGATTCATGCATGTGAACTGCAGCTACACCGGCTTTAATTCTTCATCCACTGAGGAGAAACTGAGAAGTGCTAGTTCAGAAGGATCAGTATTGGTCAAGAAGGTTAATGAGCCATTAGACGCCCGCTTGAAAGCCTATGAAACACGGCTCAAAAATCACCAAACCCAAGAATAGAGATGGATGAAATATCCATATGGGGAAGTAAAAAGGGACCGGCTTGAAATGTGGCAAGAAATTATTCCATCAGCCCAAGCCTTACTAGACCCACCAGTTAGAAAACCTAAGGGTGTGATCCTTCTCCCACCTACACCAGTAATCACTCCAAGCCAGGAATGAAAAGGGCCAGATTTCAATCACGAGTACAGACCAAAGCTCAAGGACCCAACATTAGAACCAAGGATAGTGTTGAATACCACGAAAGAGCACGAGGCCAAGTCAACTGTTATTGCAGTCCCATCACAGAGACTATCTTCCAACAACAAGGTCATTGATTCAAAAGGGCTGATAGACATTTTGTCGAAATCGGTCACTTGTATGATAACGTTGGCCGAGTTGCTCAGAATAAGACCAAACATGTGGACTATTGTGGGAAAATGCCTAGAGAAATTTGGTGTTAAAAAACCAATGAATCAAATTGAGGAAGGGATTAAGGAGCTGGAAATGCCTCAGCTCAACACTACGCTAGTGCCATTAAACAAGGTCAGCGAGTACTTCTCCAATGAATTCAATGGTTTTCTGAAAAAGCATGGAATTCAGAGGCAATTTTCATGCAGGTATACTCCGCAGCAAAATGGTGTTGCTAAGTACAAGAACAAGCACATTGCAAAAGTGGCTAGAGCAATGATGAATGAGAAGAACGTGCCTCATTGTTATTGGGCTGAGGTTGTTGCTACAGGTGTCTACATTATGAATTGGACCCCTACTACTGCAGTACATGATATGACACCTGAAGAAATCTCCAGTGGTGAAAAGCCAGATGTGTCATATTTTAAAGTGTTTGGATGTATTGCTTGTGTCGAATGATCTAAGGATTAAGCTTGATCCAAAAGCAAAAAAATGTGTGTTTTTTGGCTATTCCCTTGATTAGAAAGGGTACAAGTATTACAATCCTATCACGGGTAAAGTGAGTGTGAGCAAGAATGTCATTTTTTATGAAATGGGAAGTTGGTATGCTGATGTACAGGATAATTTGGGGGCTGATGTAAGAGAGAATGTGGCTGCAAAAAATACAGGTGTGCAGTCACAAGTTTTTTGAGTGGGCCGCAAGGGTCCTCTAGTGCAAGTCATGGTGAGAATCCATGGAGTGGCACGTTACGTAAAAGAGTGAGTCCTGCAAACTCCTCGGATGTATCAAACAAAGGAAAAGAAAAAGTTGATGATGCCCCTATATTGTCAAATTTGAGTGTTGGTTATGATGATGGCGATAGCAGTGGTTCCAAGAAGAGTTTGGACGAGGAGTTTGTCATACCCTCTGTGAAGACTCCGGATGCAAGAAGAATGCAAGCAGGGAATAGGGAACCTGGAAGTGATCCAGGACCACGCAGGTCAAAAAGAGCAAGAAATCATGTGTAGAGATTGACTTATGATAGTTATGTGGCTTGTCATATTACCCACATGTTTTGAGGATCCTCTCAAGGATGAAAAATGACGGCGGCAAGCTATGGATGAAGAGATGGCTGCACTTGATGCAAATGGAACATGGGAATTGGTGCCATTACCAAAGGATAAGAAGGTAATTGGATGTAAGTGGTTTTACAAAATAAAGCATAATGCTGATGGCAGTGTGAGCAGGTATAAGGCTAGACTTGTGGCAAAAGGTTATACACAGACTTATGGATTGATTATGAGGAGACGTTCAGCCCTATAGCTAAGGTGGCTATCGTTCATGTGTCTATTGCAGTGGCTGTCACATTAAAATGGGTGTTGAAACAAATGGATGTAACGATTGTGTTTTTGTATGGAGACTCGGAGGAAATTGTGTATCTGGAGTAGCCACAAGTTTATGCAAATATGAGGCTACATGACCTTGTATGCATGTTAAAGAAAGCATTGTATGGGTTGAAGCAAGCACCTAGAGCTTAGTATGAGAGAATTGTGGCATTCCTCATTTCATTGGGCTTTGAGATGTTTGATGCAGACCATTCATTGTATGTGCAAAAGAATGAGGTAGGAATTGTGGTAATATGTTTCTACGTGGATGATTTGACTATTGGAGGTGATAATGTGGCTAAAGTAGAGGGCGTGCAGGCTCTACTTATGCAAGAATTTGACATGAAAGACTTGGGAGACTTGCAGTATTTCTTGGGCATTGAAATTATTCGCACGAAAGAAGGTGTATGGTTGTCACAAAGGCAATATGCTTTGGATATGTTGAAAAAGTATGGCATGGCTGATTGTAAGCCAATTGCAATGCCCTTAGATCAAAATTTGAAGTTGGGGAATGATGCAAGTCAAGTGCTTGAAAATGCTACCATGTATAGGAAGATTGTGGGTAGCTTGATCTACTTGACTATCTCATGTCCAAACTTGAGCTACACATTTGGATTGGTGAGTCAGTTTATACAGTCTCCAAGGAAACCAACTTGGATGCAGTGAGATGTACTTTGTGCTATGTGAGTGCTACTTTGGATTACGCACTCTTTTATAGGGCTGATGTGGAGTTGCAGCTCTATGGCTACACAGATGCGGACTGGGTTGGTAGTACATACATCGCAGTTCCACCAATGGATTCGTGTTCTCACTTGGGAGCGTTGTTATCACAGGGGGCAGCAAGAAGCAACCTATGGTTTCTCTTTCAAGTATAGAGGTAGAGTACAGGAGTACTGCAGTGGTGGCATGTGATGTAGCATGGCTGGGATTTCTACTTCACGACTTTGGAGTACAGGTACAGAGGCCGGTTGTCATTTATTGTTTGTGAAAACCTTAGCAGCATACAATTGGCCCAAAACCCAGTGTTTCATGCTAAGATGAAGCACATTGAGGTGCACTACCACTTCATTAGAGAGAGGGTCTTAGCAGGCGACATCGACCTAGAGTATGTGGCAACAGATGAGCACGTTGTAGATATCTTCACGAAGGCCCTTGGAGTGGCAAAGCTACGGCGGTTTTGAGTGACGCTTGGCATACGAGAGATGGCGTTGAGCTTGAGGGGAGTGTTGAGATGCCAAGCTCAACATGTACGATTCCTAGATGACTATGACTAATAGCCATCATCACTGGCGTGCCTTGGTGGATACGCATCTTTACTAGTGATACTACAACTGGACTACACCGAGTTGGTCTACCTACCGGACTGATGGCACACTTGCCTACTCACCTCACTCACTAGCAGTTCATACTAGACCGTTGTACTAGTTTCCCTTTTTATGTTGCATTTTTGGCTTATGGTTTGTAGACCTCTTATCTTGAGTTTGTGAAGAAGAAAAAGTACATTCTTTTGCCTCCATCTTTGTGTGTGTATGTGTGTTTGCAACAGCTCAAGCTCTCTCCTTCTCTATCTCTTGATAGTATGTTTAATGCTATAAGATTTTTGTGTAATTTGGACTTGATTAGGTCAATCAAATGTCAATTCCTGGGGTTGTTTTGGCGGTTTCTCACCTTGAAATATTTTGTGCACTTTTGATGAGTTCTTTTTGGACTTTTTTGACAAATCTCATTTGAGAAGTTTTGTCCACAATGGTCTTTGCTACCAGTTGGTATAGTTTCCATCCAAAAATTCCTCAAGGGGTCATGGATCGCGATCCATGTTCCACCACTTTGGACTTGGGGTTTGGTAAGCTCATAGTTTATGATGTTTTGTAGGTTGCTCCACACAAAAAAATTGAATTTGGATCAATTTTACCCAACCAAAAGTGAATTCTACAACCTATTGTGGCGGTTTTGAGAATGTTCTATTTTTGGCACTTTTGACTACCTTTTGCAACTTTTTTCCAAATGGTTCTTTTGGGAAAAGTTTTTTTCTATGTCTCAACTACTTACTGCTCAAATCTCAGCCAAAATTTTGATGGGGATCATGGATCGCGATCCACGTTCCATCAGATTTGGACACCAAATTTGGCATGCTGATTACTGGAAATATCAATAGTCTACTCCACCACTTCTTTTTGGATTTGGACAACTTTTTTTCATTCAAAAGCAAGTTGTTTTGTCTGCCCTGTATTTTTTGACTAGTTTTTGTGTTTGGCTATTTTGACCCGTTTTTCTCAGTTTTTTGCTATGGTGCCGTTTGGGAAAGTTGTTCCAAATGGTATCAGCTACCTATTGGTCAAATCTTAGGTCCAAGTGGTCATGGGGGACATAGATCGTGATCCATGTTCCAGCACTTCTGAACGTGTAATTTGGTCAGTAGTGTGCTTGCACTCTGTAAATATCATATTTTCACTTATTTTTTTATTTGGATCCCAAAAAGTTGACAACCCCCAAATTTTGTATCTGAAATGTCTACTTTTGCTATTTTTACCCTATTAACCAATTCTGATATGATTTTAGAGTTTTTCTTTCAAGAAAACGTGATCAGAGTAATGTCCCACTGATGCACAGTGTCAGTTATCAATTTTTTGCAAAAACGGTCTCTGGGGGACATGGATCGCTTGATCCACAACTTTTTGAATTTAGATAACTTTTTAGGTCTCTACCATCAAATTCTCCGAATTTCAAATTTATGGTCGTTTCGGCCAAAATATGGTTTTCCGTGCCCAGTTTTAAGAGTCCACAGTTGGCAGCAGCACTCCATCATAAAACAGAAGCGGCCAACGTGGCTCAATTACCCACCACCACCACATGGACAACCCACTAAAGATTACATAGTGGAGACTCTGTCGTCAACAATCAAGCTTTTTCGTGCGATACTGGACTTGGCCTGCATTATACTGGTCAAGATTTCAAAGATGCTACTTACTTGCCTACAAACTTTCCATAGAGCTAAGCAAATGGATGGTACCTGGATGTCATTCCTTGAATGCAACCAGGGTCTATGCTACAATCTATCAAGACAACCATCAGAAGAAATGCTCCATGGATTCTGTGTCATGGCTATGTTCTTATCCTCGTACTACATGCAAACATTTGAAGAAGCATTCTACACAGGTTTGTTCACTTACAAAAGTAAGATATTTGGGCTAGCCATCACCAATTTGAGAGCTCACTTTGTGAGCTATTTGGCCATTGAGCAGAGAACAAGATTACCATGCAGTTTATGTCTACAGAAGACAAGGAACTCCGGCTCAAGCATCAACAAGGAATGGAGCAACACATCAAGCGGACTAAAGCACAAAAGTCCGACCACCCTTAAGTAGTCATGTTATGAATGACAGAGTCAAGGAGGGGGGGATGTTAGTTACTCAACTAACAGAAGCATCAAAAGGACATCATCATCATTTTTTTTATTCCCACTTATTTTATCAAAACCTCATTTATTAATGAGAAATCCCGTAAAAAGTCAAAATTTGTTGTATCACAATTGATTGTCAAAGAGTATAAAGGGGCCAGGGGCTTTCAAAGTTGTAATTAATTGCACTTCCTCTAAGCCTTATTATTGAGCCAAATTAGCTAGGGACCATTTCTTAAACCTTGGCTAAGGTATAAAAGCCAATTTTAGTAACTTTTGACCTAAGTTTTGGATAATGAAAGTGAGCGTACGACTGTTGAGTTCATTGCGTGTATCTAATTTTCTGTTTTCTCTCCCTCGTGGGTTGCGACATTGGCATTCCATGAAGTGTGTTAGACTTGCAAGTGAAAGCTCTTCGATTTGACATACGTTTCTCGCATCATTTTTGTGTTTTTAGCTATACTCTTCTATGAGCTATTTCGGCTCATAACACGCAAATCAACATTCTAAATCAACTTTTAAGCATAAGAGGGGATAGAGCATGGTCGAAAGATGTTGTAGGGTGATTAGGAAACCAAAATAGTAAACCTAATTTTTGTTGTTTATCTTTGGTGTTATTTTTTCCAAATGTCAAAACTGACATTTTTGAGCTTGATCTCGTCACATATGACCTGCTGAATTAGTGTAACAAGTTTGGGTCAATTCAGACACTCTTAGCTATCTCAAAAGTGATGTGACAGAGTAGCAGCCATATTAGTTTTCAGTATAACTGACGACTGCTTGAGAAAGATAGTATAAAGAACACTTGGGCAAGGGTTTTCCAAGAGATTAGCTATTTCTTGTAGCCTCCATGCACTAGTCAGGCCAGCTACGTCCCACGGATTGACATTTTTATGTATGTGGTTCTCACTTTGCTAGCATCGATATGGTGAGGCTTGGCAGCGGCCGGCCGACAAAACCCTAACAACCCTTGACTTGACATTACTCCCCCCTTGGAGAAGCATTTTTATCCTCAAAAATAAAATTGGGATATACCTTCGTAAGAGAAATAATGTTTTCTTGCATGAGGTATACCATGATAGTCATCAAGAATACGTTTAGGGTCATGCGATTGAGTGGACGGGTCAATGAAATCAATGAGATCTTCTTAATCAATGACATTTTTATCCCTATGTAGCATTTATGTAAATAGCTTACGTAAAAAACTCAATGAATATGAGAGTGTATAAACCAAATCTCCAACTCACTTGAGTATTTTGAATGGGTCACAACACCTAAGAGGTAACTCAATGGATGACTAGTTTTTAGACTTTCTGAAGGTTCTTGAACATATAAGAATAGTTCGTGTTGATTTTTTTGTGAAAGTGAATTGCCATGTTTCTCATTAGCATATTTCTTGTACCTTTGAGAAACTTTCAGCAGATCAATATGATCTTGGATAAAGTCTTTGACTTGCTGATTTTTTTGAATAACCCACCCTCCATTGTAGCCTGTGATCTAGGTTGAAACCGTACATAAGCATGAAGGGACTAAACCTATCGTGCACTATTATAAGAAAACTCCAAAATAGGGATTAATCATCCCAATTGGATTTCTTCTTGCTAATGTATGCTCTTAGCATATCCTCTAGCAATTGATTATATTGGGATTTCTTCTTGCTAATGTATGCTCTTAGCATATCCTGTAGCAATTGATTAACATGTTCAGTTTCGTTCTGGATTATCTACAGTATTGATATTGAGTTGTGTTCCCAGCTATTTAAACATAGCCCTCCCAAAGTGTGTTAAACTTGGGATCACCATCACTCACAATATTGTTGGGTGGTCCATATTTGACCTATACAGATAATCAACAAACAATGTGGCTAGCTTTAGAGTTTTGATTGTGGACTTGTATAGAATAAACTTTTAGAGTTTATTTAATCTACCTACAATCACCCATATTGAGTCATGACCTCATACAATGGTTGGTAGACCCACAAAAATTCACAGAGATACTACACTTGTTGTGACTAAAAAGCTTCATAAGTTGTCAAATGCATGAATCTACATGTTGTTGTAGATATGCCTTTGTTAAACACTAAGGAATATCCTTAACATCTAGTGTGCATGTGTTAGCAAAAACTAATTCAAGCCTACATTTCCATGATCGGTGTGTTTTGTGCTTGCCAATGCTCATGCCCTAGTTTATGCTCATAGCAGCATACATGAAACATGAAAATAGATATTGTAAAAAGAACTAGAATATTCCCATCTTGAATTGTAGAAATTTGTAGTAATCCATACGAAAGAAGCGCTAGGTAGCCCTGCGTAAACCTTTGAACCATAATAGAATGTGAACATAAACCACATCTAAGGTATAAGTAATGAAACATTTTCATTGACATGATGTAGCCTTGTTATGTGCATAACAGTTATGCAAAGTTGCATCCTAAAAAAGACGAAAACAACCATTTTGCCATACGTTGGCAATTCCCACAAACCTATGTGCTTTGTCCTTGATCCTAAGTCAATGAGAAATACCTTGGTACAAGGTAGAAGCCTTGATTCATTTTATGTCCTTTAAAACACTGGCAATGCAGAAGTAGGGTATCCAGTGTGATAACCCTTCGAGAGAGCCTTTTCTCTTTGCCAATTGTGGTTGAAATGCCCAATTGGGGCCCTTTTGACCCGTGTTTTAATGGGAAGTGCTATGAATAGGGTTATAGTCATGGATTTTGTGAGTGCATCTGATAGCTATGGATTCCAGTATACTACAAAAGTGCTTTAACTTGGTGTAAATATGCATGGCATCATGGTCATTTTGGTAGTTCTTGCTTGAATCAAGCTCATAGATATGGATTCTCATATACTTTGTGTACCATGTAAGCCCCTTCGCTTGGTTCATGATGGCACCCAGTGATGGACCATTCGTACTACACTTGCAAAGTTCCCCCAAGTTCATATGATAATAGCATATCTCCAACTTTGGAAGATTCTATCCGATATGCCTAACAGGCATATGCCATGGAAAAATAAAATCAATCGATATGACAATCAGCTAAATGTCAAAATAATAAATACTAAACTTGGTGGAGTTTGAATTGGCTCGCTGGTGCTCCCTCGCGCTCCCCCGCCCGCCCGCCCGCCCGCCTACTCCTGCTCCTGCTCCCCCTCGCCATAGCACCCCTTCGCCCTCCCGCTGTCCCTACTACGCACTGCCCTCTGCTTGCACGCTGTCTGCCCGAGAGCGCTACTGGGCCTACACCCAACCAGCATGCAGCCCAGCCTAAGTGCAGCCCCGCCCGTTGCCCCCATCCTGTTCGCTGCCCTCGCCTCTCCAGTCCTCTTATCATCACGCCCCCCCCCCCCCCCCCCCCCCCCCCCCTCGCCGTTCCGAAGGCCTCGCTTGAACTGCCTGGCAGTGGATTCTCAGTCGGATTCTTCTTGCCGAGCTCTCAAGCGTTAGCCTTCTCATCCGCCCTTCTCCTTTAGAGCAGCAGACACCAATGGAGGCTCATGCTCCGTCCCAGAGGGACTCCTCCGAAGCCCCCGAAGCCCCGACTCCACTGAGCCCACCATTCGACTTGCTCTTTCACTGACAGAGCAAGTGAGCCTAGCCGCAGAGGTAGAGCGTTTGCAGGCGACCTCGGTCATCTGCAAGATTCTCGGTACCCGACCCAGTAGAGGAGAGTTGCATGACCTTCTCGAGGCCCACCTTCTCGTAGAGGTGGGCAAGATCTTGGACATTCAGATACTCGGATGAGGCTACTATCAGATCCAGTTTGAGGCCTCCGAGATGGCGTCCAAGGTCATTGCCATGAGTCCTTTAACCATCCGAGCAGCTCGAGCCCACTTTCGATAGTGGAGGCATGGTTTTGACCCTGCTTCGGATGTTCTAGTAGAGGAGATAGACATCCCCATTTTCGTCTTCTTCTCGGGTTTGCGGAGGGAGTACCTACCACTTTTGTCTAGGATCGGCTCAGCCATTGGGACGGTCCTGGAGACACCTTGCACAGTAGCCTCAGTAGCTGCCAAGGCGGCTGGCATTTCCTCTATTCGTGTTTTGGTCAGAGACACTCACACGCTCCCGAAGGTTATTCTTTTGCCTCGGGTGAGTGGGGGTTGGTTTAGACAGAGTGTGGAGTATGCGGACCTCCCGAACCAGTGCTTCATTTGTCAACAGATGGGCCATCTAGCGAAGGCCTATCCATGGAGGAGGCCTCGACCTACACCACAGCCTCAGTCCCAGCCTACAAGGGCTAGCCAGTAGCCATAGACAGAGACACAACGCACACATGCAGAGCCACCCTCTAAGCTTGTGGCTCCAGCGGAGGAGGGATGGCAGCAGGCCTGTGGTAGATGACGACAGGGGCCACAGCGTCAACTTGGCACTCAGAGTGGTCCTCACGTTCCTACTTAGTAGTAGTGGGTTCCCATAAGGAACCGTTTTGGTCCTCTTGAGGAGGAGGAGGAGCAAGCATCCTCCCCCTCGCCTCCTACTCCCGCCGCCTCTTCCCCCCGCCCCTTTGCCTCTGTCCCCCCCTCCCGCCCCTCCTCTCCATCGCTTCCCCCAGCTCCTTCTCTCCTGCTCCAGTTCCACGGTCGACCCAGGGGGCAAGGCCTTCTCCGACGGCTAGGAGATCTCTTGGCAGCGCCTTTGCCACGAGTCGCCTAGCGAGAGAGGGTCAGCCTTTCTTACGGCCCCCTCTGCAGGTACATACATCTTCCCTTGCAGCTATCCTCGAGGTCTAATGAGCATTGACATCCGGCGCCGATGGGACTTCTTTGACCATGGCTTCACTCGTTTTCTCAGCGACCCCTCAGCAGACCATGAGGCAGCCTGCTTCAAGGTCCATGTTCTGTTCCTTGCCGCTAGGGGGACATAGGCCTTGGACTCAGCATTTGGTTTCTCCTTCCCCCTTTGCGGCAGGGCCCAGACAGAGTGGACTCTCGACTCAGTGTTGGGATGGTTGCACACACAGGTCCTAGAGTTCTCTCACTACATGGGATAACTAGGAGTTACATACATGATTCAGACATTGTGGCCATTGGCTAAGTTTGCAGTGACACCTCCAGACTCTGCAGGATGTAGGCACATTGTGGTTTACTTGCCATGCTATGTATACATTCATGAGGACTCCTGGACAGAGGAGGTTTCTTTACGTACGGCTCGCTCTGCTTGGGCTTGGGCCAGGCACTCGTTGCAGTCACACCTATCTAGAGGACGCTCGTTGCAGTCACACCTATCTAGAGGACGCTCGGATGCGGATTACTCTCCATCCAAGCCAGCCTCGAAGATAGCCCGTCTAGCTGCTGCGGCAGCATTTGTTCTCTCTCGCTCCCCATGAGGATCGTCTCACGGAAAGTGCAAGGACTAGGTGGGCCCCAGTTTCAACGTCAGCGGGGCCGACTGCGTCAAGAGCTTTAGCGTTGCCTTGTGGTAGTAGAGATTGATCTCCTTATGCTTGAGGAGCACCATCTGTGTGAGAGCCGCATTAGGCGTTGTGGTCAGCTCTTGCGTGGACGATATGGTACTTTTTGGTCAGCTGCTTTTGGACCTAGAGGCATCCAGGGTGGGGTATGTATGACTATTGCTGACTCATTGCAGCAGGCCATTGTGGACAGAGGGATTATTGTGCCAGGCAGGGCTCAGTGGATTACTATGCAGGTTCAGGGTAACCTAGTGGGTTTCCTGAACATCTATGCGCCCAATGTGGCGAGTGCTCATGCAGATTTTTGGTCACAGATTGTTGAGTCTCTACCGTAGGCAGAACATTGGTGCATAGGAGGGGACTTCAACATGCTGGAGGACCCTTCTGACAGCATTGGTGGCAGCCATGCTACTGTGCATGGAGTTGAGTTGGCAGCTTGGGAGAGGTTTCATATGACTCTGAGGGTCTCGGATGCGTGGCAGCACTCTGGTTTTGTGAGGCCCCCGGACGGTCTTGCCTTCTCTCGATTGGACCACAGAGTGGGAGGAGTGAATCTATCACGGATGGATTGCTTCTACACCAGTGACCACTTCAGTGACTTGGGAGGGTCAGTGGGCATCCTAACAGGGACCTCCTTCTCGGACCATGCACCAGTGATCCTCACAGTGGCAGACAGGTAGAGGAGTGGGAGCACGATGCTTCGCATCCCAGAGAGGGTCTTGTTGGACTCAACACTCAGAGAGAGGGTAGAGTCTCTCTAGGCAGAGGGCATGGACAGGCAGGATTCTCCTTCTGACAGAGTGGCCTCAAGCCTAGCTCAAATTAGCCTTTTTTTTCTTCAGGAGTCTCTGGCTCGTCGGGCTGCAGCGAGAGAGGCAGATCAGCATCTTAGACGGGGCATTGCTTCGTTACAGAGGATGCAGGAGCAGCATCCTGACAGTCCTTGGTTGGAGGAGCAGTTACAACAGGCTTGACAGGATCTTGCTAGCACAGAGGAGAGGCGACATGAGTTTGTTTTCCACCGACAGGCATCTCAGTGAACCCAGGTGGGCGACATAGTGACTGATGCTTTCTTTGAGGTAGTGGGACCTCGGCACTCGCATGCCGAGGTCAGTCAATTGAGGAGGCCTGACGGGTCAGTTGCTTCTGAGCCCGAGGATATGCGTACAGTTGCTACAACAGGCTCGACAGGATCTTGCTAGCACAGAGGAGAGGTGACATGAGTTTGTTTTCCACCGACAGGCATCTCAGTGAACCCAGGTGGGCGACATAGTGAGTGATGCTTTCTTTGAGGTAGTGGGACCTCGGCACTTGCATGCCGAGGTCAGTCAATTGAGGAGGCCTGACGGGTCAGTTGCTTTTGAGCCCGAGGATATGCGTGCAGTTGCTACTGACTTTTATCGTGAGTTACTATCGGCAGAGCCCCAGTCAGAGCGTCAAGATGCATGCAGGGAGCAGGTTTGGACACATATGCCTTGTCTTGACTGAGGAGATGCATCAGAGGTTAGAGCTACCACTTCAGCTTGAGGAGCTGCACACGACTCTTAGGGCCCTCCCCCGTGGTAGCTGTCCAGGTGAGGATGGGTTGACTCCTAGTTTTTTCTTGGAGTACTAGGACCTGCTTGGCCCAGATCTCTATAGTGCTTTTCAGTACATTTTTCACATGGAGTGATGCTTGACAGCATGAGTGAGGGCATGATCTACCTCATTCCCAAGGAGGGTGGCTCCTTGGATGAGATTCAAAAGTGGCGCCCCATCACCATCCTCAACTCAGCCTACAAAATTCTTGCCAAGGCTCTGAGTTTGAGGATTCAACCAATTATAGAGAGCCTTATACATGGGAGCCAGACAGGTTTTGTCAAGGAACGCAGTATCCTTGGAAACATCTTTACTTTTTGGGAGGCTTTTACCCTGGCAAGGCTCCTTGGTGAGGACGATTCTTCTTCTCGATTTTGAGAAGGCATACGACAAAGTTGATTGGGACTTTCTAGAGGGCACTCTACGGAGGGTGGGCTTCTCAGATGCTTGGATCAGAGGGGTGTCAGCCTTGTACAGACAGGCTCATAGTCAGGTACTTTTCGCAGGAGGTAGAGGTGATCGCTTCATGCTTAATCGCTCGGTCAGACAGAGCCGCCCTCTTGCCCCCTTCCTCTTTTTGTTCTATGCAGAGACAATGAGCAGATTTTTGGTGTCGCGGCAGGTTGGTCTACGGGGCTTAGCACTCCCTATTCGGGGAGATGAGCTACAGGATGCTGAGTTTGCCGACAACTCAGCCTTGTACTTAGATGGCCAGGAGGCCAACCTTCACATATGTGAGTAGGCTTTGGAGACCTTCTGTTGTGCATCGGGCGCACTGATCAACTGGAGAAAGACAGTGGCTTTCTCGGTTGGTAGTGCTCCTGTGCCAGATTGGATGCCAGGAGAGGGTTTCAAGTGGATTCCCCCAGGGATTGCAACTCGTTACTTGGGCTGTCAGGTTGGTTTGGACTTGTCTCCCAAGCAGCAGATTGCTCCCCTTCTCCTGTATATCAAGAGAAAGTTGTTACATTGGAGCTCAGCACGACTTTCTTTGGCTGGCAGAGTAGTAGTTTCCAACCAGGTGTTGTTGGCGACTATGTGGTACATCACTTCCTGCTGGATCTTCTCGAGTTCTTGTATCAGCCAAATAGAGAGGCTGATCAAGAACTTCCTTTGGTCAGGACGTGACACTCAGATAGCCCAAGCCAAGGTGGCTTGGCAGGTCATCACTCTTCCTTGTTCACAGGGAGGGCTTGGGATCATTGATCCAGCATAGCAGAGCAGAGCCCTTCTTGGGAAGTTCATCGTCAGAGGACTTCTTCCAGGTGAGGAGCCCTGGAAGGAGTTCTTGCTACAGTGGCTTCGTGCTAGGGTGCCTCAGTCAGGAGGCCCTTGGCAACCTTTGACCATATGGATCTTTACAGAGATGCGCAGAGTTGGTTTGAGCAGGAGAAGGGAGGACCACTTTGCTGTGAGTTTGCTTCAATCTTGGGAGCTCTTACGGCGTGGCCTGGAGCAGAGACAACCTACGTGCACGGAGGAGCGCCTACGATGACAGCCCCTCATCTAGAACCCCATGGTTAGCACTCAGAGAGGCCACTTGGTTGGTAGTCGGCCTCATGTTTCATGGGGTCCCATGGCAGCAGGTCCAGCACATTCTTTAGGTGACTGGCTAGAGTTCACAGGTTTCTCAAATGAGGTGCAGAGGCTCTAGCTTACAGGGCATGAGAGGGGTGCAGAGCATGTGTTGGGACATCTCAGAGTCAGTTTCAGCTGAGTGGCTCATGCCTCTCGAGCCAGCAGCGCCCTGGTGGATGGGAGCCTTCACACAATTGGAGGTTCTCATCTCAATCAGGGCCTACTCAGAGACTATCCCAGCCCTATTCTTTGAGCTTCAGGGTGGGGTACGCCTACGGGGAGTTGCAGTAGAGGCCCCGCAGGTAGCAGAGTGCTGTTTTCAGAGGATTCGAGTAGTGGGCATTTGTGGGAAGACTTGTGTCATAAACCCTGACCCAGCAGCTCTTGAGACTGGACACTGGAGGCTGTGGGCTTGGGAGTGTTGTCCACTGGCACGAGTACAATGGGATCCTGGTGAGTGGCTATGGAGGGACCCCTTCTCTTCTGCAGACCACCCAGGAGTCTCGTTCTTTTAGTACACTATTCAACTGGGACGTCATATTCTAGCAGCACAGAGAGAGGCCCGCCCCGCTGCAGCACCTCATTGGCAGGAGGAGGGTCTCACAGTTGAGTTCTTGGCAGACTTTTGGGAGAGGCTATGGGACTCCAGACAGTCGAAGCGAGTCACCTTGTTTTAGTGGTTGTTCGCACACAAAGCTACAGCAGTAGGGAGCTGGCTAGTGCATAGTGGTCTCTCAGCCGCATGTGCAGCTTGTGACCATTTGGTGGAGAGTCAGCATCACTGTCTATGGGACTGTCCCTCGGCCGAGTAGGTGTGGATACGAGTTCTTCAACTGATTCCTGCTCTCTCCACGGCTCGAAAGTACACTTGGGGGGCAGCGGCTTGGTCCACCCTCACGGGCCAGGCACTTCAATTTGAGCTATCTTCCACAATCAGGATGATAGTGATGCAGGAGGGGCGACCTACACTCGAGCCTGCTACAGAGCTTACTCCACAGGAGTGATGCAGTGAGAGAGAGGAGTGTTGGGAGCTCATCAATGGCCTGACACTCTGGTTCATCTGGTGGGCCCGCTGCTTCCGCATCTTTGAGGCTCGCCCTGTGCCACTAGCAGAGACTGTTCGTGATTTTTGGCTAGAGCTGATCCATACTCTCAGAGGACAACTTGAGGGACTATAGGGCAGCTCCGACCGCATGCGGGAGCGCCACGAGGCTTTCCTTCGACTCTGGCATCCTGGGCCTTTTTACACCATAGTCCAGGGTGTACTCCGATGGCATTACCGACCACTTGTGTGGCTCTTCCCTCCCCCCATTTCTTGATTTAGCCCCATTGTACATATACTAGTTTTCTCATTGGGAGAGTCTCCCACCATGGTTGTTGTAGCCCTCTCTTGACGAGGTGGTTGTAGCCCTATGGGAAGTTTCAGTAACTAATAGAAGGATCTTTTTCTCGGAAAAAAAAAATACGTCGTACATTGTCAAGTTGTACGTTGCATTGAGAATCATAAAAGTACCTTAGAGATAGCTAAGGAAACTTAGCTATCAAGATTCTTTTGACTTCAAAATTGTGCTTGATGGAAACAGTGTTTGCTTGTCGATTTGGTATTGTGGAGAAATCTCCAAGCTTCAATAAGTTTAGCGTTTAAAACTTTAAATTTAACTTGCTTATCATTTTTTTCCTCCGGAATCGAGGCTACTTCATTAGCTCTTAGGTACTTCTACTATTTTCAAGCTCAATTGCCTTGCTTGATTGAATTTGAGGCTTATGACTCTCCAATTCTTGAGACTTCATATGCTCTCTTCTTTGACATCTTGTGTCCCTAGCTTGTGTGGAGTGTTTTTTTCTTGTTGGAGCTTGGAAAATCGAGGCCTCTGTGTGACCATCAAAGTCTCGATTTTTCTTGTCAATCCTCACATATGCATGATACATTTTCTAGAGCCTTGAAAGATTAGGCATGGCCTAGATCCGACTAGGCATGGCTTTGCCAAAGGTCCGTCCTTAAACCTGCAACTACTGCAACATGATGGTACATGGCTTTCATGTCATTAAATCTAATATCTAACCAATCCAAATGATTTTCTCATATTAAACTGATCATTTAATGTGGGATAATAAACGGGAACAAGGGTTAGAATATAGACATGTGCTTACACATCTATCTCAACACGGGGCCAATGGTAAAGGGGCCCAAATGAGAGTCTCAAGTACTTCATGACACAAACAAATCTTTCTGACAAACAAATGAGGAGGGCAAATTTTCTTTCGCAATTTAATTTCCACATTGCTCACATTGCTGGTAAGCACAATCAAGTGGCTGATGCACTTTCACGACGACCAAAAGTTAATGCTGTGTCGATGAGTGTGCTATTGACCCTGACTTTAAAGACATAATGTCGGCCCTTGCTTTGGGGAAGAAAGAGGAACCATTCACCTTGCAGCATGGTTATCTTCTCCATGGCAATAGGCTATGTGTTACCCACTCCCTTCGTGGAGAAAGTCATGTATGAATCCCATGCTCCTCTCTATGCGGGGCATAGAGGCATTCAACCTACTCTTCAAGGAGTAGAAACGTAATTTTATTGGCCTGCCATGAAAGTGGGCATACAAGAGTATGTTTCAAAATGTGTGGTATGCCAAAAGACCAAGTATGATAGAAGGAAGCAACCTGGATTACTCCAGCCATTGCCAATTCCTAATTCACCATGGGAGAAGTATATCCATGGATTTTATCTTTGGATTATCCAAGTCTATCCATGGGAATACCGGAATATGGACAATAGTCGACAGGTTTAGCAAGCAAGCACACTTTATCCCTGTCAAGAAGACTATTAAGGCACACCAAATGGCAACTCTCTTCATATCCCAGATTTTCAAACACCATGGATTGCCAACATCCATCGTGTTAGATAGAGATCTTAGAATGACCAGTAATTTTTGGAAAGGTCTCTTCAAAATCTAGGTACAAGATTGAATTTCTCTTCGGCCTATCACCCACAAACGGATGGCCAAAGTGAGATAGCCAATCTTACAATTCTTGATCTACTAAAGACCTATGTTACAAAAGTAGATCAAAGCTCACAATGTATGAACCTTGTCAACGCTTACAATGCTACATTAGAGTAAGCAAGTATACATGTTTCTTTTAAATGATCAATGTTTTTGTCTTATAAGACTAATTCTCTCTTTATTGTGCACAAAGTTAAGTAGTATGCATACTAAGAATCATGTTTGAGATGACGATGTCTCTCAAACACCACGTAGAATTTGTCACTCTACTTGGGAGGATGAAATGGACTAAAGAGCACACATGCTTGCGGCAGCTATGTCTCCCAAGCACCAAATGGATTAGTCATCCATCTTGAAATGATGTCGTAGGGTAAAAAGGGATCCTCTACCCGCTAAGACAAATTGACTAATGACTATCGCTTTATCTCTTTTACCTCATAGTCGAGGACGACTATGATTTCAAGAGAGAGGTAATGTCATTAAATTTAATATCTAACCAACCCAAATGATTTTCTCATATTATACTGATCATTTAATGTGAGATAATAAATGGGAACAAGGGTTAGAATATAAACATGTGCTTACAGATCTATCTCAACACGGGGCCAATGGTAAAGGGGCTCAAATGAGAGATGGTCTGTCAAAGAGCAAGGTTAACTAATGGAGCTTAAAAGACCTTAGGGTTAGCTTCATTAAAGACCTCCAATGGTTAGTGTTAAGGCGGTTACGCCGTTAGCGGAAGTTAAATAGCGAGAACTCAACCAACAACAGAATTTGTCAGACGAGGACGAAGCTTGACCCGCAGGCGCATGGAAACAACTAGGTGGGTGTCAAATCACTTACACGACCTTCTAATGACAATCACTACTAAGGAAATCAAATCTAAGTTCTAGAATACACAAGTGACTGAAATCCGTACTACGAACGAATGCTATACGAAACAGGATCTAGAATCATTGAATCGATCTCAAACTCAAGGGGAAGTCTATACACTAGGTAAGAACAACACCCTAAAGACTTGAACTGCAAAATCAACCTATAACCACTCCGTGCGGTAAACGCGTATGAAGCTAGGCCGAAAAATACACGTGATCGAAACTTGACCCCGATGGTACTAATGTGTAGCTCTACTCGTTGTGGTTCTATAGATATGCTGCACGCTCTATTCCGACACACGAGTTGGAAGAAAACTCACACCGAAGCTCGTAGGAACTTACCACACATAGAAGCCGATAGCGCGCACTCTTGGTATCAGTGCATAGCTCTCGCCGTTGCTAACACAATGGCGGTATCGCTTCTCCAATGGCGGCTCCGTAGCTCGCGAAGCAAGTAGATAAGACTCTCTCTCTCTCTCTCTCTCTCTCTCTCTCTCTCTCTCTCTCTCTCTCTCTCTCTCTCTCTCTCTCTCTCTCTCTCTCTCTCTCTCTCTCTCAGACACAGTCACGGCGCTCAAAAACTCACTTTGATTAATAATAACTAAATCCCCTTAGGTTACAAAACTTTGGCTTATATACCTGAGCCTTGGAGGTGAGAACATCTCTACTAATTACATCAACAAGTGAAATTACCTCGGGATTACAAGCTAGAAACTCAATTGAGTCCCGTTACTTAATGAATGGCTCAATTCAAAATCAATGTCGGAAAGATATTTATTACAATCAATGGTTACAAAAATGATGAGTGTGAGCAAAAATGTGGGTGTGATCCTCTGCTGGCTCAACACTCCCCCCCTCCGCGTTCATGTCGTCCTTGACATGACTTTTATGCTTGGTCAATAAAGTCCTGTCGTCTTGAGCATCTGCAAATGTGATTCGTATCGTAGGTTGCCGATGGTCAAGGTTGGGCCGAATATTTTGCTTTCGTCGGTGAAAAAGCCGGTGTAGAAAGCTTCTTCGAATGTTTGCATGTGGAAGCTAGGCAAAAACATAATCCTCTGGTATAGGAGGTGCAACACTTTTGGAAAAGGCTGCAATGAAAGATCATACATCATATCAGTCACTGTGTCGGCCGTCGATAGTAGACTCGAGGTCGTGGCTTTATCTGGCGCGAACACATCAATGCAAGCTAAGAGAGTCCTGCAAATTTTCTTGAGCATCTGACACGAAAGGTCAGGAGAGCCAGTAAAGAGCTTGATGGTGCCCGTTAGGGTTTTCACCATGTAGGCTTTACCTATTCTCTCTCCTGCCTTTGGTCCTGGCATCCTGGGGTAATTAAGCCAATTTGGCTTCTTTTCTGCAATCCTGCCATGCTCTTTCCAGCTTCTGACTCTTGGCACGAGGCAGAAGCTTGCATTCTCCCGAATCTCCTTTGGTGCCTCCACCAAGTAGATGAGGTAGGCTGGGTATTTGTTCAGCCAACCTTTCCTCCATCTAGGCTACGAATCTACAATCTTCTTTGATTGTTCCTCTTTTGTGATGTCGCCTTCGTAAAGAGCGACATACTGCTCCTCCTCTATTCTCTTTTTCGTCTTTAGCACTTCAAATTTCATCAAAGGGAAAGGCAGGCTGGGTTGCATCCACTCTTCATGGAGCACTTTTGTGTCTAATCCCTGAAGTCTAATGGAGATGAGGAGTCTCCTCTCCCATTCCATTTCCGCCTTGGCACTCTCCTCTGCTGACTTTTCTATTTGGTCATGGAGCCTTTGTTCTTCTTCTTCAGAGATTCCTGAAGTCGAGGCCACCTCGTGAACTGGGGCTGGATCTTCAATTGTGGTTGCCTCTCCAGTTTCTGGTAGCTCTATGGCTGCTCCACTTGATTCTTCTTGTGGTGTCTCTGTCTCTCTTCTTTGTTGCTCTTGTAGATCTTGGAGCTGTTTGCGGAGGGTCTCATTCTCTGTTCTTAGTTTTTGATTTTCTAAAGTGAGCCTCTCCTGTGCTGCCAATGATCCCTCCGCAATGTGCAACCTTTGCACTTGCTCTAATCTTAGCTCTCTTTGTAAGCTTCGGACCTGGTCTTCCAGAGCTGGTACAAGAGCTCCCTCTTGTTCGGTTCCTGCTCTACTAGCTCTAGGGGTAGTCCTGAGTCTAGTGATTGTTCTTTCTTGGAGCTCGACTCTTTCCCTTAGCTCAATGAGCTCATCTTTAGCCACCTCCAAGTCGTCTTCCATTCGCTCCCTTGCTTCCTGTGCACTTGTTACTTCTCTTGAAGCCTCGGCTAGCTGGAGTATCAAGCCGTCTCTCTCGTTTTTCGCGTCATAGAGTGATGCTTTATGACTTTCAGATTCAGTCATAGCATTCTCTAATTTCCTCTGCAACTCGGCTTCCCTTTGTTTGGCTGTTTCAATCTCCACTTCCTTTGCCTTGGATCTTTCTTTGATCTTGCTGAGCAGTTCATGCACCATGTGCATGTCTTTTTCATCTTCATCTGTCAACTCTAAAGCTTTTTCTGCCACCACCTCCACTGGCTTCGGCTCTTCTAGTACGTTCTGCTCGTCCAGTTTCTCTTCACTCTCTTTTGTACTCTTTATTTTTTCCTCTGTCCCTCTCCGATCATCTTGTTTTTGTAGGGTGATCCCATAAACTGCCTCAAGGGCCTCTTCTTCAGTGTACCCTATCGCTACCAGATCCTCATAATCGTTTTTCTTTTGCTGAATTGGATCTATCTCCTTTTCCTTGGTCCCGGCCTCCGGCTTTTCCATACCAGCCGTGTCCATCTCTACTGTGGTCTCTTCCACAATGATTTCCGTCTTCTTCGGGCTTGGTACATCAGTAAAGGAGGGCTGATTTTCCTCAGTCATCTTGGCTTTCCCTTTGTTTGCTTGCCCGTCTTTCTCTTGAGGTTCAGTAGACTCATCTACTTTCTTCTTCCCCTTGTCGTCCTTTTTCAGTTCAGCTTTTAAAAGCTGTACTTCCTCTTCAGTGTATGGCTCGACAGGTTGCTGCTCCAGTATAGCCTTTGACTCCTCATAAGCTCTAATATATTGATCATATTGATCAACATGTGGCCTGGCTGAGCTAGTTCCGACTTTAGTGGGGTCTGGCACCCACTTTTCTTCAAAGTCCCCCTTTAGAGCTCTTTCCGCTCTAAACTGCTCCACTAGTCTTTCCATTCTTGCCACTTTCTGACTTTTGGTTTGCTTGGGAGCAACCTTCTTCTTTGCTTTCTTCATAAGCGGCTCATCCACATCCTCTTTAGGTTCTGAAACTATTTCTAGTTTCCTGCGTGCTCTTGTGGACGCCCTCTTGGATACTTCAAGCTGTTCTTCCTTCTCATCGGTTTCTCTAAGCCACTCATTCTGGGAGGGAACCTTTGGCCATTGATCTCTGGCTCCAATAGCTTCATAAGCTATTCTTGTCAGAACTTCAGCTCCTCCTATATACTTTGGCTTCTCGTTGTGCATGGCAATTACTTGCTCGTGGATGTGTTGAGCGTAATTCACCTCTTTTGGCATATTGCTCTTCAATGCCCATGTGATGGTAGTTGCAATGGCATGGGGTGGTGTCGTATACTTTTGCGGTCTTTTACTGCAAATATGGAGAAACTGGTTGTACAGTCGGCAAAGGGTTGCCGCTCTTTGGTCTGCCATATCTCCATAGGTTGCATTCTGTTTCTTGGACCCATAAACCTCTATAGCCTCCCTTCTTTCCCTGACAAAGCTCCCTTTGTTGTGCAGCTTCAATGCATCTGCAATGACCTGTGGAGTGATCTGTACCTCTACTTTCTCTCCATCTATTGCTGTCAATGTGGCTTTCCCATCCTTCTGAATGGAGGTTGCCAACTCATACACTCTTCTTGTATCTACAAGTCTTCCCTTTCCAGGTACCTGCTGATGTTCTCTGACCTGCTATAATCCACCAATTCTTGTGGGATCATCGGTATATCCACCGCTTGCCCTTGAGGATCTCTGAAATTCCCCTGGTAGATTTTTATTCCCTCTTGTTCCAGTACTGCTTCCTCCACCCAAGTTTTGGTTGGCTTGAGGGTTTCTGCTGGAATGTCAAAGGGTTCTGCTTCTGCAAGAGCATCTTTGATTGTCGGTCTTTTTCTCTTTGTTGCTGATGACTTGGCGGAATCCATGGATCCTGTAACTCCAATTTCAAAAGTTAGCGTCTTTTTAGTACTGAAAGCCGAAATGAAGCTTTTAACTATTCAAATGACTTGAAAATTGAAACATGAGCTATTCAGGGCCTAAGGATGCAAGGTAGGTGAAAAAATATGCAAAATGGGCTCAAAATCATGCTAGAGACATCATATGCGTATGATGTCTTTTGTGTCAAAATGACTTCATATTGGTTGTGCTTGTAGCTGATAGTGTATACATGAGTATCATATGCTTGGATTTGAGTTTGGATACCATTTGGTCAAGTTTTGGCCAATTTAGTCCAGTTCCGGCTCTTGGCAAAATTTTGAAAGGGAATTGGATTTTATGATCCAAATTGGATAAAACTTGGTGGTTCACTTTCAAATGGCATGTAGATTACTTCTGTTTCGTGGTTGAAGCCCTGAGGTGCCAAAATCACATAGTGAGACATCATACGCGTATGATGTCTTTTAGTGTATTTTTGGACCAAATTTCTCTATAAGCTTGGATATGGCTTCAGATAGGCTTATTCGGTGGATTTATGAATTTTGGATAGATTTTGGGCTAAAAATGGCTCTGGAGACATCATACGCGTATGATGTCTTTTTCATCAATTTTTCATGGGATTGGTTCTGTGGACTTCCCATGTACTAGTGAAGGACTTTCCCTACTCAAATCTTGGTTTGGACTTGAGTATGTTGAATTTGGGCTAAAATAGGCTTTGGATGAAGGATTTTCCCTCAATTGGGCTAATGCGGTGATCCTCTTGACCAAATGGTTCCAAACTTTATATGTAGCATGTATTAGATATATATAATGGATGTATGATGTCAAATGAGCAGTTTTGGCTCTGTAAGTGCAAATAGACATTATACGCGTATGATGTCTTTTGTGTCAAAATGGTGTTTTTTGGTTCCAGATAGCTTATAGATGTTTTAATCAACAATCCTACAAAGTTTCAATGAGTTTGGAGTTATTTTGACAAAATTAGGACCAAAAATCAATTTTATGGCCTACTTTGCGTCTTTTTGGTTTCCTTGGGTTTTCTAACTCCAATTCTCATGATACTTGGTTCATAGGATGTGATTAACATGTGGAATTAGGCTATGCACTCAAATGTTGAAATGGATGTGAAAATCATGCTGTGAGACATCATACGCGTATGATGTCTTTTCTTGAAATGTTACTCTTTTTGTGCAAAGAATGCTTTGTGCTAGTGCCCTAAGCCCTGCTAACTAGTTTTCAACTTAAAAAGTCATCAGTTTAGCTAAAAACCCCCTTATAGGCATTTCAGTCTCCGAAGTCGTCTTTTTGCTTTGGAGTTGAATTTCTTCAACTTTTCTTCTCAAGAGTTGCATTTCCAGCTCATTGGATATGTTGTGAAGCCACCTATTTAGTTGAACTTGACTTTGGCTCCCCGTTCTCCATCTTTCTCCATTTGGTTGCCCGAAAGCGTCTTTTTCACCATCGGTAAGTGAATCAGCTTTCTTTTGGGTTTTGCTTGCAAACATAAGTCGCCCATGTATATTTGAAGCTGCTTGTGAAGTTTCATGTCATTTGGTCGTCAATTTTAGTCGTTATGCCAAAATGACGCTTTGTGTGTCCGCAGCCGAATCGGTTGTTCCGACCTACTTTTGGTGATCCAAACCCGGAGATACTCCATGGTTGCATTGCCCTCGATGTTGTTAAGCTTCCTGAGAAGTTTTGTGTCGTTTCGACAACTTTTTCCTGTTTGCCTCTTGCAGGCTCTGTTGACCTAGGTTTTTTCAAGTCGTTCTTTCTCGAGCTTTGAGTGTTAAAAAACCATCTTCTATGCTAGGATAACCCACCTCTAAGTTCTTGCAAGGTTTGGTTAGGCGGTTGTGCCCCTACCTAGCGTTCTTTCCCATTCCCCGTCTGCTCTTGTTTCTTGGTTTTGGTCAGTTTTCGCGACAAAAGTTAATGATAAGCATCAAAAGCTTATGGCAACGAGTCTACCTCTCATGTCTGGTGTCCTCTGAGCTCTCGTACCAGTCGTAGAAGGCGGTAGAAGGTCGGATGCTCCTGTGTGCTCTTTGCTCTCTCCAAGAAGGTAATAGTGGAAATGAGCTTGAAAGTGAAGTGAAAAATACTTAACTTCGGACTTCCCGGATCACTTGTTACCAAATTTGACATGTGCTCCTATCTCGTCGTGAAATGCACTTTAGGATTTGAAATTTCTCAATTTGGACTCCGTTTGACCTGTTTTTGAGAAATCTGTCCAGTTTGCCAAAATTCTGTTATTTCGGGCTTTCCGTAACTTTTTCAGAATTGTACCCAATTTTTACCATGTGTTGCCCTTGTCATTAGGACCATCACCGTCTATTCTTTTCTTTTTTCCGATCTCATTTCACCTGCTTTTTTTTTTTCTTTTACTTTTATTAAGAAAATCATAAAAAATAAAGGAAAAAAGCAAATTGAAGCCAAAAAATTCCAAACATACACGATAAGTAGCTGGTAACCTTGTGTATATGAATATACACTTATTTGTGATTTCTGGACTTGGATTACCACTTTTTAGCTCCAAAAACACTCTTATTTAGTGATATTTACACGTCTAGAGACCCAAATTCATCATTTGATCTCTTCTTGTTGCAAAACAAGGTATATAAGGGCATAAATATTATCAATATCCGCAATCAAACATAAAAATTACAAAATCATGTAAGACACTGCCCTTGTAATATAATTTTTGTTTTTCTTTGTTTTTGACGCTTGTAGCTGCTTTGTAACTCCTGTATACCTGTATACCTCCCCCCCTCCTAGTCTGAGTCCTCTCGGACGACTATGAAGTGTCTGTGGGCGAAGCATTGTAGGTGTTTTGGTCATAAGTTCCCAATGCAATTGCAGAGCGATGATACAGCAGTCTTTCCAATAAAGCTGCTCTTTGTTTGATTGAAGGATTGGTGGTCGGGTTTTGGATTGGTTTTGGCACTTTGGTAGTAGAATCAGTAGATGGATTCTTCTTCACTTTGTTGTTCTTTTTCACAATCCAAATCTACTTCCGCTTTGCTTGTGCTTGCCACAAACTCTTTGCGACCCAAACCTGCTTTGTTTTTTGTGTTGATTTCCTCGCCTTGAAATACCTAGGAGTTTTCGTTGATTGTACTGAAGGGAGTTCCTGTTTACAAATCTTTGGGATCCAAATTTGCTTGCTATGGCTTTGTGCCGTCATGAACTTCTTTGGAATCCAGATCTGTTTCACTGTCCTTGATTGTCTGGAATCACTCTGTTGTCTGGTATTGAAGACTCTGTTTTCCACCTTTGTGTTCTCTGGCACAACCTCTTTTGGTCTCCATACCAACTTTGACTCCGTTTTTTCCCAAGGCTGAGCTGTTATATTATTGCTTGTCTTCCTTATCCACTGTTGAGAATTCCTCGTCGAAGAGTAATCCGGTTATATAGAAACTTTTGGTTGCCATTGCTTCTTCTTTTTCTCTGGTTGTTGTTTACCTTTGGCTTTGGATTCGTCCTTTGGAGTTGGCTCTTCTCCTTTGGTGAACTTAACTGATTGACTTTCACCTTCGTATTTGATAAGCACTGATTTAGAACTCCAGTCAATCATTGCATTGTATTGCTTCTGCCATGGTTGTCCTAGCAATAATGGATGTTGTGTAGCTTGGTCTTCAACCACGTAAAACATATGAGGATACACATACTGGTTAATCTGTATATGTAAAACTGTGCATCCGACAGTTTTGATTGAATTCTCAGAGTAACTCTTTAACTCTTGCTTGGCAGTTTGTAATTTAGTGTCATTTGTCAATTGTCTATACAAACTGAGTGAAAGTAGGTTAGTTTGAGCTCCTGAATCCAATAGTGCTCTCGCTTTGATTTGGTTGGTTCCTACTTTGCATTCAATGATGGGTTCTTCTTTGTCATTATCCATTTTTGTTATACTGACTGCGTTTATTCGTATTGCTCCTTCATTGCGCTGTTTCTGACGCAGTAGTCTTCTTTTCTCCATTCTTTCCTTCGCCTCGGCTTGCGCTTCCTCCACAATCTTTTTCTTTTTCTGGACACGGAGCTTTTCTTGATGTATTTTGAGAAGCATGTCTTGGGTTAGCGGCAAAAGATACTTTTTCACTCTACATCCACTAATCCAATTGGGCATTTCTTCTCCGTCTAATGTAGCAAGCTTGACGGCTCCACTTGGTGATAGATCTTTAATCACCAAAGGTCCCATCTTTAATCACCAGAGGTCCCATCCCTCGCTTTTTAAGCTTCTTAGCATGTTGTTTCAGAGTGTAAACTAGGACATAGTCCCCAACCTTAAACTCTTTAGTCCACACATGCTTATCAAAAAATTCTTTTGGTCGCCTTTTTTTAGCGTAGATAGAAGCTACTGCTTTTAGGCGAAGCTCGTCTAGCTTTTCCAGGTCATCTATTCTATCAGAAAGCTCGTGCCCTGTCCACTTTAGATCCTTAGCCACCCTTAAGGTTGAAATCAAGAATTCTATTGGTAAGATAGCATTTAGCCCAAAAACCATGTTATATGGGGTCGTTCCTATTGATGTTTTATATGCTACCCTATATGTCCATAATGTTGAATGCAACTTCTGGTCCCAGTCAGTTCTGGACTCAGATACAATCTTCGTAAGGACCGTGCATATGGTTTTGTTTGTTGCTTCAGCTTGTCCGTTTGCTTGTGGATGATACGGGGCTGATTTCCTATGGATTACCATGAATTCATCTAGAAGGATCTTTATCACTTCATTTATAAAATGTGTGCCTCGATCACTCACAATTTCTATTGGCAATCCATATCGTACAAAGACGTATTCATATAGAAATTGTGTCGTGGTCCTGGCATCTGCTTTTTAAGTTGCCTTTGCTTCGACCCACCTTGTTAGATAGTCTGTAGCCACAATGATGTATTGTGCATGAGTCTTATATGCAGGAGGTGAAATGGGTCCGACATAATCAATTCCCCATTTTGCACAAGCTCTTGCCCCCATAATTGGTCTAAGCGGCATATCATCTCTTTTAAGTGGTACTTTGGTCCGCTGACAGTCATCGCACCGTCTAACGTATTCCTCAGCGTCCATATGTAATGTTGGCCACCATATTCCTGCGGCTAAGACAAGTTTTGCTGTCTTATCACCTGAGAAATGGCCTCCACCTACTCCTCCATGAGCTTGCTCTAGGATTATCACATACTCAGACTCTGATGCGCAAATCCTAAGCTGGTTGTCTTTACCTCTCTTATAGAGTTGATCTCCTATTAAAGCGTAATCTCTAGCTTCTGTCTCTACAGATTTCTGACGAGCTTTTGACGTTCCTTCTGGGAAAGTTCTATTTGTGAGATATTCAACAATATACTGACTCCATTCTGGAGCGATCATTATCTGATATAATGTCGAATACTCTGCTGGCGGTTTTGATGAACATACAATACATACAGTGACATATTCATGTACGCTTTCTTTCATTCCTGGCCAATAGACTCCCAATTGTAACAAATTCCTATATGTGTTCCTTCTTGAACAATGAAATGCACATTCCTGAACATGTGCTTCGCGCAGATATATATTATATTCCTCAGGATTGATGCATAGTCGTAAAACATGATCATTTCCCAATTGATACAACCTTCCTGCAACCAATTGAAGATTCTTGGATTGCTGAATAGCAATATGTTTCTGGTTGTATTCTCTTCTATCGAACTCTCCTCCATAGGTTAATAGGTTAACGACATTTTGAGACCACTTCGGTATCATTTCTATGTTGAACAAGTACGCGTCTGGCATGTCGTCATCTACTCCTATAGGGTCTTCTCCATTCGTCAATCGCGAAAGATGATCAGCTCTAAGATGTGTTTTTCCTTTCTTTACTACTACCGTGAAGTCGAATTCCAGTAAGATAATGAACCATCTCACTATTCTCCCGGTATTGCATGGTTTATTCACTAGGTAGAGCAAGGCTTGGTGATCCGTAAAAAACACAAACTTGTTGGCTAGAAGATAATGCCGAAATTTCTTCACAGCATATATCATTCCTAATCCCTCTCGCTCTGTTGTGGTGTAATTCTTCTCTGCATTGTTGAGCTGTCGACTGGCGTAACAGATAGGAAAATCCATGTTTCCTTCTTCTGGCTGAGCCAGAATGCATCCTATTGCATATGCCGAAGCATCTATATGCACATGGAATATCTTCTCCCAATCTGGTGATTTCAAGACTGGAGCAGTAATGAGTGCCTCTTTCAATTTCTTGAACGATTCCTCACACTCCTCTGTCCATTCAAAGTTCACTATTAGCCTGTAAAGTGGTTGGCCTATTATAGCGTACATGTAAATGAATCGTCTATAATATCCGCAATGTCCCATAAAGCTCTGTACTTGTTTCGCATTGGTTGGTCTAGGCATATCCACTATAACTTTTATCTTCTCTAAATCCGTGGATATTCCGTTTTGTGAGACAATATGTCCCAGAATTCTGCCCTGTCGGACCATAAACACACATTTCTCAGGATTGAGACAAATGCGATATGTCCTACATTTCTCAAATACTTTTCTTAGGTGTTCTAGATGCTCATCTCTCAGAAGAGAATGTACACATAAGTCATCCATGTATATTTCTAGAAACAACCTTAAGTATTCTTTGAAAGCATGCGTCATCAGCCTCTGGAAGGTTGCGGGAGCATTGGTTAGACCAAAAGGCATAACCCGATAAGCATAAATTCCCCACTCCGTTGCAAAAGCTGTTTTATGTTGATCTTCCAGTGCTATGGCTAGCTGGTTATATCCTGAAAAACCATCAAGAAAGGAGTATGCTGTTTTCCCTGATACACGCTCTAGAACATGATCAGTTATCGGCAGGGGATAATTGTCCCTGATTGTTGCAGCATTCACTTTCTTTAAGTTGACACACACTCGGAGTTTTCCGTTCTTCTTGGGTACTACCACAATTGGAGATACCCAATCGGTGTGTTCAATCTCGTATATGAATTCAGCTTCCATTAGCTTATCTATCTCTTCTTTGATTCGCTTAGCAAATGTATCATTATATGTGTATGGTCTCTGTCTGCTAGGCTTTGCGTCTTGTTTCAGTGGGATTGTGTGTTGGCATATCGATGGGTCAACTCCCTTTAAGTCCTTATAAGACCATGCAAACACATCCCTATACTCTCTGAGAAGACTCAAAAGTCTCTCTTCCTCGCCTGGAGACAAATCTGTGGCTATGTACACCGGTCTAGGTGTCTCACCTGGAGCTGCTAAATCAACTTTTTTTGCATCCTCCGGTCCGTCATAAGATTCGTTCTCCCTTCTCTCTCGAATAGGTTGGGTTAATACCACCTTCCTATCCTCTATTGTGAATTTCCTATAGTGAGAGGGAACATCCATGTTTTCCTTGATTTTGGCGTTTTCGTCCTCTCCACTCTCAAATTCTGTCGTCCAAACTTCTTTCAGAGTTTTCTTGAGCTCTCTGTACTTGTTTCTACGTTCTAACTTGGACTCCGTGTGTTCTCTGTTGCGCTTGTTCTTTTCTGATTTTTCTGTTTCTGTTTTCGTTCCATTCCTTTGAACTTGATTTCTTGAGCCTCTTTTGTCTTTTCGTAAGCTCTTTTGATCATTGCCTCTCATTCTTCCAGAAATCTTGTCCTTAACACAATCTTCCGCCTTTACTAGCATTAGGAATTGATTTTTTCCTCTTATTCTTGGCATCGGATTGGTTCTAACACCCTTTGTTTTTCTCTTTACTCTATAGCGTTTCTGGCGTTGTTTAGTTTGGTTCGGAAAATCATAAAATCGGACATCCGTTATAGTTTCTTCGTTTCCGCTTGAATTGTCCGTTGACTCGTTGTCTGCTTCATTTCCCCACTCAGGATGATCGGGAATGTCGTGAAACACCTCTTTTCATCTTCCTTTTCCAGTGTATCGTTCTTTTCAGTTTCTTTTTCGAGTACAGTTCTCAACATGAAGTACGGAACCACGTCGTACCCGTCCTTGTCGCAAAATTTTGTTGTGGGACCATCCGGAATTGCACAAACATCTAGGGTTGCTAGAATGTGTGTCCATTCTAATGGTTCAAGCGTGTCCTCTGGAAAGGGTTCTCCTATATAAGTTTCGTCTTCGATAGCCCTTTCTAAAACACATTCTTCTCGTTTCAGACTTCCACATTTCGAAGCTCCACACATCCATAACTCCTTGGGTTTACCTAACCAAGCTGGAAATTCGGATTTCGGATCCCGCCAAAGTAGCTGAATCAAACTCCTCCACCGGTGTTCGGTTCACATCTTTGTAGCTATGGTCTTTCAGGTTCACACGTGTAGTGGTTTCCATATTTCTCAGGTATATGTGATTGTAGCCCCAATCCTGGACCATTTTCAATTGTCTCATGAATGGTCTTCCCAATATGATATCATAGTTATTCTCCTTGCCAAAATCGACAATAGCAAAAGTATGTTCGTATTCAATGCCGCAAGAAGTCACTACGACTTTCTCTAATAACCCCATAGGTTTCTCCATGTGTCCATCTGCTAATTGGAGTTTCATCCTAGTCTTCCTTATTGCTGGTTTCCCCCATTTTTTCCATATTTCTTTTGTAGCAATGGCTACCCCAACTTCGCTGTCTAGTATTGCCATCGTCTTCACTCCTTGGAATTCAACTGGTAAGGTTGTATTCCCCTCTTCACCTTCGCAATACTCTCCGACCTTGTTTAAGGGTACAGGCTTAGCGTTCTTTTGTGGTTTGTTCAGCTCTTGTATACCCTCTTGCAGTCTCGATGCTGGGTCTTTTATCCCAAATTTCTCCAAGCATTTTCCTACAGTGGTCCACATATGTGGTCTTAGCCTCAAAAGCTCAGCTAGAGTGATAGTGCATGTCACTGGTGTTGACAAGATCTCTATCAATCCTTGCGAGTCCATGACTTTTTCTGATGAGATTCTTCGTGAGGGAAGTGCTCTAGTCTCGGATTTTGCTTCATACTCTCCTAAGTATGAAGGTAAGGTATTCAGTGAGTGAGGTTTGCTCTCCATTGTTCTAACAGAGCCCCCATCTCCCCAGTAAGATTGCAGATCCAAGTCCACTTGAGATCCTGCCTCAAATTCCACTATGGGAGGATTCCTGATGTCCTTTTCCCAATTTGTCTGATTAGCTTGGCAACTTAGCTCGTTTGCAAAGTTTGCCTCTCTCACTTGTTTCCAAAATTCATTGTAATCCTCATCTCTTCCGTAAGACCTCTGTATGACTGGATGAAAACTCTCTATCTCCTGATCGGTTGTGTTCAACACTATGCGGTCATCCTTGTGTGTATTTTCAGGCTTTTGTGCACTGGGAGTCTTTTCAGCTACCCGTGAAACAATAGTCTCTTGCTGAATTGGGTTTTCCGTTCCACAATTCATTGTTTCTTTTGGTGGTTCTAATAAGGCTTGTGCAGTCTCGATCATTCTCTGGCACATTTCAAGTCTCTGCTTTTCCAATTCCGCGTTTGGGTATGTCATCCACCTCTGTTCTTGTGTTTGGTTGTTCTTTAACCTAGCTTCGTAAGCTCTCATCAGTGCGTCCAATGGTTCGTGTACTTTGTCGACTAGCACTGATCCCCCTGAGCTTAAGCTCGTTGTTTCTTTGATACTCTTTTGTTTCGTTCTTTCCGGGCTCATCTCTCGTTTCCCGTTTTGACTCTCAAGTTTTTCTAATCTATCTTTAGTTTGCTTTAGTTCCTCAGCTAGAATAGCGTCTTCACGTTCTTTTCTCAACTTCATGCGTGCTTTTCTAGCTTTCCATGTGTTTCTCTGACTCCGCGGTCCTTGACTAACCACTTCAGTCGCTAACTTTCCATTCTCAGGTTCTCTAGTGGTTTTCTTAGCTTGAGCTCTAGTAACAACTTGCGTTGGTATCAGAGTTTCATTTTCAGACCCACTGCTGGTAGGAATAGTTTCTAGCATATTCAATGTCGTCTTTTGCACTTTGTTTGGATTCTTTGAACAATCCTCAATGAAGTGAGTAACCCCACACTCAGTGCAATAAGCGTTAATTCTAATGATTTCCGTATGTGGACAAACATTCATCAGATGGTCACCTCCACACTTGTAACAGGGTCCTAGTGCTGGTCTTGGTCCCATTTGATTCGTCCTTTGTGGATAGGATGGTCTTTGTCCTGTTAACCCTCCATGAGCTATGAACATCAATGTTCTTGCGTCCAAATTGTATCTCTCTTCATCAGAAGCACTTGTAACTGTTGGTATTCCAACATTCCCAATCATGCCCCATGGTTCTGGTTGTTTGGGTTCTTCTGGTGGGTAATACACAGTTGGAGACATGTGTGCACCAGATTCTTCATAATAGGCTTGAACAGGCACTAAGGCTTGTTCTTCCTGATTCTCTAAGGTTGGTGCATATCTAATGCCCACTGGTCTTGCTCCTGGTAAAGGTGGTTGTTGTCCCAATACCGGTTGCGGTCTTTCTATCCCCATAGGTCCTGGTACATTTCCCGTTGGGTATCGAGGTACTGGATGTACCTGAGGTGGTGCTAATTGAGCAGGAGGTGCATACTGACGCTCCCTTACATACCCTTTGTTGTAATAGCACTCCTCTGTTGGATGGTTTGTCCATTTTTGTTCAATAGCACACCATTTCAGTGGTTTTGGCAATGGTTTTTGGTATGGTGCCATCCTTTTTAGAGCATCTTCTATCATTTGCTCTACATTTGGCATGGTTGTTGTTTGAACATTCTTTTTAGTGGTAGTCTCGCTCGCTACGGAGGAAGAGCTACTGGATGCAAAATCTGTATCCGCTGACACCTCTCCATAAACCGTACAGTTATCCACTAAGTACAATGCTTCTCTCGTTACTTGCTCGAAACTTGTACAAGCTTTCAAGTGCAAGTCCTTCTTGAGAGTGTCGTTTCTCAGTCCCTCAATAAAGAGAACAGATAGTCTGTCATCTTGTGGTCGTTCACGTACTGGACATCTCTCAATGTATTGTTTGAAGCGAAGTGAAGCTTCCTTCACTTTTTCGTGTTCTCTCTGTTTAAAAGCATATATTTGTGAGACCGTATTGTGCTTAATCCCTCGTTTTGAGAATTCCTCAGCAAACTCTCTTAGCAAATGGTCAATGTCATGGAATCCCCCTATGTTCAGTGGTTGAAACCATGTCAATGCCGTACCTTCTAGAGTAAGACCAAATCCCTCGTATTGTGTATGGAAATCTGTTATCTGCTCAGCTCTTAAGACTTGCTTAAAGAGTGACACATGTGCATACGGATCTCCTGAACCACCATACTTCTTTGGCATACACTTCGCTACTTGAGATGGTCTCATACGTCTATGGTCTGCTACCAATCTCATTGCTCCTGTGTCCCGGCTAAAGCTTTCTCTAGCATCATGGACTTCATGGGTTACCCTTGTCGGTTCCCCTGCCCTGAATCTACTACTAGGAGGTAAATGTGATGGTTCCGCTTCGAACCTTGGACCTGGAGTGGTATATGTGGGGATTGGAACTGCACTACCTCGATTCGTATCCATTGACTCTCTGGAATGTAATGATCCCATTGGTCCGGGCTTCGAGTACTGAGGTTGACTGAAAGAGTCGGCAGCCTGAGTTCTTTGTCCTCCTATCGTCATTGGGTTTTTCCCTCCATTTGTTGGTGCCGGTCTTTGTGAGCTAGAAGTAACATAATACTGATGTAGTGGTCCCCCAAAGTATGTATATCCTTCTAATTCTTTCTTGCCCATTGTTGAGTATTGCCTCCCATACTTGTCGTAAGCGGCAATTTTCACTTCCGATCCCTCTGTGTAGGTAAAGACATAAAGTCTTTTTTGGTCTGTCAACTCTCCGATGTAGGGTTCTTCACATCTATAATAGAGATCTTGCTTCCGATTATTATATTTGCATAGCCCTACATAGATGTTATCAGTGTTGATCCTTGTAGTTTCATTCTCCCTTCTTAACCTCGCATCAGGGAAGTTCATTATTGGTGCTTTCTCCTCAAGTTCTTCATCTACTTTGGCTTTGGTGCCCATCAATCCCCACTTGTCCACAATGTTAGGCTTTAGGACTACCAAGTACATGGTACCCTCGTCATCTAGATATCTATCTCCGCTATAGCTCACAGGCACTAAGTCCTTGAACTCACTAGGTCTCTCCTCTATCTTTACATAATACCGGTCCATTCCATCTTTGTAGATCTTGGCACCTTGCTCATTGTCGTACTGGTATTTTATGAACAATAGCTTCATTGTGGCGGAAGGGTTTGATGATCCTGCTGCCATATTTTCTCTGTTGTTCAGGTTCAAGTGTTCCAAGTGTTCGGTGAAAATCTCGTAAGATCTCTCCGAAGAAGTATCAGAGACACTTCCTTCAAAGATCGGCTCTAATGGTTGCACCCAACTTTGGTTTACACTTCCCTCGGTTGATATGACACTTGCTTGTTCCCCTTGTTTTGGTTGGTTATTCTGGAGATTCCTGCCCGATCTCAAATTCATCAATTCCCCTAAAGGACTTTAACTTTTCCGTCTCGGCAATTTGTTTTCCCCAAGTTTTTGTGGTCAGAATTGATCCAAACTGATTGATACTTGGTCAATTGTTTAATCTTGTCAGTTGGACAACTTCTGTTTCATCAAGTGAGAATTTTGTTGCAGTTATGCTGAAAAAGACATTATACGCGTATGATGTCTTTTTTCACAGATTTGGACTATTTTGGTTATGCTCACTCTCAGTAGCCCCCTTATGCTCTGTCCACTCACAAAATTCAGTTTGAACTCTGTTTGAGCAAGTTATGGCTAATTTAGGCTTTTCTTGGCAATTTTCCGCTTTTGACTTGTTTTGGGTCAATTGTGATCCAAATGGGATGAAACTTGAAATATAACCTCTAGACAGCTATTACAATGGATCTGTGTTGGCAAAGTATCAAAATATGTCCAAAATTAGGTCAAAGACATCATACGCGTATGATGTCTTTTTCATCAATTTGGGTCAAGACTTGATATTTATGCTTTCTACAGTGCTTGTAACAATCCTGTCAGGTCAGATATCAAAAATAAGTAGTGGATGCGCCAAAGACATTATACGCATATGATGTCTTTTGTCCCAGATTTTGACTATTCTTGGTTTTAAGCCTTCTCCAATGTTTACAATTGAGTTTCAAGTGTTTTTGTTAGGTTTGAATGTAAAAACAAGATCTGAATCCAAAATTTCCTATTCTTTGCGTTTCTTGGACTCCGACTTGTCTTTTTGGGTTTCTTTGAGTGTTAATGCTCTTGTTTTAAGTTGAAATTAGGGTATAACACCCCTTTTGAACACTCTGGTAAAGTCAAAATTTCTGTTTTGGTCTCTGTTTGGTCATTTAGACATCATACACGTATGATGTCTAAAGTTGCAGATTTCCAATTTTTTGGCACAGAATTTTTCCTAAAGCTTCCTCTAGTGCTCAGCAACTCCCAGATACACAGAAAATTTCTCTGACTTTTGTTTATTGCAAGTTTCACTACCAACTCGACGATTTAGTGATCTAACATGCAATCAACCATATCAAGCAAATACTCCAATGATTGCTAGCTCTAGATCAGGATCAAATGAAGTCCTACCTAAGCTATTCCTAATCATAAAATGGGTTTGGTAATTGTGATTTTAAAGATATCCACTGTCACTCACGGACTAGCAAATTCTTCTTCTATCAACAACTACTCAACACCAACAAAACAACAAACAAATCTAAGCTAAACTAAAAATACTGTCAACACGGAAGACCCAGGAATACCCCACTTCCTAGTATCTCTCGAGATCTTCGGAGTCCACCACTCCTAGATCTTTTCTAACTAAAGTATACAAAGTAGTTTATACGACTCACCTCGTAGGATTAGTCTAAGGTCACCTACTTAGGGCTCTCGTCCCCGGCAGCGGCGCCAAATGTTAAGGCGGTTACGCCGCTAGCGGAGCTAAATAGCGAGAACTCAACCAACAACAGAATTTGTCAGACGAGGACGAAGCTTGACCCGCAGGCGCATGGAAACAACTAGGTGGGTGTCAAATCACCTACTCGACCTTCTAATGACAATCACTACTAAGGAAATCAAATCTAAGTTCTAAAATACGCAAGTGACTGAAATCCGTACTACGAACGAATGCTATACGAAACAGGATCTAGAATCATTGAATCGATCTCAAACTCAAGGGGAAGTCTATACACTAGGTAAGAACAACACCCTAAAGACTTGAACTGCAAAATCAACCTATAACCACTCCGTGCGGTAAACGCGTATGAAGACAGGCCGAAAAATACAGGTGATCGAAACTTGACCCCGATGGTACTAATGTGTAGCTCTACTTGTTGTGGTTCTATAGATATGCTGCACGCTCTATTCCGACACACGAGTTGGAAGAAAACTAACACCAAAGCTCGTAGGAACTTACCACACATAGAAGCCGATAGCGCGCACTCTTGGTATCAGTGCATAGCTCTCGCCGTTGCTAACACAATGGCGGTGTCGCTTCTCCAATGGCGGCTCCGTAGCTCGCGTAGCAAGTAGATAAGACTCTCTCTCTCTCTCTCTCTCTCTCTCTCTCTCTCTCTCTCTCTCTCTCAGACACAGTCACGGCGCTCAAAAACTCACTTTGATTAATAAAAACTGAATCCCCTTAGGTTACAAAACTTTGGCTTATATACCTGAGCCTTGGAGGTGAGAACATCTCTACTAATTACATCAGCAAGTGAAATTACTTCGGGATTACAAGCTGGAAACTTAATTGAGTCCCGTTACTTAATGAATGGTTCAATTCAAAATCAATGTCGGAAAGATATTTATTACAATCAATGGTTACAAAAATGATGAGTGTGAGCAAAAATGTGGGTGTGATCCTCTGCTGGCTCAACAGTTAGTGTTAAAAGTCCTTTGACCTTAGGCAAACTGCTGGAGGTGGGAACCCGACCTAAACTTGCCTTTGACAATAGGCAAGCTAGGGAGCTTGAGGTGGGAACTCTACCTAAGGTGCTTGTCATGCTTGATGACTAAGGTACTTGAGGTACTTCTCATACTTGATGAGGAAGGTGCTTCAGAAGCTTCCTATACATGGGGGGTAAGGTGATTGAGTCAAAAAGAGACCCTAGAAACTTAATAAGGAAGTTGCTTGAGAAGTTTCCTATGCATGGGGGTAAAGTGCTTGAGTCAAAAAGAGACCCTACAAACTTAATGAGGAAGTTGCTTAAGAGGCTTACTATGCATGAAAGTCCCAAAGTTAGGGGCATCTTTGACCTAACCTCCACTCACCCAAAGTGCACATGGCACACATGTCAGACTCTCACTAAGCTTAACCACATGGTGTGCTTGAATGATATTGGTTGGGTTAAAGAGGGGCCCAATGAGCTTCTAGTTCCATCCAACAAATATCTAGATATTTTCAAGCTCTCTCTCTCTCTCTCTCTCTCTCTCTCTCTCTCTCTCTCTCTCTCTCTCTCTCTCTCTCTCTCTAAGGGGTAAGGAGGATACTTGTCAAAAGACTACCCATGTGCTTGACTGCATGATGCATGTGATTAGCTAGGGAGAGAGGGGTCCAATGAGCTTGCAGCATGTGCAAAAGTTGCAACTCGCCCCAAGCAAGCAAGGGGGGTGCTAGGGGATATACACCACACACACACTCATTTTGTGGAACCATTCTCACTTGGAAAAAGTGGAGGAACTCCACCTCCTTCTCCAAGCTTGTGAGAAGTGAGAGCCTACACCAACACTCTTGGCTATGGAGTGCAAATCCAACCAAGAGCCATGCTTCAATGCTTAAGCTTGCCATCTTCTCCATCTTCATTACTATGCTATTATGGCAAGAAGACTGATGATAAGTGAGGAATTATTTCTTTCTCCTATGGAATGTTTCTTCTTCCTCTTCCCTATCCTCATTCCCTGCTAGCTCTCTCCACCTTCGAAGGTGTTTGAGGCCTTGGAACTGAGGCTTGGGATAGTTAATGCTTTCTATAAATTTTATGTTATGCTTGTGATGCATGAAGATTTCCATCTTCATTGCATCACCTAGGTCACAAGGAAAAGAAATATTGTATTGTACCAAGTCTCTGTTGGAATTAGGGTTGCAGAGAAACACACACAGCTTGGTGAAGACGAAGGAAGCTCAAGGCACACAATAGAGAGTGTGTTACTTAGTGTGCAATGAAAAGATAGATAGCCCTAGAGTGATGGGCGTATATAGAATGCACGGGGGAAAAAACCTCCTAAAGAGGGAAAAAATGCCCCAACGGTCCTAGTGTGTTCACACACATCACTACCACATGTATATGGTCACAAATCCCCCCTGGAGTGATGCGGTGAACGAGAGCTGGCACATGAGTAAAGGGAAGTGCCATGCCCTAAGGACATGATCAGTCCACAAAGAGGAGTAAGCCCAAAGCTTTGCAAAAAGCTTCAAGCTTCTCACGAGACAATGCCTTTGTGAAAAGATCTGCAAGGTTGTCCTGTGTTGGCACATAAGCCAAGCTGATCTCTCCTGCTGAGAGCCTCTCCCTGACATAGTGATAATGCACCTCAATGTGCTTTGTGCGAGCATGAAAAACTGGGTTCCTCGCAACTGCCAATGCGCTCTGACTGTCAGTGTAGATAGTGTTGGCAGTGTCCTGTCCAACACCCAAATCATCCATAAGGCGTCTGAGCCATACACACTCAACCGTAGCTGTGAAGACTGCTCTGTACTCACCCTCACAACTCGAAGTGGCCACAGTAGGTTGCTTCTTGCTCAACCATGATATACATGAAGTGCCAAGCATGAAACAAAAACCACTTGTGGACACTCTCGTGTCAAAACAGCCAGCCCAATCTGAGTCTGAAAAAGCATGTAAGTCTGGAGGCAATGATCCCCCCTTGGGATAAAACAAGCCAAGATGTAAAGTGCCACTAAGGTAGCGGAAAATCCTCTTGACAGCTTGCTAATGCTTAGACCCTGGGCTATGCATAAATCTGCTGACCTCTGAGACTGCAAACTGAATATCCGGCCTCGTGTTGCATACATAAATGAGGCAGCCAACAGCAGTTTGGTAAAGAGTGACATCAGCAGGATCGCCAGCATCACGTAGACTCAATTTCAAACTTGTTTCCATGGGAGTGGCAATAGCTTTGCAATCCTCAAGTCCAAACTTACATAGCAATGTCTCTATGTAACTTTTCTGACACAAGGCAATACCACCATCATACTGTTTAAATTGTATACCCAAGTAATGATGCAACAGCCCCAAATCTTTCATCTTGAAAGTAGCATTCAAATCAGTCTTAAATTCAGCAATATGTCTCTCATTTGGTCCAGTGATTGATCAGCAAATCATCAACATAAAGAACCACGATGAGAAGTACATCACCCTCACGCTTTACATACAATGTGCTTTCTGTTGGACTGATACGAAAGCCTTGTTTGACCAAATGAGTGTCAGCTTTCTCATACCAAGTACGAGGAGATTGCTTCAACCCATACAAAGCCTTCTTACATTTGCACACTTTGTCCTCTTGTCCTTTTATGACAAAACCGCGAGGCTGCGTTACATAAATGTCCTCAAATATGTCACCATTCAAGAAAGCAATAACAATGTCTGATTGATGTACATCCCAACCAAAATGAGCTGCCAATGCACATAGAAAATGCACGGTAGTCATACGACAAGTGGGAGCAAAAGTCTCTTCATAATCTATGCCTTTTTGCTGTGCATAACCCTTTGCAACAAGTCGAGCCTTGTGGCGATCCATCTCACCATCCGGCTTGCGTTTCAACTTGTAAACCCACTTCGTACCAATGGCCTTTTTGCCAGGAGGCAAATCACATAAAGTCCATGTGTCATTTTCTATAAGTGCATCATATTCTGATTGCATGGCAGCCATCCAATTTTCTGAATTATGTGCTTCATCAAAAGACAGAGGCTCCTCAACATCATGTAAGCTAGACACAGCCAAAGCATAACAATCTGATGCATGGCGAGAGCCTGAACGAGTACGACTAGACAAAGGGGCATCCAATTACTGTCATGCAAAGTGTGCACCAGCCATTTTGGCATACCTCTAGCCTGCTCATTTTCACCCTTTCCTCATCAAGTACATCATGTACATCTGCATCAGTAATAGGCTGATCTAAAACATTTTCAGAAACCCCCATAGGCTGTACATTTGCCTCATTGGAACTTACGTTCATATTTCCACCACTGAAAAGAGGAAACAAAGTGTCATAAATGTCATGTGAGCTTACATTACTGTCTCTAGTACATGACAGCAAGGGCTGAATAGAATCTTCCACAAACACTACATCCCGTGAAACCAGAATGCGTTTTGTTAGCGGATGATACAACCTGTAACCTTTGCTTTCAGCACTATAACCAACAAAAATACATTTGACAGCCTTATCATCCAATTTTCTGCGCTGCACTTGTGGCACCAAAGCATATGCCAAACAGCCGAAAACACGCATGTGCTCAATGGAAGGCTTTCTATCATGCCATGCTTCATATGGAGTAATAGACTGCAAAGCTTTCGTAGGACACCTGTTTAGTACATAAGTGGCACACATGATGGCCTGAAGCCAAAAAGAATGCGGCAAAGCTTGACTTTTGACCATACATCGTGCCATTTCCGTAAGTGACCTGTTTTTCCTCTCAGCAACACCATTTTGCTGAGATGTATAAGGCACTGTACATTGGTGTTTTATCCCACGACTAGCCAGAAATTCATTGAATTCATGAGACATATACTCCCCCCCTCGATCGGAACGGAGGGTGCCCATAATACATTTCGAGACATTTTCAGCCATAGCCAGAAATTGTTTGAAGCACATAAAAACTTCGGACTTCTCTTTAAGCGGAAATACCCATGCATGCCTGGAGTAATCATCAATGAAAGTCACGAAGTACAGTTAGTTGCCCAAGGACGGAGTTTGCATGGGCCCACAAGCATCATTGTGCACAAGCTGCAACCTGCATGTGGCCCGAACTGAACCATCCTTTGGAAACTTAGAACGTTGCATCTTACCCAAAATACAGCCTTCACACAAACATGTTTGACAGGTGCTTCAAGAGGCTGCAAAGAAGCAACCATATCAAATTTCTGCAAATGCAACAAACTGGCAAAATTCAGATGACCAAAACGTGCATGCCAAAGTTTTGCATCTGAAATAGCCCTTGAATCTGCAACAGCATTTGCAAAATTTTATCCACACTTGTCATACAAAGTGAGCTTATATAGCCCATGGCACAAAAGCCCAGATGCAACAATTTCATCACCAAAACTGAGATCATGAACTGTACATCTGTCATCCACAAATTTGACTACAAGTCTAAGTCTAGCAAGTGCGGATACAGACAAGAGATTCTTCTTGATCCCAGGTACATAAAGTGCATCAACAAGTGTGAAGGAATTGCCATTAGCAGCAGTGAGCACAATCTTTCCAACTCCCTAAACCGGATAAGAGGCGTTGTTGGCACAAGTGACTGAATTCCCATTAGGGACAAACTCGAGAGAGGTAAACAATTCACGATGTGAGGTAATGTGCTTTGTAGCACCACTGTCGAAATACCACACATGTGAATCTGTAGCAACTGACAAGCATGCATCATGGACAGCAGGATTGTAAGTGCACTCTGCACTAAAAGCCCATTCTCCATCAACATCAGCAACACAGTCTCCTTTCACAGAAGACTCAACAGTGGCTGCATTTGTAGTGGAACCAGCATTTGCAGTGGAACCACCCTCTTCCTTCTGAGCCTCTTTGGCATTCAACTTAGGACACGACTTGATCAAGTGATCATTGGCTTTACAATAATGGCAACGCATCTTCTTTTTGCCCTTATCACCAGAATTTCCAGACGAATTACTGCCAGCAAAAGCGTTAGGAACAGAATTTTTGCCACTCGCAGCAGAACCATAAGAAGTGGTTGCATTACTGTTACCACCCTTTCTTTGAGAAGCAATAAAAGCCTGTTCAACTGCACGCTGCCTAGTCCTGTTTTTTCTAGAAAGTGACTCTTGCAACAGCAATGTGCATAATGCATCAAACTTGACAACTTTAGGATTTCCTTGGGTCATCAGTCTCCAAGTACTAGCAAAAGTCTGGTAGGAATTTGGTAAGGCATCAAGAACAGTCTGCACAAGGGAACTATCTTAAATGACTTCACCTGCAGAAATAAGTTGCTTATTGATATCCTTGACACTAGGAAGGAAAGTGTCCATATCATCTTCCTCATGCATAATCTTTGACTCCAGCTCTTTACGCAGCAAAGCAATTTTAGCCTCATTGCGGCTTGCATGAAGACCTGCTAGAATATCCCAAGCCTGTTTTGCAGATTTTGCTGAATGGATGTGAGGAACAATGGTGCGCTTCACAGACAACGCAATCAATGCATGAGCTTGCGCATCCTTAACATCCCAAAGAGCTTGTTCTACCGTAGGCAAAGCAACTCTAACAGCTGCAATCCTTGCAGCAAGACCTGCAACATCCTCAACATCGCCTACATCCTTAGAACCAGGACGTACATCGATGCCCTGCACAATGTTCCAGACACCCTTTGACACAAGAACATGTTGCATCATATAAGCCCACATAGGGTAGTTGTCCCCATCCAACCTGTCCTCAGCAGCAAACATCTTGAACACATCTGTGTTGTTGTTGTCAGCCATGGTAAATGTTGCACCTGATGTGAAAACTGCCCGAAAATAGGAGAAACGGAGCGGGAACAACCTGTGCTATATAGCACAAACCGTAGAAGACTATAAGGCACCTGTTATGCAGAAAGCGGTACTTACAGAAATTCTGCACAAAATGACAAAATAGCCTGTGTAGTACTGCCTGTAGTGGAAACGGAGGCCGAAATGAGCCCAAATCAAAAATCTGAGCAGACCAAGCTCTTCGAGCTTGTTCAAAATATTAGTCGACCTGCGAATGCTCGCCAAATCTCAATGAAATCATAGAAAGTGAGCAGGCATGTACTGGAGCAGCTGGCGACTAAGCCCGGGAGGACGCAACCTGCTCGGATACCAATTGTTGGAATTAGGGTTGCAGAGGAACACACACAGCTTGGTGAAGACGAAGGAAGCTTAAGGCACACAATAGAGAGTGTGTTACTTAGTGTGCAATGGAAAGATAGATAGCCCTAGAGTGATGGGCATATATACAAAGCACGGGGGAAAAAACCTCCTAAAGAGGGAAAAAATGCCCCGGCGGTTCTAGTGTGTTCACACACATCACTACCACATGTATATGGTAACAGTCTCTCTTGATGGGAGAAACTATAATACAAATGCCTATTGGAGGGGGGACCGACTCCATATGAATCCGGTCCTCAACTATTGTCATGTTCTCTAAATTGTCTCTCTCTTTCAAAAGTATTGTTCATGCCAAGTTAACTAAGTACCATGTTTATGTTGCTACCATCAATCAAGTTCACCCACTATGCTCACAAAGTAATCTCTCAAATGTGCTTCACCTAATTTCCTAATTCTGCTACTTTCAAAATTCATAGGCCATTTCCATTACATTCACCTACACCATCGTGCATAGCGCATGGCTCCACCTATGCCATCGTGCATGGCTTCACCTACGCCATCGTGCATAGCTTACGTGTAATCCTTGCGCCAAACTAGAAACCATGGTCTATCTCTTTGATGATTTTGAGTATTGCCAAGGGGGCCTTGCCCCCTTTTGTGGGAATGGCCACTCGGTGCTCTTAAGGGCACCCTGGACCAAGTAATATGAAAAGAGGGCAACGATGGTGGCAGATGATGAGACACAGAGGAAGCGAGAGAGAACTCATGCGTTGCTCTAAGCAATTGGCTTTAGAAACATTTTTGCAGCTCTTGCCAATGGGATTGTCTAGATGGTGCCCTCATCCAATTTTGTGTAGGCCACCCTCGCTTCCTTGTGCATGTAAGGGATAGATCCCATGGCCCTCTATCCTCTGTTTGCACCGCCTTGCATCCCTTGTAAGTAGGAGTTATTTCTTGCATGTGTATGCTTACCATGGGAGCTTTGACAAGATGGAGAGAGAAAGAGAGAGAGAGAGAGAGAGAGAGAGAGAGAGAGAGAATCCATGACTCCACACCTCTTCCCTATTGCACCTCTCCCCCTACGCTCTGATATTAGTCTAAGAGAGTAGGGACATTTGCATGCTCATAACCACCCAATCGTGCCATATATAGGCCGGCATGTGCTATATATGGACCCCTTTTACCGCATGAGTGTCTCTACCCTTGGTCTATCCAGTCCCACCTTAGGTCTGACATTGATAGATGCAAGTGCTCCTACATGCTTCTCTTCAAATGGTTCTTTGCTTATCCTCAATGGAGCCGATATTGAATACAACTCAACAATTAGTGTATGTGTTGTCACTCATAATGATCAGATAGAGCCCATCATGATTCCTTAACGCAATGTAGGAAGGAAAGAGAGATCTGCATTGTATGTTCTAAATGTGTCCTTATGGAGGTGTATTTGGCATTGGTAGACATAGTGGAGAAATTAAACACTCATGTTTCTCTCAAAGGGAAGGCTAACATTGAGGTCATCGACATTTCATCAAAGGAAGAAGGATTACACACAAAGCACCCACATCCTTCATACGTTTATAGGGATGAAGTAACTATTTGTGAGTCACCTTAGGAAGTGAAGATATCAAATCAAGGGTGTCTAGAAAAAGTTAAAAGTTTCATAAGCCTAGCATTGGATGTACCTTTGTTGACGGTGTTGGAACATGGGATTTTGTTCACCCAGTCCTAGTTTCAGTATGCAATCCTTTTTCTTAGTTTTGGTAATTTTTGTGTTTAAATCCAACAGTAGGCTTATGAAACTTTTACCTTGTTCCAGACACTCTTGATTCGATATCTTCACTTCCTGAGATGACTCATAAATAGTAATGAAACTTTTACCTTATTCCAAACACTCATAAAACTTTGTGCCATCAAGGAGATACCTTTGATAGGTATGTAGTGTATACCATGCATTGGCATGTTCGCATCATGAGGTGCTCAACCTTAAGCATAGTTCATGATAGGAGCCAATATCCAAGAGTTTGAATCCCTTGAATGTTTTTATTTTTGGCGTGTGCCGGTTTGACAAAGTATGCCAAAAGATACTTCCTATACTCAAGCGATCGTTCACCAAAGGGTTCATTGTCACGAGGTGAAGCTTGGGCACACACTACCACACCGCATTCTACACGGCTGACAAAAAAGGCCGAAAAAATACACAACATGCAGCTGCAATTGCGGATCCTGAACTAGGGGAAGATTGGTGGAGGTAACTCTAATGTGATTATGTTGAAAGAGAGAAAAGATTGCATTCTCGTTCTCATATGAAGATTGTGACATGTGTTTGTAGTTGCTTATGGACATAGACTGGAGCAAGAAAATCAAATGGGTAACAAATGATCGATTATATACCCTTGCATGTGCCGACCTACCGAATGAACAACAAAGCAACGTGCTAAGATCCTTGGTTAGCGACGACCCAACGATAATGTGATTATGTTGAAAGAGAGAAAAGATTGCATTCTTGTTCTCATATGAAGATTGTGACATGTGTTTGTAGTTGCTTATGGACATAGACTAGAGCAAGAAACCCAAATGCGTAACAAATGATCGATTATATACCCTTGCATGTGCCAACCTACCGAATGAACAACAAAGCAACGTGCTAAGAGCCTTGGTTAGCGACGACCCAACGACCTTATATCCGAGCCTAAAATCTGCATTAAGTAAGGCTTTTGTGATGTACTATTGCTAGAAAAAGAGTGTACTCTTAATCATGTTGATGTACTGTCATAGACGACCATGCTGTATTTTGCACATGGTTGCGACGAGAGACCTGGTGGAATCGACTTGTGAAAGAGGTAGTGAGACAATACTCACTACAAAAGAAGGCATGCCATCTCCCTCAAAATGACACCCTTGTGAACACTATATGAGAGTTGCAATCAAGGCACCATGGAAAATTGTACGAGACAGAGTGTGAACAATTGAAAGGTGGAATAAAAGCAAATAAGCAAAAACAGAAGGAAGGTACAGAGATGGCTATCAAATGGACATTATACGGTATATAATACTATTGATAATGAACATTCCCTGTTAGAGAAGTTCTAAAGTGACCTATATATATATTTTTGCAAACATATACCAGGTGGGCATGAGATTTGGGTTGGACAGATAGGATCCCCTTGACAAAAGAGTAGCTGAATGTAAAACATGTTTTATGTATGTATACGGAAGAACAATGTGCAGCATTGTGGCCCAAACAAGTATACGTCAATTGTCCTCTTTTCCTGGACTTCCCAAAAGATGAAGGAGTACGAGCGGCAGTGCGACGCGAGAGAGAGTGCGAGAAGAAGAGCACGACGATATGGTGAACTCGCTCTACTGTAATGTGTAGAGCATAGTGAGTTCTTATTAGGTTTTACAAAAGAATATGTGTACATACCTGGCGGCCCGCCCACTTACCTGGGCGACCACATTGGGCTTTATACCCCAACAACCTCCCACTTAAAGTCCAATGTGGTACTTTAAGTGTGAGAGAAGCTACTATACAAGCTAATATACAAGAGATGTAGAGAAGTGATTGTACTACCCTACACCTAACTGCTTGCGAAAATGCGCAAAGCTCTCTAAGGGAAGTCCTTTTGTAAGTAGATCAGCAGGTTTCTGTGGTGTGAACTTTGACAAGCTGAATTTTCTTATCCTCGAGCATTTCCCTGATGAAATGATACTCACATCCACATGCTTTGTCTTTGAGTGATAAACTGGATTGCGAGCCAGTTGTATAGCACTCTAACTATCACAATATAACACGGGCATCTCTTCTTTGATTCCCAAATCTGTTACTACTCGATTAAGCCAAATTGATTCTTTGCATGCCTCTGATGCTACAAACATATTCAGCCTCTGTAGTAGACTGAGTAACACAATCTTGTAATTAGAACGCCAATGATACTGCTCACCAACCAATGTAAAGGGACATACCTGACGTAGCAACTTTTGGGTTGTAAGTCACCTGCGTAATTGTGTCTTGTAAAACCCTTTTACACTTTGCTACCTGACTCCCATTCGTATACGCATACTCTTTGTAGCTTTCAGGTATCTCAATATTTCCTTTTACTGCCTCCCATGTCTTCTTGCCTGGGTTTGACATGTATCGACTTACTACTCCCACTGCAAATGCAATGTCTGGGCGAGTAGCAATCATTGCATACATCAAACTACCCACTGCATACACATATGGAATCTTATCCATTTCAGCCTGTTCTTCCTCAGACACAGGACAATCTTGTTTGCTAAGTTTCACATATGGTGGCAATGGAACACTCAATGCCTTTCCCTTCTCCATATTGAAACGTTGCAAAACCTTGTCAATACACTCTATTTGAGATAACCAAATCAACTTCTTTGATCTGTCTCTCTCAATGCGCATACCAAGTATATGACTTGCCTCACCCATGTCTTTCATGTCAAACGATTTTTCCATCTTTGACTTCAAAGCTGAAATTTCTTCCAAGTGCTTGCCAGCAATCAACATGTCATCCACATACAAAATAAGGATCAGCCAACTACCATCCTTAGCCTTCTTTGTATATAGACAGTGATCGAACTCACTACGTTTGTAGCCTTGAGAAAGCATAAACTTGTGGAACTTATGGTACCATGCCCTCGGTGATTGTTTTAAGCCATAAAGACTCTTTAACAACTGGCATACCAAATCTTCCTTGCCTTTCTCAACAAACCCTTATGGCTGCTGCATGTAAATTTCCACATCTAAATCACCATGCAAGAACGTTGTCTTGACATCCATTTGGTGCAACACCAAACCTAATATGGCAACCAATGCAAGAAAGCATCTCAATGTAGTCATCTTGACCATCGGAGAGAAGACTTCATCAAAGTCAATGCCTTGTTCTTGCTTAAAGCCCTTGGCAACAAGCCTTGCTTTGTACTTTGGCTGACTATCATGAGCGGTGATCTTATACCTGTAAACCCATTTACAAGGTAGAGCCTTTTTGCCCTGTGGTAATTTAACTAGCTTCCATGTCTGGTTTTTATGCAGAGCTGTCATCTCTGACTGCATGGCCCATTGCCAATTCTCGGAGTCCTTCATTTGCACTGCTTCCTCGTAACATGAAGGCTCATTGCAATCAGTCAACATGACATAGTTCATAGATGGAACAAACCGATCAGGAGGTCGCGTGATACGTCTATATCTACGCAAAATAGGTGGCTCAGGCTCAGCCACAACCTGTGGTTCCAATCTATCCTGTCCTTGCTCCTCTTGAGCCCTGACATTTTGTCTTGCACGTGCAAGTCCATCTTCTTGGAAGACAACTCTTCTAATCTCCTCAAACCTCTCTGGTTTAGAATGATATTTGGATTCATTAAAGTGAACATCATTGGTGCGGATAACCTTTCTGGATTCGGGATCCCAAAGTCTGTACCCCATCTCATCAGAATTACTATAGCCTAGAAAGATGCACTTTCTACTCTTTGGCTCAAGTTTGTTCCTAAATTCCTTTGGAACATGAGTATATGCCTCACAGCCAAAGACTCTGAGATGCTTGTATGAGGGCATTTTGCCTGACCATACCATCTCTGCCACTGAATCACTGTCTCTCTAACACTGTAAGCTATGGGTAAACTTGTCTTGCACCTGTACTGTCTTTCATTGTCCTGTCACTGTCCTGTAAGCATAGACTGCGACAATGCCTCAACGGCAGTAAAGCAAAGATGCAATCCCAAGTGTCTAACTCACAGTCAATACATCCTAGCTGCCTATCTAAGGGTGCTCGAGCGATCGCTCCAAGACCTGTATCACCGAAAGGATCTCAACATTCGAGAATCCCCCAGCTCAATAAAACCTCACTCGACCCTCAAAAAAGGCTGCAGTAAATCTAACAGTACATAGACTTCTCACAAAATCATACATCCACAAATTTCCCACTGTATGCTGTAACTGTTGCGGCGGTTGTTTGCTGCGTGACTCACAGCCAGCAAACCCTCAACAGACATACATCATCTCTGACAATACGTCCCATGTGGAAGTAACTGCAATGTCAGGATGAAATCTGGAATATCAAGCAGCAAACACAAGCTACCTGATGAACTGGTGGATGTCGCCTACAGTCTGTGTGTAGGTGCGCCCGTGTCGTATGTGACACGCCTCCAAGAATTGTAAGCCGTCCTTTGTTGTGTAGATAGCCACAAATTAGCACTCTGGAAGTGCAGATATCCTCAGCACTTGCAGTCGTAGGCCGAAACCCCAAAATTGCAGAGTCGGATCTGCACCCGCCGAGACCACGTAGTCGAAAATGGCCTGCGCAGATCTTTGTTGAAGCCGAACGGTGGCCGAGATGACCTCAGAATCAAATTCTGAGAACACCAAGCCCTAGCGGCACTCCCACAGGATTTTGGGGCAGTGTCTTCGCCTGTCGAATCTCACTCCAATCTGAGAAGGTGACTCTGGCTACCTGCAAATGCTACCCCGAGCCTCGATCTGAGCTCTAATACCAGTTGAAGGAGTACGAGCGGAAGTGCGATGCGAGAGAGAGTGCGAGAAGAAGAGCACAACGATATGGTGAACTCGCTCTACTGTAATGTGTAGAGCATAGTGAGTTCTTATTAGGTTTCATAAAAGAATATGTGTACATACCTGGCGGCCCACCCACTTACTTGGGCAACCACATTGGGCTTTATACCCCAACAAAAGATACCTTTCCCCCTGAGGAACGAGAGTAGTTCAAAGAGGCAGAGGCCTCGGAAGAGTGACGAGGCAGCAACAAGAGGTAAAGACATTTAAATGAATAGACCATTACCAAGTTATATTAGTTTAAGTCCTTAATGCAATCATAAATAGGGCAAGAATCTACGTTCCTTACAAGGAAAAGAGATTGAAAACGAGGACACACATATGGAAGATGAGGAGGAGGAGGATGAACTACAAAGCCCAAGACACAACGATGGTGAATCTCCATCACAGTTCCTCAAAGATGAAGACAAAAGTGATATGCCACCATATCCATCTCCGGAACCTACAAGAGCCCTGTAGTCTACCCAAGTAAGTATTTACCTAATCTTCATGTTCTCTTACTGAAAAAACAAGTCTCTAATAACAATCGGGTTATCTATATATTGTACACAAGCGAACAGTGCAAAAAAGGACAAATCTCGAATCAAAGATACCAATGCTAGTATATCTGGTTCTTTACCTGGTCGAGAGGTAGACACACAATCAGTGGGAGAGAACGTGTTGGCTAAAAGGTCCTTGTCAACATCAATTCTCAATGCTTTCATAAAAAATCAGGAGCCTCACCAAGACACCCAGCCATCTAAATATTTCCCAAGCCCTTCCCAACAACAACATGGACCCTTGCCATCTTCCCCTCCCAATCAAGTACCTGAGGCTGACGAAGCACCGAAAGAATCTCATGTCCAATACTATGAAGAAATCTCAACACATATTGACATGCTTCGTAAGTTAAAAATAAACATTGTGATGATTGATGCTCATGAAGCAGGGTTTATGATGTATCGGGTGCAATATTCTGTCATCTACCCACCAACACAAGCGTCATTGGGATAACACCAGACAAGATCCCCACATGGAATCATATTGAGGTCAATCAAATAGAGAAAATTTTTGGCCTTGTCATTGAGTACCTTGATGATAAGGGAAATTTGGTGGTGTTATGTCGCCGAGAACATGCATGGAGCTTAGCAAGCTTGGCCCCTCAAAATGGATACTGAGTTGACCATATTGTCATGGTTCTTTGTGAAGCTCCATTCAACGTTTATGGCGTTGTTCAGGTAAATAATCTACCAACATGGTTTGTAAGATGGTAGAGTGTTTGGTTGAAGTTTTCATTACAGCTCTTAATCTCCGCATATGCGATGCTTGGAAATAGTACTACTATGCAAGATTGGGACACTCAAATTAGGTCAGTGTCTTGATTCGGATGTGATCATGGATTACTTCACGGATAGACAATGGCAGGGCAAAGAGACGGCTCGCCTTGGCAATGTATGGCCTACATCCTCGACATCTTCACTTCGAGAGTATTTGAATTTTTAGTTTACTAAACTTGTGTTTTGAATGTTGCAATCTTTATAGGAGGCTTGGAGAGAAGTTCGGCTTTACAAGAGAAGCCGCTCTCTCTCTCTCTCTCTCTCTCTCTCTCTCTCTCTCTCTCTCTCTCTCTCTCTCTCTCTCTCTCTCTCTCTCTCTCTCTCTCTCTCTCTCTCTCTCTCTCTCTCTCTCTCTCTCTCTCTCTCTCTCTCTCTCTCTCTCTCTCTCTCTACAGACGAAGGGAATGTAATTCTTCAAATCTTTGCAGGATGTGAACTACTTGTACGTCCAGCACTACGAATGGATCGACACGTTGTATTGCTAGATCAAGAAGCATCAGTGGAAGAATTACAGTATCTAAGCAATGGTAAGTGTAAATCCTAAACTAGTAGTACAAAGTGGTAATTTATAATGACTCTAAAGAAGGCTTGTTTGGCAATTGGTCTTCATGAAGGCATAGGGCACCTCCTCCTGGCCATGCAAAAAGGAAACTCATTGTGTTCGATGTGAATGGTGTCCTCTTGAAACACTGGCGATGGGAGAGTGTTCCTTCCTATGCTGCAAATATGCATATTATAGGGCGAATGGTTGTGTCCCTGCAACCGGACCTATTACTATTGCTTAGAGTGATGTTCGAGCTTTCTAATGTAGGGTTGTGGAGCTCGATGCAAGAACAAAATCTCATCCTAATTATGGAGTTGATAAAAAGTAAATATGAAGACGTCGAGTATGGTAAGACATTTTTTAAGTTTTACTTGCATCAAGGACACTGTAAAGAGAGACACAACGATGGTAGAAATTCATCATTCAATGTGCTGTTTGTGAAGAACTTTAGATCTCAAATGGTTGCACCATACATCATGGATCCTTTCGACATTATTCTAGTAGATGACAACCCTAAGAAGGCAATCGAAAACACACCTCACACACTATTCACCTTGAGAAGTTATGAGGGAGCGAGCAATGACAATGTGCTCCTCATGAATTTACTCCCATATCTAGAAGGTCTACATGCATATCCTGGCTTAGCATCGAATTATGTCAAGAAGAAGCCTTTTTGAAAGGGTAAGCAAAGTATGTCATAGGCTCTAAGTAATAGGTAATTGTTTACAATGTCTGTCAACCATGAAGTTCAAACAAATCTTGAATAGTAACTAAACTTTTGTTGAATAACAATGTGTCTAATCTCTCTCTGAATGTAGTTTCTGCAGCGAAGGACGGGGAAGTAGAGAACACAATCGAGTTGGCACGCGGTACTGAAGGAGATGGTGTCCATGGCACGTAAGAGGAAAGGATGAGAGGGCCCAATTAAATGTTTGGACCATCTTGTTTAGTACTATACATTGTAACCTAAAGGCTTCAATGCAGCACTATTTTTTTTGAATCGTCCTTTGGAGTACACTCGATTCTTTTGTTATTTTTTTATCGGGGTTTAAACATCAAAATGTGATCTACGCCTTTGTTGAAAAGATTGATAATGAATGAAGTTTGAAGTATGGACGCCATTAGAAAAATGTTTGAATATTAAAGTGCTCATGAAGTGATTGAGTCATAAGATTTGTACAAGTTTTATGATTGCCAATATTGTTGTTAAATAGTGAAATCAAACCTTCTTTTATGTTTGATGGGTGCTGATGTATATACATATCATGAAATCTTAACACACCAAATATGAAGCCATTCGGACAGTGGGATCTATTGTTTTGGGACCGAATCAAAAATTCATCGTTTTCGTCCAAAAAAGCAAATCTTGTTGCAAGAGGATCCAATCAAAAGCTATTTCTTGTTTGATGTGTGTTGAGGTATATACATATTATAAAATCTCAATACACCAAATAGGAAGCCATGCGGATTTAAGAAGCTTCAAATTTATGCTCGAGACCAAAAAGCGTAGTTTTAGCTTTAAAAAACGCTAACTCCTTATTAAAATGATCAACTCATAAGTTTTTAACATGTTTGGTGGATATCAATGTATATACATAGTACAATTCACTCCACACCCAATATGAAGCCATTAAGACACCTCAATCTCCTGTTTTGGGGTTGAATCAATAATCAGTCGTTTTCGTCAAAAAACGTCGCTCTTGTTGTAAGAGGGTTCAGTCAAAAGCTCTTTCTTGTTTGATGTGTTCTGATGTATATACATAGTGGACGTAAGAATCTTTAAACTTATGCTCGAAACCAAAAAACGTAGTCTTCTTTTAAAAACGTTAACTCCCGTTAAATTGATCGAGTCATAAGTTTTTAACATGTTTGGTTGATATCGATGTATATACATAGTATAATATCTCTGCACACCAAATATGAAGCCATTCGAACAGTGGGATCTCTTGTTTCGGGGCCAAATCAGAAATTCATCATTTTTTTGTCGAAAAACATCAAACTTGTTGTAAGATGGTCCAATCAAAAGCTCTTTATTGTTTGATGTGTGTTGATGTATATACATAGTACAACGTCTCAACACACCAAATAAGAAGCCATTCGGACTTAAGAATCTCCAAATTTATGCTCGAAACAAAAAAATGTAGTTTTCTCTTAAAAACGCTAACTTCTAAGTAAATTGATCGAGTCATAAGTTTTTAACATGTTTGGTGAACATAGATGTATATACATAGTACAATGTTTTTGCACACCAAATATGAAGCCATTTGAACACCTAAATCTCTTGTTTCGGGGCCGAATCAAAAATCGATCGTTTTCGTCAAAAAACACCAATCTTATTGTAAGAGGGTCTAGGGCCGAATCAGAAATCGATCGTTTTCGTCAAAAAACACAAATCTTATTGTAAGAGGGTCTAGTCAAAAGCTCTTTCTTGTTTTATGTGTGTTGATGTACATATTATAAAATCTCAACACACCAAATATCAAGCCATTTAAACTTAAGAATCTTCAAATTTATGTCCGAAACCAAAAAACGTACTTTGCTCTGAAAAACACTAACTCCTGAGTAAATTAATTGAGTCATAAGTTTTTTACAGCATAGATTTCACGGCCTAGTAGGACTAACAGGGGAATCTGGGGAAAATTGGTTCGGGAAGTTTGGGTATAAATATCCAAGGTAAACTAAAACCACCTCATTTCCACTTGCAGCCTTTGCAGAGAGAGATTTCGACCTCTTTCGCACGACTTTTCCAAAGCCCACAATTGACCATTTTCAGCGCCGTCTCACACGAGACATGAGGGATAAGTTCTTTACTCGTCAATGATCCATTTTGTACGACCGGTAGCTAGTCTAAAGCCCTAGAACAAACCCTAGAAATCGAGCAGTGCACAAAAATTACGACCAAAAACTAACCATAGCGACCTGTCAGCTCGACCACATCAGATGGGATGTGAACTATAGCATGTCCTAACTTAATAGAACCTTTCTATATCATCGTTGGACGATATGCCGCGACAGACGTCAGCATAGCGAGAACTCACCTAACATATAATTTCAACTGAGGACAAAGCTCGACCCGCAGGCGCGTGGAAGCAAGCAAAGGGTGTCAACCTCTACTCGATCGACTAATGACTACTTCCTACAGAGATATCAACTCTACATGCCATCGGTTCTGTGAATGTGAGAGTCTCCTGTGATGCTACTGCAAGCCAAAAGCCCATTAGACGTTCTCGAAACGTTACGAAACTTGAGGGATATTCTATTAACACCAATAGGCCACTCTCCCTAAGGTCCGTGACCAAAAAAACCTACTCAATAGCCTCCGTGCAGAAACACGTAGGATGTCTGGCCGGTTTTTGCAGGTCGACGTTTCCAAAAACTAAAGTGCCTAATGTGTAGCTCTACTCGCTCTGATCGCGTGGATATGCTGAAATGCAAAAACGGACAACAATTACTCACCGAAACTCCAAAAGTAGCTCGCGGGTGAATCTGCCAAAACACAGACGAACCCGCATGATGTAAGCATCAACACATAGCTCTCCTCGTGGGCAACACACTGCTGCTCTTTGTTTGCGATTCCGACCACCGTAGCTCCTGTAGCACACACACACACTCTCTCGCAATCTCCCAACGACACCGAAGATCAAATTTATTAGAAGTCTTTTTACAATGCTTTAGGTTTTGGCTTATATACTAAGCCTTAGAAAACCTAATGTCCGACCAAAATGACATGATTTGTCCCTAGGCTTCTATAAAGCTTAATTACAACACCATGAGCTGGCTTTGCTCATCCAACAAGCATCTGTGGCCAAAATACAATTGCCGACTTAAAATATGAAGTTCCTGTAAACATTACAAAAGTGGCCGTAATGGCTCAAAATAATAATAACGGGATATTCGATGATGTCCATGAGCTTGTATCTTCACATTACAGCATCCATCTTCGTCTTCATCACTTCATCATCATCTTTATTTGAAATCTTTAGAGAATCTTTGAGGAATCTTCATGGAATCTTTGTGGAAGCGTTGTTGAAAGGTTGACCTTTCAACACTCTCCCCCTCCGAAGTCTTGTCGTCCCCGACAAGACCCTATGTCTGCAGTGGCCTTGACGAGTGCTTCATGTTTTGGTGTTGGTTGAAACTTTTGTTGTTGCAGTTGCTTCTACCAGATGCTTTGTATGTTGTAGAGGTACCTTTTTCTTGTACATGTAGTGTAGTTGAAGCCATAGCTCTCCCCCTCTGATTGGTTGTTGTAGCGTGAATAGGTTGAGTGAGGTTTGTTGTTGCAGCAAGTATTTATCTTGGCAGCTCTGTATTCTTTGTTCTTTGGGTGTCATCTTGCATGTGTACCTGTAATCTTGAAGCCTTTTTGAATTGTTTCTGGGCTGCTCCCCTTGGATCCTATAGATGATGAGCATGTAGTTGTTTAGGGATGTCGTTGGTCTACTTTTCTGTGTTTTTATAAGAAAAATAAAATAGTAAAAATAAAATGTGGCGTATATTACAAAATGAAGGTCTTGGAACCTGGATAGGACTAGAGGGAAAAAACCCAGTGGGAAAAAAATGCCTTTAGTCACCATTAAATGTGAGGCTATATGTACTTATGTTTGATGTAACCGAGTTTTGTTGAGTTAAAGTACTTATGGCCGTATGGCTACTATTACTGGATATACAGTGGATAAGTGTTAGTAGCTTGAAGTCAGAGTCATTGTTGTTGAGCAATTGCTTATGAAACCTGTTACCACTTCGTCATCGTCATTTTGTTGTGTAAGTGCATGGGTGGAACACAAATCGTGTCAAATGCAAATGTCCAATGATGGGACATTATATATGCTTGCACAGATAGATGCATGGGAAACAATATGCGGTGCGAGAGGAGTTTGAATGGGTGCTTCCAGGAGTGAACGTAGCTAGAGAAGCAAAAAAATATATATTTGACTTCAAGAGCTGCCGTTACTCACAAGAAGGGTTTTTGTTGACGAGGTTTTTTCCACTCTCCTCACTGTGTTCATGTGCGTGAGTGTTTTCTAGACTACTCCGCCACTCCACCATTTAAAATAGTAGACTTTGACTCTTATGCTTACCTCTTCCAACATGAGTGACATGACTTTATGTATGCTCAACTCTCCAGCTTGAGCTAAATATCTAGACTCATAGACCACAAATAATATTAAGACATGAAGCTTGGGTCTAATGCTTGCTCATTTAGTGGCTCAGCTGCCCGACTCTGGACTCTTATGCCATTATTTTTATGGCGACTTGACTTACTCTAGGGAGCTTTCGACCAAGAATAGGTTTTGAAATTCAAAACTCCCATCCTCGAAGAGAGGATTTGTAAAGGACCATACTGGCAATATTGGTTTCTTTTGCCATATCTGGGTGACCTTGGTTGTCAAAATTTCTTTTTTTTGTTGTTGGTCCCTTGGTTGAGAAGATTGGCTCGCTCCATTCCCCGTAACACTTTTTCTATCATGTCTTGACATTTCTTGAGAGCTCGAGATGACTTCAATCTTCTTCGTTATTTGTTGTTCTTTTGGCACCCATTTGTATGTGCATCGTGTGATTAGCGTGTCTTTGCAGATATCCTTTGCCTTGACTGTGACATTGTCCTTGATTTTGCCTTCCGTGAAATTGCGATTATTTTCAAGCTGAAGTCGTTTGCTTGAAGAATGTTTACCTGGCATCTTTGGTAGCCAGATTCTCCGATTTCCTTGATAGTAACCTTGTGCTTGAAGAATTGTAGATGGCACTTCCCATGATGTTTTTGATGTCTTATTGAGATGTACAAGAGTGCCATTTTTGGGATTATTTATCGATGAAGTCCTTTGTTGGTATGAAGGCCAATTGGATTTGAAATTTCCTGCCTCCCTTTGGTGAGCCTTGTTGGTTGGTCTCCTTTGGCGATATAATTATGAGCTTTGTTGTTTTTGGGGACGCTTTTTGAAACCTTTATCCACCACATAAGCCGAGGTCTGTGGTTTTGGTAACCAAAGTTTCTTTTGACCCTCATAATAGCCTTTCTCTGCTAAGTTGTAGTGGGAGGCTATCCATCCCATGTGTTTACCTTTCATCAATCGGCTAGGCTCATTTACCCATATTGGGTCCTTGACCTTGATTTCTTCAGCTTTGATGTATACCTTTAAAGATTTTTATCGACGATGATCTCGCAGTGTAGGGTATTTTGGTTGAAAGATTTTCTTTGGAGTCTGTCTTTCGTGTGGAATCATGTGGTCAGTTGATGTCGAAGCTCTGTCTTGAACTTTTCGGGGCTGGATTGAAGACTCTGATTTAAGGGGTTGCTTTTGTTGGTAGGACATTTGTGGGCTCATTTTGGCTTTGCCTTTGTCGGAAGCCGATAATCTTGGAGCAATAGTAGGTTGGATTTCTTGAGAGCTAGTCGTGATGACCATTGTTGAAAATCCAGGTTCTTCTGCCAATGTTTTTTTCCATTGCTTGGACAAAATCAAATGTGTAGTCATTTTCGATGAATCCACCACTAGGAATTTGTCTTTGATTACCTTTGACCGTAGTTTAAGGGAAGCTTCTGCAATCCCTAAGCTTGTGACGGCTATTCCATGTGATATAGGAACCTGTACTTGAATTTCATACAGTTCTGGCTTACCTAGAAGTAACCATAGCCCATAAGACATGACATTAGTCGTGGCAGTGCAATCTATCTCTGCTGTAAAGTTGAATTTCAGTTTCTCATACACATCCAACGAGAATTTAATCTTCTTGTTGGCTGCCAAGTAACTGATGTCCTCTTTGCTTTTGGTACTTGTCTTGGACTTTTGTGCCTTGGAAGCTTTGTCATCCTCTTGTATGTTGAACTTCTTTGTCATTTGACTGGTTGTAGCATGTCCCAAGTGCTTACTATCTTCTGCTGTAGCTGCTTGTTGGTGTTCATTGCTAGTTTCTGACTGTGACACCTTGATTCTTGATTTCAGAAGCTCTCTGTCACTATTTACTTCTTCTAGCACTTGAAGGTCATTCAATGGTGACTTTTCTTCTTGGAAATGTTTTGAAGCTTGTGTAGTAGGATGTTGAGGTTTACTCTCTTCTTCTGATGCAATGGTCGCCGTGGCCTTTGGTTTCCATTGTTCCATGGGTTTTTGTAGAGTCTCTTCTTGAAAATATTCATTCATATCCTGTATTGCTTGTCCTTGGTAGTCAATCTTGGACTCAGTCATTTCCTGTTCTTCTGTCCATTGTATGTCTTCAGTTACATATTCTTTTAGCTTCTCATACTCTTTGATTTGTTCAATCACCAATGAAGAGTCCACAATAGAAAATTTATTTGGTAGACTTTCAGCTTCATCCATTGACTCTATTTGCATGTCTTCCACTTGTGACTTGGCACTAAGAATTTTTGTTACCTCTGCCACCTCTTCTTGTGTTGGCTCACTATCGTCAGAATCTTGGCTTCTTTTGCTCTCGAACCTTGAACTACGAGCTTCATCTTCATCACCTTGTGGATGCTCTGACTTGTCCTCACTGAGGTTCCTTAAACGATCTTGAATCAGCTGATTCAATTGATCTTTTTTGAATGCCTGATTCTCTATGATAATGTCGTTGACACCCTTGACTTCAAGCAACTGTGTCTTGAGCCTATCTTTTGTGCTCTGCGACAAGATCTGCTTCTTTTTCAGAGATCTTGTTGGGGATTCCTTCTTCCGTTCCCTTGTTGTCACTGTCTGAACTTTGCTTTTGGCTTGTTGCTTCTTCTTTTCCATGTAGAGCTTTAATGGGCAGTCCTTCACTAAATGACCAATGTCACATTGGTCGCAATATGTTGTTATCTCAACATGTGCACCCTTTGGACGAGGCAGCTTTCCATAATACTGCTGATAATGGTTTCCTGTGGTATCTAGATACAGATATGACCTCTTCTTTGCATGCATGAACCTGTAGATTACGACTGACTTAGGTGTATCCACTGGCTTTGTCTCTTTATCCTTCATCGTCTTGTCCTTGAGAAGCTGAAAATAGCTTCCATTATTGCTTGCATACAAGATCAAATCACTATCCATGCTTTCTAGCAGTTGTGATGCTAATTCTTCTATCAGTATATGGTCTTTGACGTGGGGCTTCTGCATAGCCTTAGGGATATGTTTCCGAGTTGATTTTGGCGAGTTCTGCACCGAGGGTGAAGATTGAACCGAATCTTTGTTTTCCGTTTCCCTTGATGATGCTTTTGGACGGGGTCCAAGTATGTGACTTACAGGTTTCCCACAATTGCTAAACCCATCCATATTTTTCACATCGGCTATTTCATAGTGCCTATCGTATTTGTCGACCACAATGACATCTTGACCTGACCTTTTATATTGGGCATTGTGAATTTCCAGTGGTCTCTCCTCCGGCTTGGCATCTTCCAATGCTTCTTGAAATTCCACTTGGACTCCTGAAAAGGACACTGCTTCTTGTAAAACTGGACTTCTTAATCCCGCTCTTGAAGATATAGGGTCTCTTTGTTGAGTTTGAACTCCCACCATCCGAGAGGGTTTCATATCTGATGTTGGCATCTGTTTAATGCCTGATGATATGACTTCTTGTGCTTTGTTAAGTAGCTCTTGAGACCAAGCTAGTTCTTTTTGAAGTTGGGCGATCTTCATAGCTGGTACCTCTTGTGCTAGTGCAGTGCACGAGACTTGTGTTCTGTCTTTCCATGTTGTGTATTGTGTTGTGCCTTGTTGTGTGTCATGTGGTGTGTCACTCATTTGTGTAGTGACAGCCGTAGGTGTCAATTCTTCCCGGTGCGTAGTTAGAGGTAAACCCATGACGAGATGGTATACATTACCACCTTTAGACATGTAATCTTCTCCTCTTGAGCCAAACGCTTTTGCTATAAAGTAATGATTGTTTTCTACAGGAACTTCATGACTTGTGACAGCCCTGTAGTATCGACCGTCTTCATCTCCATAGAGGGTACCAAATTTCTGTTTTCCATCTTGTGCTTTGTACAGAAAAATACTTGGAGGATATGTGTAGATATCTGTAAGTTGATCATGTACAACATTTCTATCTCATTGTCGATGTATTTTTCGTGCCTCATGTAAATTGATCCCAGACAGTCTTCCATGAAATTTGGATGTGGGTGTAGTACATTCTTCACTGTTTCAACTTCCACATATTGAGATTTCTGAGTTTCCTGTGTATCTTTCTTTGTCTTGATGTACAAATTCCGATTTTCATCCTCATAGCATGGCAGTCCTTTGTAGTATCCAATCAGATAGATCCGAATTTGCTCTCTTGTAATATCTGTGGATGTACTTGAAGCTTCTTCCTGACTAGTCTGATTCCTTTGAGACGCCATTGCTTTCGTCTTGACTCCCTTGTTGTACCTGTTCAGTGATAGCTCTAATTGCTTGCCTCAATGCTAATAAAAATTATTAGCACCCTTGTGTCGATCTTTTTCGCTTGAGGTTCTTCAGCTTTTGTGGATGCCTTAATCTCTGAGTTTTCTGAATTGGGCTTTGCTTGCACTGCTTGAACTTCTTAGCTCCCTTGCTTGCCAAGACTGATACTGTCTTGTCTGGCTACTTGCTTTTCCTAGAGCTTTTTAGTAGGCCTCGATCTAGTGGAAGCACTGTGATAAGTTATGCAACTTACCACTATACTGCAATGACTGCTCCCTTTGTAGCGATTCTTGAGTCGAGCTAACCTGTGTTCACTTTAGCACACAATCTGCAAAATTCTATTTAGCTGGCAAAACTTTTTCACAATGAATGAAAAAATCCTTGATGTACCTTTGACGGCCACACTTGTTCCTTGAGCACCTTCCAGCGGGTGACCAATGGTTTTCCCAAAAGATAATTTCAATCTGCTAACTTAGCAGTCTTCAAAACCGTGATCGTTTTCTCACAATTCTTTCGAAATGTCGGTTTTAGACACTCCTGACTTCCGAATGCATATTGAGGCCTTAAACGATGTTTTTTTCAAAGTTGAACTAAATGGTTTCTTTAGGCATACATTTAGTTCAAGTTCTGCTCTAAGATCTGTAGTGTCGCTCTCAAGCTACGTTTTGACATAAAAGCTTTTCCGATCCGATATCGTTTGTGAAAGTTATGGCCAAAACAGTGAATTGCATATTAGAATGGTCAAAATGAGTCCAAATTCAATTTTGAAAAAAGATTTGGGATCTCTGTGACACTGTGAACACTCCTATATGATCAAAATTACAGTTGGACCCTAAAACTGGCCTAGAGACATCCTACGCGTAGGATGTCTATATGCTCAAAATTGAACAAACTTTGGTCCAGAGACTCCCCTTGAGTCCAGCAACACAATGGTATGCTCAGAATTTTATTTGGACCTGAAAATGGCCTTGAGACATCCTACGCGTAGGATGTCTTTTTGCTCAGAATGACTTGAAATTTTCACCCCAGCTTCTCCTTGATGTGCTGATCACAGTGGTGTGCTCATAGGTTGGTTTGGAGTCCTAAATAAAGCTGAAGACATCCTACGCATAAGATGTCTAACTGCTCAGATTTTGTCCAAACTTGCACTGTAGCTTTCCCTTGATGTGCTCAACTCACAGCTATTTTTACTTTTTGATTCTGACACCTATAGGTTGGTCAAATGATCAAGAATCTGTTCCAAAAGCCTGATGTCTGTTCTGATGAATTTCCAAGTCAAATCAGCTCCAAATTTGGACCAAATTTGACTAGGAGGCTTGCCTAAGGCTATATGACAGCATGATATGGTCACAGTAGAATTTTGGTTTCAGAATTATGCAGTAGACATCCTACGCGTAGGATGTCTTTTTGCTCATAATGAACCCAAATTTGAACCACAGACTCTCCTTAAGATGTTGATCACTGTGGTATGCTCAGAATTTTGTTTAGAGTCCAAAATCACACAGAAGACATACTACGCGTAGGATGTCTTTTTGGCCTATTTGACCCCAGACTTGTCCCACAGCTTCCCCTTGATGTCAGCAACCCAGTGGTATGCTCAGATTTTGGTTTGGATTTCAAAAGATCCCAATTTTAGATGTTCTTGCCTTTTTTTCAGTCAGAAGTGCTAAAGTCCGCTTTGAACCCAATTTTCTCACCCAAATGAGGTGAAACCCCTTTCAGTCACTCAATATATCATTCAAGACATGTTCATGCAGCCATATTATGGTTTTGGTCTTGGAATAATGCCTTGGCACAATTTGGGTAGGATGTCTGGCAATTTCAGTCTATCTGGCCTTATCCTATCAAGATATGGTCAAGTTCCCCCTTCCAGGTGAAAATAGGGTAAAACCTACCTTCTGAACACAATGGTCAGCTCAGAATTTCAAAATTTCCATGTGCGCTCCTTGCCGCACTGTCGAAGCAAGGGACTTGCCAATACACCGTGTGCGAGCCACAAACGGCTCCAAGCACACAACAAGCCTAAACTAGCAAGCTCAAGAAAACAAAGGGTGTGTCACTCACCGCTCTACGCTCGCCTTCGTGGTGGATTCCTCGCCGCGATGAAGAAGAAGCTGCAGTCGTGCCGCGCTCAACCGCTTCGCCGCCGTCGTGCCTTCGTAATGCTCGATCGCACACACACTCTCCCTCTCTCTCTCTCTCTCTCTCTCTCTCACACACACACACAAGGAGGTGAAGAAGAAGAAGATGGAGATGGAGCAAGAGCACTCTTCTATTGCAAAAATGAGAGAATGAGTAAAAATTAGGTTTAGTTGGCTTTTATAGAAGCTCACCCCATTCACACTTGGGTGCCCATGCTTAGCCAACTAATCCCTTGAATGTCCAAGTTAAAGTGCGCCTCTCATTGGCGATCACTCTTACCCTTTTCCTATTGGTCCGACAAGCCCGGTACCTGACTCTACTTAAATAAATAATACGCGTCCATCGTAGGTGATGGGGTGTCCGTGAGCCGTGAGGGTTAACATGCCCCCCTTCCTGATGTAGATTCCGTCCTCGGAAGCTATTGAGTTGAAGCAAGTTTGTCGAGGTGGAAGAGCATTTGAGATGAATGTCCTTAGCCTTCTTTAGTCACTGCAAAATCAAACAACATTGGCACAGTAATTGCATTCTCTTAAAAAGCATATGCAGTTTTAGGTAGACAAATTGATTGGTCAAAGAATTTCAAACAATTTGTTAGCAATGAACATTAAATTGCAATGTAATCAAAGGCATAAACAGATGTAAAGGTAGAAAATTAAACAAGTCTGGGGTCGCTAATTTGACGGTCGAAAGGCACTAGAGATCGAATATTAATACCATGGGTAAGCTTCTTAATTTTCTGTGGTCAATTAAGTTGTTTAATCGCGAGAGCCAAGTATTCATGTTCGAGGGCTGACTAGAGGCTATACCTAGAAAACCTTGTAGTTAAGCTACCATAAAAGGAATTTCTCATGAAATCATCGCCTGACTGATTACTTTTTCTTTGACCCCCCAAAGTCTGTTCACATTGATTCAATTATGATGTGTGTGCTTATTTTGTATGCCTTGGGTTTTTTGCTTTTCAAGGAAACGCGCCTACACTGGGAACCTCTAGGGCTCTAGTACCATAGGCAATACATGTGAGTGAAGTACCAAATCAAGCTGAGATTTCTCTTCCAGTGTAAGATTTTACATTGTGGCACTTTGATTTTTTGCTTGTTCATTTTCAGCATTTAAATTTTGTAACTTTGGGGGGTCATATAACACTGTTACCCTCCCCAGGCTCATCACATTAGTAAACTCCCTTTATAATACTTAAGCTAAAGGTCAATAGGGTTAAGCCCACTAGAAAGCCCTAGTACATTTCATACAATGCTGCCTAAATCGGATTAAGAACCTAAGTAACCATTGCTTATTAGGAAGGCATTCCCCATGGTATTAAGAGAAGATTTCTAATACCTAGCTTGGTCAAACTAGCTTAGTCGGACTGCTTGATTTTTAAACCTAGACAAGTGATTATAACAAAACACTACATTGAATTAAATGTTTGATACTAAGCAAATGCACTGAATATTATGCTACCAATCACAATCAAAGCAGACAAACATGGATGCAAAAAGATAAGGGCAATGCTAATGGACAAGAAACACCTGTTTGTGTTGATGGTCGCGCTTGATTTGAAGAGTGAGTCGAGATAAAGATTCCATGAAGGTCCAAATCCTATCAATAGCAACACGCTCCTGTACACACTAGGAAACAAAAGGAATACCTCCAGGAGGCACATTAGTGGGAAAAGAGAACTTTGCTAATCACTCAACTCTAAAACAGAAACACTCCTATCGTACTAATCTTACCTACCCTCCATCACTCAAGTGATGAGGATCAAAGGTGTTTTATGGCATAGGTTTCTATTTCACTGTACCAGATGTGACATGTGTAGGTCTGAGTCAATGTTTTGACTTTTATTGTGCATACTCGTTTGCTAATTGCTCTTGCTCCTTTTTTTTTTTGTGAGTATAAAGCTTTATATGTACATTCCCTAAGATTGGAGATATAGAGGTCAGGGAAAAAGGTTGAGAGGGAAGCAAGTGAATGATGACAGTCAGCAAACACTCCCCCCTTCCTTGGGTAGATCATACCGTTTGAAATGAGCTTGTCACCCTTTGAAACCAATTATTCCAGTTGGTAATAGGTGAGGATTTTTTCCAGTAGTTTTCTATTACCCTAGGTGCCTCATCAAGCTGCAAGGGTGGTAAGGTACTCTCCCAGGATCGAACTTGAAGTGGTTCATCAGGTGATTCTTGAACACTGGGAGGTGTGGATTCTTTTGTAGCTTCATGGAGGTCCACTACTATAGATGGAGGCTATGTAGAAGCTTTTACCTCTATGGATGTATTACATGAGGAGCTAGAATCTTCATGGGACTCCCCCCTTCCTGAGCTAGGTGGAACAAATCGTTCTTTCTTTGGTACCCAAACTAGCTCGGGAGCAGGTGTGTAGAATTCTGTGATTTTTTTCTTTCCACGATCATTGATTCGTTTTGGAGCTACGGGATTGGGCTCACTTGGGTCAGGTGATAGGTAAGAGCACAATCTACGTTTTGGTACCCAGATTTGATCATTTCCTTGATAGTAGCCTTGGGCTTCCAATAGTTGTTTAGGGATCCATCGCAACATTTTCTTATTTTTCGTGGAGCGAGTGGTACGTTTCTTACAAGGCTTCTGTTTTTTAGCACTAGCTATGGTCACTAAAGAAGCTTTAGGGACCCACTTGTATGTTTTCTCTGTTACCTTAGGATGAGTCTTGTCGGAAGCGATACGCATTGCTTGTAGCATATTTAAGGGTACATGCATTTCATCCCCCTCAGGTGTTACCCAGGTCGTCCCCCTATTTCCCCAAGTGTCTATGGTTGATGCTAGGTGGACCCAGTCTACATTGTCTGATTCCGTCATACCCGGTAACACATCCATGTAAGGAGAATCTTGGCCAATGTCTGTATCCTTCTTACAAGTGTAACAATATTGTAGTGGGGCCGAGTGAACTGTGGTGTCAGAGCGATGATCAATAATGGTTTTACTCCCTAAGGGGTGTACCTTACCAGTCACCAAATCCACTCTAAGGACAGAGTCTTGGAATTGCAAATAGACATGATTTTTAGACCAATCATGAACCATTTGTGCTTCCCTCATGAATGGTCGTCCTAAAATCATTTCATATGACATAAGGTGTTTAGAGAAATCCATTACAATGAACGTATGTCGTACCTTGTGTCCTAGAACTTTGATCTTAAGATCCTTGAGCATCCCCATAGGTTTGGCTATGGTACCATTTGCCATCTTTACCACAATGTTAGTAACACTGAGGTGGGGTTTTCCCATGGATTCCCAACAATCTTTTGTAACGATGCTAACTCCCGCACCACCATCAAGAATTCCCTTTATAGTTAATCCCTTGGTAGTGATGGGTAGGGTCGCATTAGACTCGTCGCCTTCAAAATACTGCCCTAATTCGTTAATGGGTACCTCGATCACAGACTCGTGTCCATCTAAGTCAAGTGATTGCACATGATTTTCCTCATCAATCATAATCGAGTCAGGCCTATTTGGTTGAGCAAAATGCGGTAATCCCGTTCGTAGCTCTCCGTTAAGGAATGCTCGAAGTGCAAGGAATAACTCAGGATCTCCATACAGCTTTGCTATGATCGTGGTTCGGACCTCAGAAGACATGAAGTCCACTAGTTTGGCAACATTCATTGGCGTTTTGCAGGGTGTAGGTCCTTGACTAAGAACTGGTGAGGATGGAATCTCATATTCCTCAATGGGATCAGGTATTCCTTCATTAAACATCCTTTCCAACAAGAAAGGTGTATGCTCACTTTCTGATGTCCCGTCCTCACTCCCTTCTTGGATGATACTAGAAATGGCTAACGGTCTATGGTTCATGTGGGGTGGATGAACTTGCGTGGGAAACACTGTGTCATGAATTTTGACCTGCATGGGTTCTGGTTCTAGTTTCCTTTGAGTCTCCTCCACTAAACCTCTTAGAAGTTTCACCTGCTCAATCTCGTCTACAGGGTTTGGGTACGTCCCAATCTTCTTTTTACGATCCTTCCCTTTTTGCCCCTGCGGTTTATCTTGGGGGTCTTGGATTGGATTTGGAACCACTTGTGGTGTTTTGAGAGGCTCTTTATGGTTTTCTCTCATTCGGTTTTCATTTGGTTCCATGTTACGGTTTTCTTTGTCGGTCTTTCTCTTTGTGGTATTGGTTCTAGTCTCCATTGTCTCGACTGAATCTGAATCATCCTCGAGGTCATTCATATACACGGGGTCATCTCCTGTTCCTATGTTTGTTTTGGAACTTGGCTTTGAATTTTCCGTATTCTGCGACTTCTTCCTTCGTGTCTTCTTTTTCTTTGCTTGGATAACTGACGCGGTATCTCTCTCTTCGAGGATATGTCCTGGCCCTTGAAGCATGGACCGTGTAATCGCATAAGCGGGTGTAACGGGTGGTATTGGCGATGTCACACTAGCAATTTCGACCAAATTTAGGGGGGTGATTTTAGGCGCATTTGGGTTATAGGGGCATTGGGCAATCAAGTGATCTATGCCACAACGATTACATGTGAGTATTGGCATTGCAGACGTGCTCCCTTGATTCATTTGCATCTGTGCAGCATTCTTTTGCAGCCTAATAGGGCACTCCGCTACTCGATGTGGTCCACCACACTCGTAGCATTGAAGAGGTGGCCTCCTAGCCTGGGTGTTGATATTTTGACCTCTGGATGCGAGAGCAGCAGCTTGATAAACCGGCTTGACTTGCCCCCAACAATCTTCCATGTAGTATATAGGACACTCTTCCAATGTATCAAGTCCGTAGGCAATACTAGTGTCTATTTCCTCCTCACAACCATCTGCATAAGCATTAGATGGCTCGCAACCCACTTGGTTCATAGGGGCAACTCTTGGATACGGGGGCTGCGGTCCTAGCACAGAAGGTGGTAACGGTGTAGCTTGTACAACATTTTGAGATCTAGGGACCATGTGTTGCGGTAGTGCTCAACAGGTGGAGCAGGCATCAATACAGGAGCTCGAGGTGCATCCGTCCAGGCTACAGATGGTCTATTTGCCATCATACATTTGATCATTAAACAATCCTTAGCTTGGTGACCATACCTACCACATGCGTTGCAAGTTCCATTAAATTTTACTCTAAACGTAGGGCACTCACTAGTGCTATGTGGACCTAAGCAAATGGAACACCATTGTTGCTCCCTTCTTGGATACATGTGACTATTTTGAGGGGGTCGATTATCCTTAAGAGACTCTTGGATTGCCTTGGTGAGGTCTGTCAAGAATGTCTCAAATACCTTTGGCTCATTGCCAATGGGCTTTGCAGTCATGGGTTCATACTCAATGGCTTGTGAGCTAGTGGATCTCGTGTCAGTAGACACCCTCATGCCTGCTATCATCAAGTTGTCCTCTAATTGGATTGCATTGGCAGTGACATCTTCCCAGGTTGTGATACCTCTAATCACTAGTCCATTATAGATTCCTTCATTCCTCAACCCTCGAATGAATCGATCAAGCAGTTGGTTATTGTTGAAGCGCTCATTTACAGGGCAGCGAGAGTTTAAGTGCTTTAGACGACTAATGAAGTCCCTTACTGACTCTCCTTCCTTACGTTCGGCCTTCTGTAGCTGAGATGCTACACCCCAAAGCACACCTTCTCGTATGTACTCCTTTAGAAACAACCTTCGAAGGGTAGGGTAGATTGTTTTCTCGTCCACCCTTAGGGTTCTATACCAATCTCCAGCCTTCCCACTTAATGTCAAGCTTAAGGCATTGCACTTATGTAGTTCGTTGCGTTCCCCTAAGGAATCACATACTTGTTCAAACACTTCAATGTGTTTTCTAGCATCTTCGTCCCCATTGAATTTTTGCGTGAGTTTGGCAATTTGTACTGCCTTACTTCTAGGCTCTCTATCAGATGCATGACGCATATTTTCCGCGATAGATCGACCTATGGTTTGAGCAAACGCTGCCAAGTCACCTATGTGAGGAGGCAGGGCCGGTGGAGGTACTCTTGGAATCATATGTGGGAGAGGGACGGGTACCGGTCTTGGCATATGTGTAGATGATGCAGGATATGGAACATAACCGGGCATAGGTCCACTCGGATAAGAGCTAGGGAGCGGCACTCGAGGAGCATAAGCAAGTGGTACAATTGGAGGTGTTGGGGCCATGTGTGCATAAGGGGCTAGAGGCACATATGGTCGAGGCCCCATATTAGGTACATTCTCTGTCAGGCTTATCCCTGGAGTGAGCACTGGGTTTTCCTTAATAGAGGGTTGAGCCAAGTTAGGGAAGCTAAAGTTTTCGCTCGGAGGCTCAGATTGCATAGAGACCCCAGGTGAAATGACGTAAGATGGGTCCATGGGGCTCATTAGAGGAGTCTCCATTTGTGATAGAGTAGGCTGTTGAGCCTTACTCGTATCCAAAAATCTCATGGGGCCAGTTGAGAGTATATTTACCCCTCGGTTTTGCCTTTCTGATTGAATAATGCCATGGATAACATTACAGATCATTTTCTGTTGATCTTCGATGCTCGTGGCACTAGAGGTGGATTGTATAATCTCTATCCATCCTACATGGTAGGCGTGGCCAGAGTGTAGATCCGTCAACACCTCAGTGTGGAGGTCGTATGTCCAATGATCATTAATGAACAATCCTTCTAGAGTCGACGTGTTAATGGTTTCTTGTGAGGTAGAAGCAATGTTGCTCCCCGTGGTTTTACTTGTCACCAACGGTACTCTAGAGGGAACTTCTGAAGGAGGCAGCTCAACAGGGCCTTCTTGGTAAGAAGTTGGCAGGATATCCACATGGACACTCTTTGGGGGTGTGGGGTCCACGTGCGATGTGAAAGGAGATTCCACTTCCCCACCCCCTTCGTGTGCTTCATTTGCATCAGGTTCCGAGCGAGTAGCTCTACCTAATGTTTCCATGAAACGGCTAAACATACTAGTACTAGGCTGTGGAGCTTCGGGAAGTGCATGGCCTTCTCTCTCAGTGTTTTGGGTAGGGTATGCTTCCATGATTTCTGAGTCGGAGGAGGAATCACTAGCGGCTATTTTAGGGTCTTGGGTGGTGCTACCTTGTGTCCCCGCTGAGAGTCTAGAGCTTATCGTGGATGGGTAATGGGTGTCCGTATGAACAGAGGCACTACCAATGTGATCGTGCTCTAACACTCGTCCAGAGCGTAAGTGCATGTGCTTTTGATACCCTAAGGTGTCAAAAAGCTGCTCTAGGAGGCCTTGTGACTAGTTTTTAGCGTGTTTTTTGTTTGTTTTTTTGCTAGATTTTTTAGAGCGTGTCGTGGAATGGGCCGTGTGATAGCTCGAAACAAGCGTATCGGTCAGAGGGTCGTGCCGTGCTTTACAGCCCTCCGTTTGGTCACTCTATGCCCTCGGAATCCCTAAAACTGTCAATTTCCAGTAGGGAACTAGGCCCAAACTAGAAAGTCTAAGGGTGCAAGTGGGAAGAGAAAGGAGGAGAGTGGAGGACTTGTCCCACATGCTCTCATTCTCTCTTGAGGGAGTAGGGTATATATATAAAAGTGAGTCTTGTATATATCAAAAGAATGAGGACTGAGGCCTGGGCTTGAGGCCTGGGCTTGGGCTTGGGCTTGGGCTTGGGAAACCGATCCCGAGCTATCTTTTATACAAACCAACCCGTCCGTTTTAAGAGTCGCGTTTTTTATTTTCAAAAAAATTTCACCGCCCGCTCACTCGCGTTTTTATTTTCCGTTTTTTTTTTTTTTTCCAGAAATTTTTTTTTCCAGAAATTTTTTTTTCCAAAAAACTTTTTTTTTTAATATAATGCAGAAAATACAGAAATTGAAAACGCAGAAATGCAGCAGTTGCGAAAATTGCAGAAATTGGAAAAACGCGGAATTTGCGAAAATTGCAGAAATTGAAAAAACGCAGAAATGCAGAAAATTGTAGAAATTGAAATTGCAGAAATTGAAAACGCCAAACTTGAAAATGCAGAAATTGCAGAAATTGAAAAAACGCAGACAATAACAGAAATTGAAACTTGACAGAAAATGCAGAAAACGCAAAAAACAGAAATCTCCATACACTCCTTCCCTGCCTTTCCTATGATAGAAATTGCACCACAAGGAAGCGTAAAGTGCTAACTGAGCTTAGTGTAGGGCATATCCCCGGCAGCGGCGCCAAAAATGTGCGCTCCTTGCCGCACTGTCGAAGCAAGGGACTTGCCAATACACCGTGTGCGAGCCACAAACGGCTCCAAGCACACAACAAGCCTAAACTAGCAAGCTCAAGAAAACAAAGGGTGTGTCACTCACCGCTCTACGCTCGCCTTCGTGGTGGATTCCTCGTCGCGATGAAGAAGAAGCTGCAGTCGTGCCACGCTCAACCGCTTCGCCGCCGTCGTGCCTTCGTAATGCTCGATCGCACACACACTCTCCCTCTCTCTCTCTCTCTCTCTCTCACACACACACACACAAGGAGGTGAAGAAGAAGAAGATGGAGATGGAGCAAGAGCACTCTTCTATTGCACAAATGAGAGAATGAGTAAAAATTAGGTTTAGTTAGATTTTATAGGAGCTCACCCCATTCACACTTGGGCGCCCATGCTTAGCCAACTAATCCCTTGAATGTCCAAGTTAAAGTGCGCCTCTCATTGGCGATCACTCTTACCCTTTTCCTATTGGTCCGACAAGCCCGGTACCTGACTCTACTTAAATAAATAATACGCGTCCATCGTAGGTGATGGGGTGTCCGTGAGCCGTGAGGGTTAACATTCCACCAGATCACCCTGTAGACATCCTACGCGTAGGATGTCTTTTTTTCTCAGAATGGACTTCTGTTTCTACCCAAGGTGCTTCTTGATGCATATAACAAGAATATGTGATCACAGCAAATTTTGGATGTCAAAATTGCTCAGAATCACCACTTTTTGGAAAATATTTCTCTGAAAGAGTAACATCCCCTTAATTCTCAGTCTATATGTCCAAATGACATGAGCTTTGGTGTGTGTGTCCAACACAACATGCAGAATATGGGTATGATGCCAAAACTTGATTTTTGCTTCCAGAATCACTCTCTAGACATCCTACGCGTAGGATGTCTACTGATGAAATTTGTGGCAGAATTCATCCACATGCATCCCCAAGTCTTGAGCACTACTTTTCAAGCATTCCTACCAGTTTTTATGCAAAATTGTGCTCAGAATCTTAAGTTTCTTGTTTTCGCGTTTTTGACACTCTGTCTTTGGTCTTTTGGGTGTCAAGAGTTGGTAAAAACTTTAGTTTCAATGTATACTTAGGGTAAACCCCCCCCTTTTGAACACATTGGTAACCTCAATTTTCCCAAATTCCCTGCCAAAAGTGCTTTAGAGACATCCTACGTGTAAGATGTCTACTGTCTTAAAATGCAAATTTTTTCTGGTAGTAGTACTCCCTATGCTCTGTAGAGCTCTCAGCAATAATCACAAAAAATTTTGGACTTCAAATCAGCTTCCAAACACAATTTATCGTCCTTCCTACTTAGCGTTTTTCACTTTTTTGATGAGCCTAACAACAAATAAGACATGCATAAAGTACTCTAGATCAACAATCAAGATATCCTACTTACTCTAATCCTACTCATCAATGTGAGATGGTGATTTTGATGTCTTGGTTGCTTCCTGGCCTCACACAAATTCTCAAGTCAACCTACCACCACATCTACCACTCCAACTCCTATTCTCTACACCACAACCTACTACTACCTAAGACGAAGGATCTAGGCCAGACACACGCTCCCTAAACTCCCTCTAAGACCAAAAGAGTCCACCACTCTCCGATCCTATCTAAAATAATGAATATACTCTGGCAAGCCAGAGGGACCTCTATCCTCAAGGACTAGTCTCGGTCACCTACTTAGGGCCCTCGTCCCCGGCAGCGGCGCCAATGTTGGACGGATACGCCGCGACAGACGTCAGCATAGCGAGAACCCACCTAACATATAATGTCAACTGAGGACGATGCTCGACCCGCAGGCGCGTGGAAGCAAGCAAAGGGTGTCAACCTCTACTCGACCGACTAATGACTACTTCCTACAGAGATATCAACTCTACATGCCATCGGTTCTGTGAATGTGAGAGTCTCCTATGATGCTACCGCAAGCCAAAAGCCCATTAGACGTTCTCGAAACGTTACGAAACTTGAGGGATATCCTATTAACACCAATAGGCCACTCTCCCTAAGGTCCGTGACCAAAAAAACCTACTCAATAGCCTCCGTGCAGAAACGCGTAGGATGTCTGGCCGGTTTTTGCAAGTCGACGTTTCCGAAAACTAAAGTGCCTAATGTGTAGCTCTACTCGCTCTGATCGCGTGGATATGCTCAAATGCAAAAACGAACAACAGTTACTCACCGAAACTCCAAAAGTAGCTCGCGGGCGAATCTGCCAAAACACAGACGAACGCGCGTGATGTAAGCATCAACGCGTAGCTCTCCTCGTGGGCAACACACTGCTGCTCTCCGTTTGCGATTCTGACCACCGTAGCTCCTGTAGCGCACACACACACACTCTCACTCTCTCGCAGTCTCCCAACAACACCGAAGATCAAATTTATTAGAAGTCTTTTTACAATGCTTTAGGTTTTGGCTTATATACTAAGCCTTAGAAAACCTAATGTCCAACCAAAATGACCTGATTTGTCCCTAGGCTTCTATAGAGCTTAATTACAACACCGTGAGCTGGCTTTGCTCATCCAACAAGCATCTGTGGCCAAAATACAATTGCCGACTTAAAATATGAAGTTCCCGTAAACATTACAAAAGTGGCCGTAATGGCTCAAAATAATAATAACGGGATATTCGATGATGTCCATGAGCTTGTATCTTCACATTACAGCATCCACCTTCGTCTTCATCACTTCATCATCATCTTTATTTGGAATCTTTAGAGAATCTTTGAGGAATCTTCATGGAATCTTTGTGCAAGCGTTGTGAAAGGTTGACCTTTCAACAATCATCAGTTGACCATTCGGCAGGGGTCGAGGGGGTCCCCAGTAGAAAAAGGTAGGTTTTTGGTAAATGCCAGAATTCCAATCTGACTCCGCAAATAGCTTGCCTACGAGGTTCATATACAATGTATATGATTGTTTTAGTGAAATCAATCAAACAAAGCCCTCGAAAAGCAAAAAAGGGCTCGAAGGTTACAAAGTGTCGAATTCGACATACGAGGTCAAACTGACTCCAAATGAGCTAAAATTGGATGAGTTGCTTCAGGACTATGTTGTGGACAAGTCCAAAGCCTCAAAGTTGATTGACCAACCCAACACGCAGTGTAGTCATAAAAAAACGGTGATTTTAGAGTCGACAAAGCACAAAGTGATGCCGGCGTGACCAAACTTGACCAAATTCAATTTAGGAATTGTTTTAGCTGTATAAAATATGTCTAGGTCAAAATTTGTAAGCTTTGCAAAGAATTTGTCACTGTTGTAAATAGTCGCGATTATTCACTTTTGCATCATTTTTGCTTGGAAATTGTCCCATCACCTCACCTATCATGTGTACACACCTATTACATGCCAAAAATCAAGTATGAGCCAAAATAACCACCTATAACTTGGAAAATTGTCAAAAAACGCAAAAAAGTCTTTGCAGGCCAAATTTTGGGTTATGGACAACAATTCTTGATCCAAATCACCTCATATCTTATACACAAGGTCTATACAATTCTTGGAACCAAATTGTACCAAAAAATGTTGATTTTGGTAGAAAAGTTAATAATCACGATTATTTACTTTATGGCAAAAATCGGGGAGTTTTGATATTTTGCCATCATACATCTAAAGGACACGAGATGTTAAACCCACTAGCCAAGTTTGAACCAATTTGGAGCTCAAAATCTCAAATTTCCTTTATATCTACTGTTTCAGAAACCTAAAGCCAAAATCTAGTACCATTTCCACCCTATGCATCCAATTAAGCCCATATTTCACTTAGAGCATGTATTTGGTATATACTTCAAGCCTATGAAGCCAAGTTTGCAACAAGTTAAAAAATTTGCTCAACTGTAAATCATCATGATTATTTACTTTGGTTGCAAAAATTTGTTTTGACTTTACAGTTTTGTTCCTTGCATGTTTTTATGCATATATGCTTGTTCAAAAATTGATTTGAAGCAAATGGACCAAAATTGTCAGCATTTCAGACTAAAGAACATTTCAAAGAAAGTTCCCACAAATCTGCTAACTTTGCACTCTATTCACTGAACAGGAGCCATGCAAGCAGCAGAGAGGGCCAAGAAGAAGCTCAACCAAAAGGAGAAGTTGCAGGAACTGCCCGCATATCAACTAGACCCCGATTCAGTCAAAGCAGCCAAAGCAGCATATCTCTCCAAGGAAGAGCTAGAAGAGCATCATACCACAGTCTTCATCGGCATATTCAAAAGTGAAGAGGGGCATTAGGTGGATTTGCCACTCCTACCCAAGGAAGTATATGATGTTGCCGCAAAGCCAGAGACCAAAGAAGCCAACCGCAGGCTAGGACTCAGAGACTTCTACGAACAAGAGCCTTGTGGAGTGGATTTTCAAAAAGCTTACGAGCTTCTATCCACAATTAAAGAAGATGGAACCGCACAGATATCTGACACTCAGGGAAACAAGGTAGAAGTGGTCATAACTAAAGATATAGTGGCAGAGGCACTCAGACTGCCCATAGAAGGAATGACCATGAGAGCAAGGGATAGGAAAACAACAGGGACTTTTACCAAAGAGACCGATGCGGCTAACTCTGTAGATTTGATACACAAACAGGTGGAAGAGCCAGCCAGATTATACCACAGCACTTCCACTTCTTGGCAAAAAAGCCACCAAGGTACACTGCACCAAATCACGCGGTTGCCACCACATTTACTCAAGTTCTAAAGTCAACAACCAGGCAACCAGTGGACCACGCTCAGTATGTTCTAACCACCTTGAAGGGCACCAAGAAAGAAGGCAAGATCACTTACTTGGGTGTGCCAGATTTTTGACAAGGATAGCATACCATGCCATTGGCATGCCCGACAATCTACCACCTACCCATGACCAAAACACCTATATATTGTTAGCACAGCCGTCTCCGAGAGCTACAAGGTCAAAAAAAAGATCTTATAAATCCGATGAAGAATCAGGTGAAAGCTCGGCGGAAAGGCACATCAGTGAGAGCTCTGATAACGAGGAAATGAAGAGAAAAGATGTGGCAGCCCACCAAGAAGAGTCCGCATAAAAACAAGGTCGCTTTGAAAGAGAAAAACACGCCTACCAGCGTAGCCAACAAGCACAAGGCAAGGACCCAAAGAAATGGGTGCCTAGCGGACTTAAAGGCCCAAGAACAAACTATCACACAAGAAAAGAGGCTGAAGACCCCACTGAGACTTTGGAGAAAATGTACCAAGAAGCCGAAGCCCTCAAGCTGAAGGAAGCAGAAGAAGCGGCTAGGAAAGCCAAAGAGGTGGAGGAACAGAGATAAGCCGAGGAAACGGCTAGAGAAAAAGCCCAAGAACTAGGCTACGAGTCTCCCCGACCCACTTCACCGCCCACGGAACAACAGGACTACCCTATGCCAAGCCCACCACCATCACCTGAGAAAGAGAAAACCAATGAATCTGAGTCCACCAAAGAAACAGAATTTTCACAAGAGGCTGACTAGCAAGAGAAACAAAAAGAGAATGAAGCAGAGCAGAAGCAGAGCCGGAACAAGAGGCTAGCACTGCACACGAGGCTACCATTGCACAAGAGGCCACTGCTACACAAGAGCAACAACAACAGAAAGAACCTAAGCTAGAAAAGGAAGTAAGCCCTGCACCTGAAGAGACTACACGGTATGAGCCAACACCTTCTACTTCCACTCAGCATGAAACGACCGAGGCATCAAAGCCTCAGGAAGACAAAGAAGAAGAAGACCAACCTTCTACCTCCACGTAAGAAGAAGGAGCAATCGCGACGCAACCAAAAGACACACATGAAGCTGCAGGCACATCCACTCATCTGGCAAGCCAGGAGGATTGGCAGTTAAATGACGAGGTCATATTGCAAGTAAATGAATATGCAAGACAGATGCAAGATATGACGGAGAGACTCCGATCAACAGCACTTAGCCGCAGCACAAAGGCTAAAGAGCTCGAGATGGTGATTGACGCTCTCCAAGAAGAGTTAGAAAACAGAATGACTGTCATCACCGATCTTTAGAGGCAAGTGCAAGAGATGAAAGCCAAAGTTGACCAGCATCAGCTAGCAAGAGATAGACAATAGAAAGAAATGGAGGAGTTAGGTGATTTGCTAACCAAGTTATCCGATGCTTGCAAAGCAAAAGACGAGCAGCTGACAGAAGTTACAAATGAACTTCTTACGACATAAAAATTCAAGTGTAATTGGATGTTACAAATGCTTCTTTGCAATACTCTGAACAGAGAATAAATGATCAGGCAATCTTCTTATGGCAAATCAGAGAAAATCCAGCCATGGCCTCGATCAAAGGGACAGATGAAGTATACAAGGCACTAGAAAAGAAGAACAAAGACCTCGAGTTAGAATTAAAGCTGGAGCAATCACAGCGGAGGGACCTGGATTTGATGCGGGTCCAGAGAGAAGAAGAGCTCCTTAAAGAAATAGCTGAGCTCAAGAGAGTTAACCAACTCCTGAGGGAAGGAAGGCCGGATACGCAGGAAGAGGGAGGCACTTCAAAGCCGCCGCAGATAGATATACCCTCGGTCTCATTTGCTAAGTTGGAGACGTAGTCCATAGCAAAGCCGAGTGGTGAAGAGGATTTTTAGATTAACATCACAGTGCCTATGGTCCAGCTATCAAAAGCTAAAGAGGACGCACTGAAAGAAAAGATCACCCAAGAGGTGGATGAGCAGTGGAAAGCCACAATGGATTGGGAGTTGAGAGTTCTACACTCTGTCAACGTCACTCAACTCACTCCCAATCAGATCAATGCGCAATGGCATCAGTAATCCCTGCCATACCCTCTCACAAAAGTGGAACTACTACAGGTAAAAGAGAGGCTGTACAAAGACCTGCAAGAAGATGGCGCAGATGAAGACCACCCCAAGTGGAGGTTGAGCTGGTTGTACAAGAATCCACGGTATTTGATTCTGTTCACAAGAGCACCTGCAGCCCTACAAATAGATCCAACATTTTGTCATGTACCTAGAGTAAGGACATGGCAAGAGCATGAGGCACTGACAAAGAAGAGGCCAACCTGTCTAAACTACCAAAGACTGTCAGCTCCAGAGAAAGGACAAGCAGCAAAGGAATACATGGTGACACCCTAACAAGTGCCATGCCTTTCTTCAAGAGTCTACCAGACTTCTCCTGCGCCATCTTATATAAGATATGTTGAATGCTGCTCACTTGTATTGAAGTATTTCATGAGCCAGAGCAAGCAGGCACCCCGTGGATGTCGTTCCTTGAGGGAAATAAGGGGTTATGCTATGATTTCAATAGTCAGCCTTTTAAAAAAGACTCTATGGCTTCTACGCCCGGTGTATGTTCTTACCATCGCATAATATGTTGGGGTTCGAGGAAGCTTTCTACACTGGATTCTTCACTTGGCGAACGAAGATCTTTACGCCAGTGATCAGCAACCTCACATCCAAATTTGTAGGCTACTCAGCGGTGGAGCCGAAGAATAGAGTGACCATGCAATTTCTGCAAGTGCCAGACAAAGAAAGAAAAATCAGATCCCAGAAGGCACTGAATGCGCTTAAATACCACCTTGCCAGATGTCAACCCAAAGACTGTTTCAGCCCATAAAGCTGTGTTAAGGGACGACACAGGCGAGGAGGGGGGGAATGTTAGCAACAAGCTAACACGGATACCTTTTTTTGGAGTGCTCTTTGTAAAACATTTATTATTTTGATAAATTGAGAATATTGTAACTCCTATTTTCTCGGATAAACTCTGTAATTAATGAGCCGGGGCTAAAAGCTTCTAGATTGTATCAGCCAGTTATTTCCCAGCTTTGGTAGAACTCCAGATTTATTAGTTTTGACCACCCAAAAACCTTGGCTAAGGTATAAAAGCCAATTTTTGTAAGTTTTTTTATAAGGGCACTCACTTCTCTCCTTCTCGCGCTTCCTACTCCCTCCCCAGTTCTCACATTGCAATCGCGTTTGTTGCATTGCAATCATAGGTAAGAGCTCTACGCATTGACGTAAACACATCACATTATTTCGTAGCTTTTGGCGTCGTTGATCCGCGGCCTAATTTCATCATAACTAGGAATTTACACTTTCAAATAAAAAACTAAGCATAGGCAGGGTATTGGGGCATCATTGCTAAGCATTTAGATGCATTCTGGGTTGAAAATGACTAAGTCAAAAATCCACTGCTGTTAATAATCGCGATTTTGGAACTTGACCTAAAGTGGGGTTTGAGACCATAAGCATGTGTGCTTAGGTCTTATAAACTTTTCCTAGAAGTTTCGTTACGTTTGGATGTCATCTGATGCTGTAACGGATGTGATTTGTTTGCCGATGAGCGATTGGTTTTTGGTGATTTCAGTCACTTGAGTGTAGCCTGAGTTAGATGCGAGTTGTTAGTTGTTTTTCGAGAGATTGACACCCTCTTGTAGCCTCTATGCACTACTCGGGTCAGCTTCATCCCATGGATTGACAAATTAATTGTGATTTTCGCTAATACTGCAATAAGATAGGATGGTGAGGTTAAACATGCGTCCCACATTTGCCCAGTTCGTTCCTCTTCAGCACCATGACCAAAGCCAGCAAGATCGCCAAAGTGCTAAGGGCTAACCACCCTAACAATATTTCAGTACGGGTAGACAATAAAATTGCATATTACACACACTATTGCATACGAGAATACTGAAGAACACCATGAATATAAAGAAGAAGGTATTGTATTATTCAATGTTCATCAACACACAAGAGCTTACAAGTAGTATCGAGAATAGTGTGACTCCATAAGAGAAAGATTAATTGCCCAATTGTAAGACATCATCAAGAACTAAACTACTTGCCTAAAACTAACCCACTTAAAACATCAACCATGGTGTAAAAACACCCTTAAGGTTCAAAGGTTCCATCCTTAGTTACAAATAGACTGACATTGATGTATTAGGACAGTAACACCACCGCTGATGATTTTATTGCTAATTTTCATGATGTTTATGTAAGTGTGCATTCTGCCATTAAACATTCACAGGAACTTTACACTAAGATGCTAATAAGCACCATAAGGTGCACCAATTTAAAGAAGGTGATTATGTTGTGCTTCACATTGAAAAATGAAGGATCAAAAGTGTTGATACTAATGTTTTTGTTAAATTTGCTCCTCGTTTTTAGGGTCCATTCAAAATTTCCGTTGTGATCAATGACGTTTCATTTTGTTTAGACTTACCTTCACATTGGCACATTCACAATGCATTCCACATTAGTCATTTAAGACCTTTCAGAGAACCCCTACCTACACATCACATTTATGAGGATCCATCTTTACTTGTGGACCAAGAAGAACAACTCATCCCTGCACAAATAATTGATCACGAGACCACCACTGCACGCTCTACCATGATTTATAACCACTATCTTTTGACTTTTAAAGGCCACCCTAGAGAGGATGCCAAATGGATGCCTGAAAAGTTTTTTCGCAACTTCCCAGACCATCCCCACACTTTCCATCACTCATAGTCTAGTTGATTCTATTAAGCAACTAAGGACAATTGCTATCCCTGGTGGGAGGGATGTTACGAGACTGAGCACCCTCCTGTTGTATGTGGTTAATTGCAATTCGGATAGCTGGCTTACTAGTTAATTATGTGATGTCTATTTGATTTTACTAATAGTGAGTTGATGATGAGTTGTAGATTGGAATTCTGGGAGTTGAAAAGGAGGTGTTGTTAAGACGGTTACGCCACTAGCGGAAGCTAAATAGCGAGAACTCAACCAACAACAGAATTTGTCAGACGAGGACGCAGCTTGACCTGCAGGCGCATGGAAACAACTAGGTGGGTGTCAAATCACCTACTCGACCTTCTAATGACAATCACTACTAAGGAAATCAAATCTAAGTTCTAAAATACGCAAGTGACTGAAATCCGTACTACGAACGAATGCTATACGAAACAAGATCTAGAATCATTGAATCGATCTCAAACTCAAGGGGAAGTCTATACACTAGGTAAGAACAACACCCTAAAGACTTGAACTGCAAAATCAACCTATAACCACTCCGTGCGGTAAACGCGTATGAAGACAGGCCGAAAAATACAGGTGATCGAAAGTTGACCCCGATGGTACTAATGTGTAGCTCTACTCGTTGTGGTTCTATAGATATGCTGCACGCTCAATTCCGACACACGAGTTGGAAGAAAACTCACACCGAAGCTCGCAGGAACTTACCACACATAGAAGCCGATAGCGCGCACTCTTGGTATCTGAGCATAGCTCTCGCCGTTGCTAACACAATAGCGGTGTCGCTTCTCCAATGGCGGCTCCGTAGCTCGCGTAGCAAGTAGATAAGACTCTCTCTCTCTCTCTCTCTCTCTCTCTCTCTCTCTCTCTCTCTCTCTCTCTCTCTCTCTCTCTCTCTCTCTATGACACAGTCACGGCGCTCAAAAACTCACTTTGATTAATAATCTGCCTTTTTTTAGGTTACAAAAACTTTGGCTTATATACCTCAGACTTGGAGGTGAGAACATCTCTAACTAATTACATCAGCAAGTGAAATTACTTCGGGATTACAAGCTGGAAACTCAATTGAGTCCCGTTACTTAATGAATGGCTCAAATCAAAATTAATGTCGGAAAGACATTTATTACAATCAATGGTTACAAAATGATGAGTGTGAGCAAAAATGTGGGTGTGATCCTCTGCTGGCTCAACACTCCCCCCCTCCATGTTCATGTCGTCCCTGACATGAATTTTATGCTTGGTCAATAAAGTCCTGTCTTCTTGAGCATCTACAAATGTGATTCGTATCGTAGGTTGCCGATGGTCAAGGTTGGGCCGAATATTTTGCTTTCGTAGGTGAAAAAGCCGGTGTAGAAAGCTTCTTCGAATGTTTGCATGTGGAAGCTAGGCAAAAACATAATCCTTTGGTATAGGAGGTGTAACACTTTTGGAGAAGGCTGCAATGAAAGATCGTACATCATATCAGTCACCGTGTCGGCCGTCGATAGTAGACTCGAGGTCGTGGCTTTATCTGACACGAACACTTCAATGCAAGCTAAGAGAGTCCTGCAGATTTTCTTGAGCATCTGACATGAAAGGTCAGGAGAGCCAGTAAAGAGCTTGATGGTGCCCATTAGGGTTTTCACCATGTAGGCTTTACCTATTCTCTCTCCTGCCTTTGGTCCTAGCATCCTGGGATAATTAAGCCAATTTGGCTTCTTTTCTGCAATCCTGCCATGCTCTTTCCAGTTTCTGACTCTTGGCACCGGGCAGAAGGTTGCATCCTCCCGAATCTCCTTTGGTGCCTCCACCAAGTAGATGAGGTAGGCTGGGTATTTGTTCGGCCAACCTTTCCTCCATCTAGGTTGTGAATCTACTATCTTCTTTGATTGTTCCTCCTTTGTGATGTCGCCTTCGTAAAGAGCGACATACTGCTCCTCCTCTATTCTCTTTTTTGTCTTTAGCACTTCAAATTTCATCAAAGGGAAAGGCAGGCTGGGTTGCATCCACTGTTCATGGAGCACTTTTGTGTCTAGTCCCTGAAGTCTGATGGAGATTAGGAGTCTCCTCTCCCATTCCATTTTCGCCTTCGCACTCTCCTCTACTGACTTTTCTATTTGGTCATGGAGCCTTTGTTCTTCTTCTTCAGAGATTCTTGAAGTCGAGGCCACCTCTTGAGCTGGGGCTGGATCTTCAATTGTGGTTGCCTCTCCAGTTTCTGGTAGCTCTATGGCTGCTCCACCTGATTCTTCTTGTGGTGTCTCTGTCTCTCTTCTTTGTTGCTCTTGTAGATCTTGGAGCTGTTTGCGGAGGGCCTCAAACTCTATCTGTAGTGTTTGATTTTCTAATGTGAGACTCTCCTCTGCGGCCAATGATCCCTCCGCAATGTGCAACCTTTGCACTTGCTCTAATCTTAGCTCTCTTTGTAAGCTTCGGACCTAGTCTTCCAAAACTGGTACGATAGCTCCCTCTTGTTCGGTTCCTGCTCTGCTAGCTCTAGGGGTAGACCTGAGTCTAGTGATTGTTCTTTCTTGGAGCTCGACTCTTTCCCTTAGCTATATGAGCTCATCCTTAGCCGCCTCCAACTCATCCTCTATCCGCTCCCTTGCTTCCTGTGCACTTGTTACTTCTCTTGAAGCCTCGGCTAGTTGGAGTACCAAGCCGTCTCTCTCGTTTTCCGCGTCATAGAGTGATGCTTTATGACTTTCAGATTCAGTCATAGCATTCTCTAAATTTCTCTGCAACTCTGCTTCCCTTTGTTTGGCTGTCTCAATCTCTATTTCCTTTGCCTTGGACCTTTCTTTTATCTTGCTGAGCAGTTCATGCACCATGTGCATGTCTATTCCTGAACATGTGCTTCGCGCAGATATATATTATATTCCTCAGGATTGATGCATAGTCGTAAAACATGATCATTTCCCAATTGATACAACCTTCCTGCAACCAATTGAAGATTCTTGGATTGCTGAATAGCAATATGTTTCTGGTTGTATTCTCTTCTATCAAACTCTCCTCCATAGGTTAATAGGCTAACGACATTTTGAGACCACTTCGGTATCATTTCTATGTTGAACAAGTACGCGTCTGGCATGTCGTCATCTACTCCTATAGGGTCTTCTCCATTCGTCAATCGCGAAAGATGATCAGCTCTAAGATGTGTTTTTCCTTTCTTTACTACTACCGTGAAGTCGAATTCCAGTAAGATAATGAACCATCTCACTATTCTCCCGGTATTGCATGGTTTATTCACTAGGTAGAGCAAGGCTTGGTGATCCGTAAAAAACACAAACTTGTTGGCTAGAAGATAATGCCGAAATTTCTTCACAGCATATATCATTCCTAATCCTTCTCGCTCTGTTGTGGTGTAATTCTTCTCTGCATTGTTGAGCTGTCGACTGGCGTAACAGATAGGAAAATCCATGTTTCCTTCTTCTGGCTGAGCCAGAATGCATCCTATTGCATATGCCGAAGCATCTATATACACATGGAATATCTTCTCCCAATCTGGTGATTTCAAGACTGGAGCAGTAATGAGTGCCTCTTTCAATTTCTTGAATGATTCCTCACACTCCTCTGTCCATTCAAAGTTCACTATTAGCCTGTAAAGTGGTTGGCCTATTATAGTGTACATGTAAATGAATCGTCTATAATATCCGCAATGTCCCATAAAGCTCTGTACTTGTTTCGCATTGGTTGGTCTAGGCATATCCACTATAACTTTTATCTTCTCTAAATCCGTGGGTATTCCATTTTGTGAGACAATATGTCCCAGAATTCTGCCCTGTCGGACCATAAACACACATTTCTCAGGATTGAGACAAATGCGATATGTCCTACATTTCTCAAATACTTTTCTTAGGTGTTCTAGATGCTCATCTCTCAGAAGAGAATGTACACATAAGTCATCCATGTATATTTCTAGGAACAACCTTAAGTATTCTTTGAAATCATGCGTCATCAGCCTCTGGAAGGTTGCAGGAGCATTGGTTAGACCAAAAGGCATAACCCGATAAGCATAAATTCCCCACTCCGTTGCAAAAGCTGTTTTATGTTGATCTTCCGGTGCTATGGCTAGCGGGTTATATCCTGAAAAACCATCAAGAAAGGAGTATGTTGTTTTCCCTGATACACGCTCTAGAACATGATCAGTTATCGGCAGGGGATAATTGTCCCTGATTGTTGCAGCATTCACTTTCTTTAAGTTGACACACACTCGGAGTTTTCCCTTCTCTCTCGAATAGGTTGGGTTAATACCACCTTCCTATCCTCTATTGTGAATTTCCTGTAGTCGGAAGGAACATCCATGTTTTCCTTGATTTTGGCGTTTTCGTCCTCTCCACTCTCAATTTCTGTCGTTCAAACTTCTTTCAGAGTTTTCTTGAGCTCTCTGTACTTGTTTCTACGTTCTAACTTGGACTCCGTGTGTTCTCTGTTGCTCTTGTTCTTTTCTGATTTTTCTGTTTCAGTTTTCGTTTCATTCCTTTGAACTTGATTTCTTGAGCTTCTTTTGTCTTTTCGAAAGCTCTTTTGATCATTGTCTCTCATTCTTCCAGAAATCTTGTCCTTAACACAATCTTCCGCCTTTACTAGCATTAGGAATTGATTTTTTCCTCTTATTCTAGGCATCGGATTGGTTCTAACACCCCTTTGTTTTTCTCTTTGCTCTATAGCGTTTCTGGCGTTGTTTAGTTTGGTTCGGAAAATCATAAAATCTGACATCCGTTATAGTTTCTTCGTTTCCGCTTGAATTGTCCGTTGACTCGTTGTCTGCTTCATTTCCCCACTCTGGATGATCGAGAATGTCGTGAAACACCTCTTCTTCATCTTCCTTTTCCAGTGTATCGTTCTTTTCAGTTTCTTTTTCGAGTACAATTCTCAACATGAAGTACGGAACCACGTCATACCCGTCCTTGTCGCAAAATTTTGTTGTGGGACCATCCGAAATTGCACAAACATCTAGGGTTGCTAGAATGTGTGTCCATTCTAATGGTTCAAGCGTGTCCTCTGGAAAGGGTTCTCCTATATAAGTTTCGTCTTCGATAGCCCTTTCTAAAACATATTTTTCTCGCCTTAGACTTCCACATTTCGAGGCTCCACACATCCATAACTCCTTGGGCTTACCTAACCAAGCTGAAAATTCGGATCCCGCCAAAGTAGCTGAATCAAACTCCTCTACCGGTGTTCGGTTCACATCTTTGTAGCTATGGTCTTTCAGGTTCACACGTGTAGTGGTTTCCATATTTCTCAGGTATATGTGATCGTAGCCCCAATCCTGGACCATTTTCAACTGTCTCATGAATGGTCTTCCCAGTATGATATCATAGTTATTCTCCTTGCCAAAATCGACAATAGCAAAAGTATGTTCGTATTCAATGCCGCAAGAGGTCACTACAACTTTCTCTAATAACCCCATAGGTTTCTCCATGTGTCCATCTGCTAATTGGAGTTTCAACCTAGTCTTCCTTATTGCTGGTTTCCCCCATTTTTTCCAGATTTCTTTTGTAGCAATGGCTACCCCAGCTCCACTGTCTAGTATTGCCATCGTGTTCATGCCTTGGAATTCAACTGGTAAGGTTGTATTCCCCTCTTCACCTTTGCAATACTCTCCGACCTTGTTTAAGGGTACAGGCTTAGCGTTCTTTTGTGGTTTGCTCAGCTCTTGTATACCCTCTTGCAGTCTCGATGCTGGGTCTTTTATCCCAAATTTCTCCAAGCATTTTCCTACAGTGGTCCACATATGTGGTCTTAGCCTCAAAAGCTCAGCTAGAGTGATAGTGCATGTCACTGGTGTTGACAAGATCTCTATCAATCCTTGCGAGTCCATGACTTTTTCTGATGAAATTCTTCGTGAGGGAAGTGCTCTAATCTCGGATTTTGCTTCATACTCTCCTAAGTATGAAGGTAAGGTATTCAGTGAATGAGGTTTGCTCTCCATTGTTCTAACAGAGCCCCCATCTCCCCAGTAAGATTGCAGATCCAAGTCCACTTGAGATCCTGCCTCAAATTCCACTATGGGAGGATTCCTGATGTCCTTTTCCCAATTTGTCTGATTAGCTTGGCAACTTAGCTCGTTTGCAAAGTTTGCCTCTCTCACTTGTTTCCAAAATTCATTGTAATCCTCATCTCTTCCGTAAATCCTCTGTATGACTGGATGAAAACTCTCTATCTCTTGATCGGTTGTGTTCAATACTATGCGGTCATCCTTGTGTGTATTTTCAGGCTTTTGTCCACTGGGAGTCTTTTCAGCTACCCGTGAAATAATAGTCTCTTGCTGAATTGGGTTTTCCGTTCCACAATTCATTGTTTCTCTTGGTGGTTCTAATAAGGCTTGTGCAGTCTCGATCATTCTCTGGCACATTTCAAGTCTCTGCTTTTCCAATTCCGCGTTTGGGTATGTCATCCACCTCTGTTCTTGTGTTTGGTTGTTCTTTAACCTAGCTTTGTAAGCTCTCATCAGTGCGTCCAATGGTTCGTGTACTTTGTCGACTAGCACTGATCCCCCTGAGCTTAAGCTCATTGTTTCTTTGATACTCTTTTGTTTCGTTCTTTTCGGGCTCATCTCTCGTTTCCCGTTTTGACTCTCAAGTTTTACTAATCTATCTTTAGTTCGCTTTAGTTCCTCAGCTAGAATAGCGTCATCACGTTCTTTTCTCAACTTCATGCGTGCTTTTCTAGCTTTCCATGTGTTTCTCTGACTCCGCGGTCCTTGACTAACCACTTCAGTCGCTAACTTTCCATTCTCAGGTTCTCTAGTGGTTTTCTTAGCTTGAGCTCTAGTAACAACTTGCGTTGGTATCAGAGTTTCATTTTCAGACCCACTGTTGGTAGGAATAGTTTCTAGCATATTCAATGTCGTCTTTTGCACTTTGTTTGGATTCTTTGAACAATCCTTAATGAAGTGAGTAACCCCACACTCAGTGCAATAAGCGTTAATTATAATGATTTCCGTATGTGGACAAACATTCATCAGATGGTCACCTCCACACTTGTAACAGGGTCCTAGTGCTGGTCTTGGTCCCACTTGATTCGTCCTTTGTGGATAGGATGGTCTTTGTCCTGTTAACCCTCCATGAGCTATGAACATCAATGTTCTTGCGTCCAAATTGTATCTCTCTTCATCAGAAGCACTTGTAACTGTTGGTGTTCCAACATTCCCAATCATGCCCCATGGTTCTGGTTGTTTGGGTTCTTCTGGTGGGTAATACACAGTTGGAGATATGTGTGCACCAGATTCTTCATAATAGGCTTGAACAGGCACTAAGGCTTGTTCTTCCTGATTCTCTAAGGTTGGTGCATATCTAATGCCCACTGGTCTTGCTCCTGGTAAAGGTGGTTGTTGTCCCAATACCGGTTGCGCTCTTTCTATCCCCATAGGTCCTGGTACATTTCCCGTTGGGTATCGAGGTACTGGATGTACCTGAGGTGGTGCTAATTGAGCAAGAGGTGCATACTGATGCTCCCTTACATACCCTTTGTTGTAATAGCACTCCTCTGTTGGATGGTTTGTTCATTTTTGTTCAATAGCACACCATTTCAGTGGTTTTGGCAATGGTTTTTGGTATGGTGCCATCCTTTTTAGAGCATCTTCTATCATTTGCTCTACATTTGGCATGGTTGTTGTTTGAACATTCTTTTTAGTGGTAGTCTCGCTCGCTATGGAGGAAGAGCTACTGGATTCAAAATCTGTATCCGCTGACACCTCTCCATAAACCGTACAGTTATCCACTAAGTACAATGCTTCTCTCGTTACTTGCTCGAAACTTGTACAAGCTTTCAAGTGCAAGTCCTTCTTGAGAGTGTCGTTTCTCAATCCTTCAATAAAGAGAACAAATAGTCTGTCATCTTGTGGTCGTTCACGTACTGGACATCTCTCAATGTATTGTTTGAAGCGAAGTGAAGCTTCCTTCACTTTTTCGTGTTCTCTCTATTTAAAAGCATATATTTGTGAGACCGTATTGTGCTTAATCCCTCGTTTTGAGAATTCCTCAGCAAACTCTCTTAGAAAATGGTCAATGTCATGGAATCCCCCTCTGTTCAGTGGTTGAAACCATGTCAATGCCGTACCTTCTAGAGTAAGACCAAATCCCTCGTATTGTGTATGGAAATATGTTATCTGCTCAGCTCTTAAGACTTGCTTAAAGAGTGACACATGTGCATACGGATCTCCTGAACCACCATACTTCTTTGGCATACATTTGGCTGCTTGAGATGGTCTCATACGTCTATGGTCTGCTACCAATCTCATTGCTCCTGTGTCCCGGCTAAAGCTTTCTCTAGCATCATGGACTTCATGGGTTACCCTTGTCGGTTCCCCTGCCCTGAGTCTACTACTAGGAGGTAAATGTGATGGTTCCGCTTCGAACCTTCGACCTGGAGTGGTATACGTGGGGATTGGAACTGCACTACCTCGATTCGTATCCATTGACTCTCTGGAATGTAATGATCCCATTGGTCCGGGCTTCGAGTACTGAGGTTGACTGAAAGAGTCAGCAGCCTAATTCTTTGTCCTCCTGTTGTCATTGGGTTTTGCACTCCATTTGTTGGTGCTGGTCTTTGTGAGCTAGAAGTAACATAATACTGATGTAGTGGTCCCCCAAAGTATGTATATCCTTCTAATTCTTTCTTGCCCATTGTTGAGTATTGCCTCCCATACTTGTCGTAAGCGGCAATTTTCACTTCCGATCCCTCTGTGTAGGTAAAGACATAAAGTCTTTTTTGGTCTGTCAACTCTCCGGTGTAGGGTTCTTCACATCTATAATAGAGATCTTGCTCCCCATTATTATATTTGTATAGCCCCACATAGATGTTATCAGTGTTGATCCTTGTAGTTTCATTCTCTCTTCTTAACCTCACATCAGGGAAGTTCATTATTGGTGCTTTCTCCTCAAGTTCTTCATCTACTTTGGCTTTGGTGCCCATCAATCTCCACTTGTCCACAATGTTAGGGTTTAGGACTACCAAGTACATGGTACCCTCGTCATCTAGATATCTATCTCCGCTATAGCTCACAGGCACTAAGTCCTTGAACTCACTAGGTCTATCTTCTATCTTTACACAATAGCGGTCCATTCCATCTTTGTAGATCTTGGCACCTTGCTCATTGTCGTACTGGTATTTTATGAACAATAGCTTCATTGTGGCGGAAGGGTTTGATGGTCCTGCTGCCATATTTTCTCTATTGTTCAGGTTCAAGTATTCCAAGTGTTCGGTGAAAATCTCTTAAGATCTCTCCGAAGAAGTATCAGAAACACTTCCTTCAAAGATCGGCTCTAATGGTTGCACCCAACTTTGGTTTACACTTCCCTCGGTTGATATGACACTTGCTTGTTCCCCTTGTTTTGGTTGGTTATTCTGGAGATTCCTGCCCGATCTCAAATTCATCAATTCTCCTAAAGGACTTTAACTTTTCCTTCTCGGCAATTTGTTTTCCCAAGTTTTTGTGGTCGGAATTGATCCAAACTGATTGATACTTGGTCAATTGTTTAATCTTGTCAGTTGGACAACATCTGTTTCATCAAGTGAGAATTTTGTTGCAGTTATGCTGAAAAAGACATTATACGCGTATGATGTCTTTTTTCACAGATTTGGACTATTTTGGTTAAGCTCACTCTCAGTAGCCCCCTTATGCTCTGTCCACTCACAAAATTCAGTTTGAACTCTGTTTGAGCAAGTTATGGCTAATTTAGGCTTTTCTTGGCAATTTTCCGCTTTTGATTTGTTTTGGGTCAATTGTGATCCAAATGGAATGAAACTTGAAATATAACCTCTAGACAGCTATTACAATGGATCTGTGTTGGCAAAGTATCAAAATATGTCCAAAATTAGGTCAAAGACATCATACGCGTATGATGTCTTTTTCATCAATTTGGGTCAAGACTTGATATTTATGCTTTCTACAGTGTTTGTAACAATCTTGTCAGGTCAGATATCAAAAATAAGCAGTGGATGTGCTAAAAGACATTATACGTGTATGATGTCTTTTGTCCCAGATTTTGACTATTCTTGGTTTTAAGCCTTCTCCAATGTTTATAATTGAGTTTCAAGTGTTTTTGTCAGGTTTGAATGTAAAAACAAGATCTGAATCCAAAATTTCCTATTCTTTGCGTTTCTTGGACTCCGGTTTGTCTTTTTGGGTTTCTTTGAGTGTTAATGCTCTTGTTTTAAGTTGAAATTAGGGTATAACCCCCCTTTTGAACACTCTGGTAAAGTCAAAATTTCTGTTTTGGTCTCTGTTTGGTCATTTAGACATCATACGCGTATGATGTCTAAAGTTGCAGATTTCCAGTTTTTTGGCACAGAATCCTTCCTAAAGCTTTCTCAAGTGCTCAGCAACTCCCAGATACACAGAAAATTTCTCTGACTTTTATTTATTGCAAGTTTCACTACTAACTCGACGGTTTAGTGATCTAACATGCAATCAACCATATCAAGCAAATACTCCAATGATTACTAGCTCTATATCAGGATCAAATGAAGTCCTACCTAAGCTATTCCTAATCATAAAATGGGTTTGGTAATTGTGATTTTAAAGAGATCCACTGCCACTGACGGACTAGCAAATTCTTCTTCTATCAACAACTACTCAACACCAACAAAACAACAAACAAATCTAAGCTAAACTAAAAATACTGTCAACACGGAAGACCCAGGAATACCCCACTTCCTAGTATCTCTCGAGATCTTCGGAGTCCACCACTCCTAGATCTTTTCTAACTAAAGTATACAAAGTAGTTTATACGACTCACCTCGTAGGATTAGTCTAAGGTCACCTACTTAGGGCTCTCGTCCCCGGCAGCGGCGCCAAATGTTAAGGCGGTTACGCCGCTAGCGGAAGCTAAATAGCGAGAACTCAACCAACAACAGAATTTGTCAGACGAGGACGGAGCTTGACCCGCAGGCGCATGGAAACAACTAGGTGGGTGTCAAATCACCTACTCGACCTTCTAATGACAATCACTACTAAGGAAATCAAATCTAAGTTCTAAAATACGCAAGTGACTGAAATCCGTACTATGAATGAATGCTATACCAAACAAAATCTAGAATCATTGAATCGATCTCAAACTCAAGGGGAAGTCTATACACTAGGTAAGAACAACACCCTAAAGACTTGAACTGCAAAATCAACCTACAACCACTCCGTGCGGTAAACGCGTATGAAGACATGCCAAAAAATACAGGTGATCGAAACTTGACCCCGATGGTACTAATGTGTAGCTCTACTCATTGTGGTTCTATAGATATGCTGCACGCTCAATTCGGACACACGAGTTGGAAGAAAACTCACACCGAAGCTCGTAGGAACTTACCACACATAGAAGCCGATAGCGCGCACTCTTGGTATTTGAGCGTAGCTCTCGCTGTTGCTAACACAATGGCGGTGTCGCTTCTCCAATGGCGGCTCCGTAGCTCGCGTAGCAAGTAGATAAGACTCTCTCTCTCTCTCTCTCTCTCTCTCTCTCTCTCTCTCTCTCTCTCTCTCTCTCTCAGACACAGTCACGGCGCTCAAAAACTCACATTGATTAATAATCTGCCTTTTTTTAGGTTACAAAAACTTTGGCTTATATACCTCAGACTTGGAGGTGAGAACATCTCTAACTTATTACATCAGCAAGTGAAATTACTTCGGGATTACAAGCTGGAAACTCAATTGAGTCTCGTTACTTAATGAATGGCTCAAATCAAAATTAATGTCGGAAAGACATTTATTACAATCAATGGTTACAAAATGATGAGTGTGAGCAAAAATGTGGGTGTGATCCTCTGCTGGCTCAACAGGTGCTGCCAAATAATAACCCTCTCGGCCATTTTACCTTCGCATAGTATTTTAGACTTTTTATTCAATAAGCCACTATGGCTGCTTGTAAGTAGCTTTAGTGAGAATTCACCCTTATGGGACATGCAATAAGTGATGTGCTCTACTCAAGTACTCAAGTGGACTAGATGTAAAAGAGGGGCCTCTAATTTTGGCACCCAAAACTTAAATAATAAATTAAATACCAAAATCCACAAGAAGGGGTGCCGTGGCTACGATTTTAGGCTATTCACTTGCAATATTCTCTTCTCTTCTCTCTTAGACTATGCTAAATCATGATGTGTGCCCTCTAATTATGTATACATTTCTTACAATCTCTTACACTTTGTCCTTGTGAAATCTCTTCTCTTTGTGTGTGTGTGTGTGTGTGTGTGTGTGTGTGTGTGTTGTTGTCTAGTTTAGGTGTGTGTGTACTTGGAAATTGGGATAGATGGTGAGAGGTTGACAGGGAAGTGTGCAAGCAACATTGGAAATTGGAAGAAACCATTCTCCCCATCTCCTGGTTCAACAGGCTGATCCTCAACGGATCCAGACGGATAAAAACAACTTCCCAATCAAATGTTAACCCTGAACGGGTTAAATTGTCCATGCTTCTTCAAGAATTATCTCCTTTAGTACAAAAATCAAGCTGATCTCTTATATTCCTTTGCAAATTCATCAACGTCTTTGTATTCATAAATAAGTAACAAGATTTTAATCCGACCTTAATTGTAGGATCAAGAGCTGGCTGCACAAATTGAGAGGAGAGGCATGTGCTTGTGGGGAGTAGTGTACGAATATTGATCTGAGCATCGTCTCACATTTCCCTTTATCCATGACAAGATGTCAATCTCTGGCCCAGGCTTGCGCTTGGAATTAGTCAATGGAATGCGATGTCCTGAGGCGAGAGGCTTGAACGAGGACTTGTTTTGCTTCAACCATGTGCAATGGGTAGAGTGGTGGACAACTATGGTTGCCCATGTCTACAATCCCAGGCAAGAAAAAGTTCAAGGACATGTAATTGAATTTATCAATTCTCTTGTTTGTCTTGGAAAGTCATTTTGTGTTGTGTTTTTGTGGGGAGGTGGAACATGCAAGACCTCATGACAATTGCAATATGCAAAATGAAAGAGGAGGACAATGACGTGCATGCTTTTTTGGTGTCAAATAAATGAAGTCCCGGAGAAGAATGGATGTCCTTCAACAAACTTCTTGGGTTTCATGGCGAGTGAAACTCAATACAATTGGAATGCATCCCATACAATGTTCAACGGAGGACCCAACAAGGTTATGGAAGGACGGGAGTGTTTGTGCCTTTTCCATTAGGAGAAAAATTTGGGAATCCACACCATGGAATACGTTGTTACGGCTTTCCTAGACCACCACAAGCGATTGTGCCATATGTGGCAATGTGGTCAATTGACAAAGGAGGCAGAGAGAGAATACAAGCTCATTTGAGTGTGGTGGGCAATGGGCAAAGTAGCCAATACCAATTTGAAACCCATGGAGTGTTGGCTAAGTTGTTGGCATGTTAGAAAAGAAAGTTATTAGGGCAAGTATGTTGAGATGTCATGTTTATTGTTAAATGCTTTACTCCCATATTGACTAATATCTTTGTTTTATCTTTTGTAGCCTATAGACTGCACATGTGTTGAGTGGATGCCCAAAACGAACCTCTTAGAGTCATGAGCAGTTTGCTGCAACACGCTAAACGCATAGCACACATAGAGGGTAAATATATTGGGGATGGTCCTAGTGTTCCCAAGCTGAGAGACACAGACTCTTTGTCCTGCTCATAACAATTGCATCATCAATTGTTCCATTCTCAATGCCTCCATCCCAAGGATGCTTGATTTGATTAAGGACAACATGACAATATCCAAGCCGTGCAAGCATATACACAATGTGATTAAAGTAGAACCAAACTCTCACAGGCTAGAGTATCTCACACACAATGCACCACTCCAAAGGAAATATAGGAAAATTTCATAGCAGTAGGCATCAATGGAAACACATGGACCATACAAAGGTGCAAGGTTGAATCAAGATTCATTTGCCAAGGGGTACTACCCAGTAGCATAAGGTGCAGAAAGAAAGTGAATTTATGCAGGGAAGGTACAACAACACCACACTTTTTCAAATAGCAAAGTTAGGAGGGATGCAACATTCTTCCCACCTTCTTCTCTTCTATTGAATCAGTTCCTTGTATGTATGCAAATGATTTTAATAGTTTTCTTTGTCCATAGTTGCATCAAGCTTTATCAAGGAATTTCGAGCATCTTGAAATTCTTTATCAAACCACCTTTTGTGTTATCTGTCTTTGTTGATACCATGGACATGCTTTATGGAAAAGTGTTCTTGTGCCAAATAACTTTTTTGAAAGCTTCCCATTTAGTTTCTAATGGTGAGTCATATTGAAGCTTTGTCATCCATAACTTTTTGCAACCATTTCAATGTACATAGGTGTCCGTTTCAAATCCATACATAGTGATAACTTCTCGTCTCTTTGGATGAGATTATCATGCTTAGTTCCTTCTCCACATGCAAGGTCGATACATAAGGTCTGATGGTCTAATTTTGGGGTCGATTGGCCAAGCGTAAAACTCTCTATGTAATACATGATGGATTCAGAGAGTAGCATATAGTCAATCACACTATCCCCATTATGTTTTCTACATGTAAATCCGTCGGTTCCACTCCACAAAGATACACCATTGGCTATGAGCATACTCGTGCTATTGCACATGTGTAAAAGTAACTTTCCATAGTGATCCAGCTCTTTCTCATCCATTGAAGTACGATCATACAAGTAAACTTCCTCCAACTCCCTTGAAATGTATGCATAAAAAGGGAAATCATGATGAGGAATGTAGCAACTGGCTACAAAAATGGATGCTCTTTTTGGTTTCATAATTTTCAACCATACATAATGTTTGTGCTTGTCATCTTTCACAATCGATACAAAATCTTCTAACCCTTTCTTAACCATACATGCTACCCCTCCTTGCCCTCTGTGTTGCTTGAGATTCTTAGACCACATCAATGAATCTACATTGTAATCCGCCAACCCGTTAATCCTTTGTGTATCATGTTCCCAAGATCCAAGGAGAAGTATAACATTGGCTTTGCTTGTTAGTTCATCGATGCCAACCCCCGCATTCATATCCCCAAAGACAATAACATCACCTTCGCCTTTAAAATAAGCAATATCCTCCTCTAAATAAAAAAATACTTGATCTCTATCCATGCAAGCATAAAAAGGGGAATCATGATGAGGAATGTAGCAACCGGCTACAAATATGGATGGTCTTTTTGGTTTCATAATTTTCAGCCATACATAATGTTTGGGCTTGTTATCTTTCACAATTGATACAAAATCTTCTAATCATTTCTTAACCATACATGCTACCCCTCCTTGCCCCTCTTCATTGCTTGAGATTCTTTGAACACATCAATGAATGTACATTGTAATCCTCCAACCCGTTAATCCTTTGTGTATTATGCTCCCAAGTTTCAACAAGAAGTACAACATTGGCTTTGCTTGTTAGTTCATCAATGCCAACCCCCACATTGTGTTAAGTATGGAGCCTGATTTACCCTTGTAATTTTCTGTGGTAAAAGCGCACATTTGTAAGGCCCCCATTATGAGGAGAAGCCATCGTGCGTGAAGGAAAATCACTCACCGGAAACCAAAATTTTCATGGACAAGAATCAGGGGCAACTTTAGAGGCCTCGGGGGCGGAGGCCCCCTGAGACTTTTTTTTCGCCGGAATATTCCTTTTCGTCGAAATATTATGGCCGGACGGCGGCCGGAAAACAACCGGTCGGTTGACCGGTGGCCAGTAGTCAATGGCCAATAGCCGGTGGTCGGAAGTCAATGGCCAGTGGCCGGTGGCCGGTAGTCAATGGCCGGTGGTCGGAAGTCAATGGCCGGTGGCCGAATTCAAAAGCGGACTTGTCTTCTCAAGGGTGGCCACACATGGGCGGATTGGAGGGTCCGATTTGGACTTATTCACACAAGGGCGGCTGCACATGGCTGTCTCTCATAAGAGAGGGCAGCCCTTTTGGCTTATAAAAGGAGGCCATTTCTACACACATTTCATAGTGTGAAGTTGATGCAACAAGGTGAGTGTGAGGTGGTGAGAGTGAATCAAGGCGGGAGCTCCATTAAGGGTATAATCCCTTTGTAAACTACTTCTTGTTTTGAAGTACTAAAGCCATTGAGTGGCTGCTTTCCCTTGGACGTAGCCCACATTGGGTGAATCACGTATATCGTGTGTACTCTCTCTCTGTCTCTCTACTCTATAATCTCGTGTATGTAAATCCGTCTCTCTCCATTAAGTAATCTACTCAATTATCTATTTAGCTACGTCTTATTTCCTAACACATTGCACGGGTATACATTGCAATTCCAAAAGCATACTTTCAATTGCAACTCGGCCTCATAGGTCGCGCATTCCTATTTTCTCGATAGACTTACATCCTCCTTGGGCACATTTTCTTCATCAGAGATCTCCTTGTTTTTCATATTCCTCTCCTCATATGCCTTGTGATGCATATTTTGTTGCTTAATAGTGCGATCTTCACATATAAAACATTTTGTATCTCTCAAATAGATCCAACTATTATCAAGGATAATCTGTCATATGGTCTCATCTGTCCTCTTTGTGTTGTCAAGTGGCGGGGGGAAAACAAGGCTTTAGTGAGCACGGCTCCCTACCTATAATTATGTATTAGGGTGTATGATCACTCCAAAGCAATTACAACTTGCTAGAGTGCAGACAAAGTAAGTACATGAAGAACATTGAAAGTACACTTCTACCATAGGATACTACGACTTTCGATGTCAAGGACAATGGTTACAGAAATCAGTAAGTATGTTATCTTTAAGTTTAAATTTTGAACTTATTAACTTTCACAGGAATTTCCACAATGTCAACTTGACAAGAAAATGTTTCTTCGATCAAGCAGTGCTTCGTAATCGATGCCACTTGATAGCTAAGCTGTAGATACTATCTCTATCAATATTGGGCAATCTCATGATTCTCAATAAGCTGCACGATTCGGCAAGGCCGATGATCTATGAAATTTTGACAAGGTCAATATTCTTTTGCTTTGACATATGTGCATCAACAGGAGCACCTATTAGCTATGAGCGCGTTCTGTCTCATATTTTTGACGAATTTATGCAAAGCAAGGCTTCACTTCAAGGCATCTTGCATAACAGTTTCCAAGGTTTGGAATATGCTATTAACATACGGACTTCGGGAAACTTGGCACAATGTCTATCTGATTTTCTCTTGGAGGTCGGTATGACCCAAGCTATGATGGCATGTTGGGTATATCCGATAGCTCTAAAGTTCTCAGCATATACGACTACAAGCCAGATTCAAGCAAAGACAACCGCTCTCAGAGAGGCAACAAGGTTAGTACATTTTATTTGTTTTTTTGTAATTTAACCTTTCATTTGTAAAAGATTCCTCTACTGAGCAAAGCAAAGTGCTTTGCTAGCCTTTATGCAAAGCAAGGCTTCTATCTTGTACCACAATACTATCCATTGACTTCAGATCAAGGATAATGGTACACATATTTTGCACTCAGTGGATATAAGCTCACAGTTTGTGTTTGGCAACAACTCCTTGTGATGTATCCATGCCCGTCTAATCATGCAAGGCACGTTTAGCAGTAACTCACAAGGTTGAGACTGTCATTGAATCCAAGGGCTTATCAATCTATTTTTCTGATATACATGTAGGGCATGCTAGTATGGTGGGTTTTTTCACTCCATTATTGTATACGCTCTCACAATAACATCAACTACTCTGTCCAAGAAGATTTGAGGCTGGTAGATGGGCTTCCGATCGTTGTATATATATACAAAGGTGAGCATTGCATATTATTGGCTCTATACACAAGGTGCAACCAATTTGAACACGAAGCTAACGAAGAGGTTTGGATTGCAAAGGCAACACCCAGGGTTACCAGTTTCTACTCTGTCCAAGAAGATTTGAGGCTGGTAGATGGGCTTTTGATCGTTGTATATGTATAAACGGTGAGCATTGCACATCATTGGCTCTATGCACAAGGTGCAACCAATTTGAACACGAAGTTAACCAAGAGGTTTGGATTGCAAAGGCAACACCTAGGGTTACCAATTTCTACTGCTTGTTTTTCCAGTTGTTTCTTTTAGGTTTGCAAAGTGCATGTGACTACAGGTAAGTGAACGTTATGTTCAACATCCAAGTATACATATGATTTGGTTTAATTCCAATTTTCCATTATTGAATATGTTTTGCTTGACTATTTTAAGTCGAATAAATAAGCTTGAATGCTTTCATCCATTTTGCTCTTCAGAGACATGACAAGGTCATGTAAGAGCAAAGAATTTTGGGTCGCACTGTCCCAAATACATTTCTCCACTATGCAATTATAGACCTATATGTAGGGTTTTCTTTGGCACATGTTGTCACCTGGGATACAACATGGTCTATGAACTCAAGGAGTTCGGTTTAACCAGTGTGGAGCAAGGTTAATGTGGGTCCTCTCACTCATGTCGTTGTGTGTTTACAATTACCTTCACGCACAAGTAAATCTCGAACTTGAAGGATATCCTTTTCCAGACATCTTTATTTGAAACATATTCCACATGTGGAGAATATGAGCCTCTAGGACTGACACTGGCGCCCGCTATTTCAATAATGTGTTGCGACAAAGTCCCCAAGGCTGGTCAAATCCATTTTAGAGACCATTTTTAGCACGACGTATCAGAAATAATTTCAATGGCAAAAAATTGTCGGGCACTTAGAACGACTTGTTAAGGTTACAAGTGCTATTGAACAACATTAACAAACGATTGTTTATGCAAGGATATGTGCTGTTAATGAACATGTTTCATTGGTACCTAGGTGTGATCGATTTTCACATTCCATTATGGTCCAATGTAAGGCCAAGGGCCAGGGATATGCAGGTTCGAATCCGTTTTTGCTAAATGCATGTACACAAGGTGTTGTGAACCCTAGTGTTTGGCAAAGGCTAATGTGGAGCGGCATGCTTATTCATCACATTAGTTGCTTATGAAGCATTTTGCACTCTATGTACAATATCTCTATGAGATTACTTTTGGATCTACCAATCACTAATAGAGGTCATGGCTCGGTTTGAGTACTTGTGGATTTTTCAAGTTAACTAAGATGGTTATTCATAACATTCTTGATTTCTCAGCAATGTTGTGTGGCACTGTGATCTCTGTTTACCATCATTTTGGCAGATTGTCTGTAAACGAAGGGGAAACACACCTCAGTACTGTCATTTATCCAAAGAGGATAGACAGATTACAAGTGTAATCTTGTGCTAAAGGATATGCGAAGCACGTACATTAGCACCAAGCAATCCAATTAGAAAGAATGTATCGCTCTAGTTGGAGTTTGGTTACCATAAGGTAAAGCATGTTTGCGACTAAGTTTAGTCTCTTCATGCTTAAGTCATGTTCTTAACCTTGAACACTAGTCATGGTGGGGTTGTTTACTGATGCAATAAGATAACAAGTCAAGGACTTAAGTTTTGACTATGAGTTACGTCAGGCAGTTACTTTCAGGGAAAGTCAAAAGAGGTACTCTTTGGGGTACATATTTGTTTTGATAACTCGTTTAGCATGCATGTGGGTTCTAAATGGATTTTATACACTATGTTGGTTATGGGTTGGTTACACAAGACGGTTGCAAGGGGACAATAATATGGAAAATCAAGATGCTCTTTTTGATTTCGTTGAACCTCCTACTGAATTGTGCTTCGGTCAAAAGGACAGCTGGATCGAGGAAGGATGCCACTGCCAAAAACATTAGTGTTCTTTACGACGCTATCACCACTTCCGTTTTCGAGGACAAAAACGCTTCTCTAAGGGAGGAGTAATGTAAGGCTAAGAGCAAACTCAGGGGGGTCAATGACCTAGGCCAGGGGCCGATTGCTAGGTGTGGACAGGGGTTTCTGAATACGGATGGCCAAGGGCCTATATATAGGGTGGTAGGGCGGATAAGACCTTCGTGAGGACAGTTCCGTCAGTCTTACAAAAGTAGTGTCCATGCCTCGACAAAAGATGGCGTCCATGTTTGGGTTCTCATCTCTGACGATGCTTGCTTGACATGGAGGCGCATGCATAACTCTAAGATGGAGCTTCCTCTTTGTAGTTTCATGTTTATCCACATAGCCATTGTTTCATATTTTAATATCTTTTCTTAAAATATTTTTTTAATAATGTTCTTTAATTTTTATTCACAAGCAAAACATACAAAAATACCAAAATTTGAATGTGTAAGTGCTAAAGCAGGGTTTGGTAATATGAGCGGCAATAGTCACATCACTATACGTGGTGATATTTGAAATACAAAAAAATGTCCTCTCGTCCCTCTCTCTCTTCTTTGGCAAGCCCATTTTGGACTCTCTCTCTCTACAAAATGCGGTAAAAGCTCGCGGTAAATGTTTTGAGATTTTCATAATGCACTAGGTTTTTTGTGCCCGACTTCGCGTTGTAGATCCCATGGCATGGGCTTGTTATAATACCTTGAACCCATTAGCGTCGATGGATGCAATGCGTGTGTGAACGAGGCGTATCGCTGTCACTCTTGCCAATGTCCTAGAACTGATGAGAGGTTGGCTCTTGAAAGTATATATGTGGAGATATATATGCATTGAATGCACAGGCTTTCTCCGAGGTGATGAGGGATGTGGGGTATTTTATAAGGAGAATGATCGCATCATGCAAAATGAGGACCGTAGATGGGATCAGAGCTGAACTTGACCGTCCGATTTTGCAGTCTTTACTATATGGGTGAAACCCTAAATCTCGTTTAGCAGACTCAGGGAGCCCTCCGTTGTCGTCTTCTCCTCCTCTTCCGTTTCTTTGTTGCTCTCCGCGAGGTCGCCATGGCTGGCGGCTCCAAGATCACTGGCAAGGTCAAGTGGTTCAACACCACGAAGGGCTTCGGCTTCATCACCCCCGATGATGGCTCTGAAGACCTGTTTGTGCACCAAACCTCCCTGGTTTGCGACGGTTTCCGCTCTCTTGCAGAGGGTGAGGAAGTCGAGTTCCGCATTGAGGAGGGAGACGATGGGCGGACGCGTGCAGTTCAAGTGACAGGCCCGAACGGAAAGGCTCTTCAAGGATCGGGAGAAGATGATGGATATGGAGGCGGAGGCGGTTATGGTGGTGGAAGGGGAAGGGGCGGTCGTGGCGGATATGGAGGGGGTGGGTATGGAGGTGGGGGCGGTGGTTATGGAGGTGGTGGTGGTGGTGGGTATGGAAGCGGCGGTGGAGGCGGAGGTGGATGTTACAACTGCGGTGAGTCAGGTCATTTTGCTCGGGAGTGTCCATCTGCTGATGGAGGAGGAGGTGGTGGATATGGCGGAGGTGGAGGGTACAGCAGAGGTGGAGGTTATGGAGGAGGTGGTGGTGGTTATCGCAGCAGTGGTGGTGGTGGAGGTGGGAGCTATGGAGGTGGAGGTGGTTATGGAGGTGGGGGTGGAGGCAGCTGCTACAATTGTGGTGAGGAAGGACATTTTGCACGCGAATGCCCATCGAGTGAAGGGGGTGGACGAAGTTTTGGCGGTGGTCGTTCAGGTGGTGGAGGCAGCCGCGGTGGAGGGTATGGTGGTGGTGGTGGTGGTGGTTATGGAGGTGGTGGCAGCAGCGGTGGAGGTTCTTGCTACTCTTGCGGCAAATCAGGGCATTTTGCACGCGAATGCCCTCAGGCCTCGTAAAAGACAGCTTCATCATGTCTTCTCATCGAGTCTCCTCGTGTCCTGTTTTTGGGTGGCTCCTGTGAACCTGTAAAGGTGCTTTCCGTGGCCAGTTTTGTATAGGGCTTCTCTATTTTGCAAAATTAGGAAGTGAGGATGTTTTGTCCGACTCATAGTGAAGCTGTGAAATTAGCAAACCCTGCGAATCAGGAAACCTTTATGGCAAAACCCTGGATTTAGACATGTTCTGCAGGTGCAAGCGTACTTTGAATTGCTTCTCTTGGATTCACTGTATTGGTTGTTATTTGATGTTGCACCCTTGCGTGCCCTGAAGCAGTATAGGTATGAATGTAATATTTATGATCTGTTTGCTATTTGAAGTGCTTTTTGTCCCAGTTTAATTTACAGAGCCATAATTCTGACAATCAGGGCGGAGATGGTGTCGTAATTGTACATTCTTTGGAATGTGAAGCTGTAGTAAATCAGCAATGTTTTATTCTAACAATCAGGGTGCGGATGATCTCATGACTGCACTTCTTTGAATGTCTAGTTGTGAGTAGGTTCTAAAAGGGCGGCATGGATTGTGCAAGTATAATGGTTATCTTTTGGCACTGCAGATCTGCCCTAATATGGATTGAGAGTGTGTAATGTCTAATGGGTATTGGCTCCTCACATCTGTTTTTCACCTCTTGGTCTACAATTTGATTTGTAGTATTCTCACCATAGCCATTCAGAACTTTCATTTCCTGTCTTTGTAGGTTGAAATTTCTTTTCCAAAATCAGTATTGCCCTTGCCAGCTCAAACTGGAAGCTGATAAGAAATTGAGATATTTTGATGTTATTGCTTAAAATGGATTAGTTATGTTGTAATTTTTTTTTATACCTAGGACAGGCAATGTTTCTTTACATCTTACTTTCTGATTCAAAATAGTTTTAAGATTTTTTAAACGAGGGCATATTGAGATCACTATATTTCTCTCTTCTGAGTATCATAAGACTGGCGTGAGTGGTGGTTGTAGTAGGTGTAAATTAGGAAATTGCTGTATGAATTTCCTTTAAAAAAACGATGATTAAATGAACATGGAAGATTTTGTTCCAAGTTCGGAAAATTATAACCTCATTTTTATCATTAAAATGACGTGATGCAAATACAACAAGATTCATGTTTAGCATTTACTCTATAGTATTAGAGTTCAAGACAAACATGAATGAAAGGAAATGGGAAGGAAAAGCGGGGAAAGGAGAGAGAGAGAGAGAGAGAGAGAGAGAGAGCTTTTGAGAGAATCTTTCTACCCTATTAAGGAGAACCACATTCAGGTCCTCCACATGTGGCTCAACAAGAGGGTTGTCAACAAACAAGGTGGGCGCTCATGTTGTTTTGGGGAAAACTCACTTGAGTTTGTGGCTTTCCCACTTTATTGTAAGTAACTTTTGAAAAATGTGTCTAGGTTCAATGTGAACCTGAACAAAGTATAAAAATATATATTAAGAGGTCATTTAAGGCCTTTAACCCAACCACCTCCCACTTAAAAGGCATAAATGAAGTCTTTAAGCAAACCAGCTCCCTCCCATCGGCTGTATGCAATGCTCATGTTGAGCCTTAGCAAGACTCTTGATGAGAACATCTGAAGGGTTGGCTAATATATTCAAAAATAAAAAATGGGCAAAGTATCACAAATCAGGTAAAATGTCCGGTAAAAAGCAACCTTGGCTCACTATCACATTATGTAGCAAAATCTTTATCGCAATCGGTTGGCAAGGGCTACATTGATAATATTGATATGATGGCGGATTGGGGCTACTCTCGACTTGAGGATATAGTAGGCCATAGGGACACATTGAACAGGCGCGACAGTTTGCTTTCATTCCTTGAGGACAAGGCAGGGCTATGGATGGCTGAGGTGCAAAGTTAAAATACACTTAAAGTTAAAATACACTTATTATAAATACTTCGTAACTTGGTAACCCTACATATGAAAAGTGTGAGGTATATTAACTATATTTGAAGGAGTTTACACAACTTTTGATGTTGAATCTGTCATACTACCCCTGAGCCCTAGCCAATGAGCTATCTACATCCCATCATGCGCATTGAAGTCATGGGCCAATAAGCAAATATTGTTAAAGTTTGTTGGGATGACTGGTGCAAAGAAAATTTAAATCTTACGAGGTAAAGGTGGGTTTAAACTGTGTGTGTGTGTGTGTGTGCTCATGTAGCTTCAGAGGCTTATTGGACAACGAGTTGAATGACCTTTAGGTGGGGTGACAATGATATTCTAGATATAGGTAGGCTCATAGTCTAGCACCCCCTACCATGGGTCCTCTCTCTATATGTTTTGTGTGTGTTTAAACTCTTTTTGTGTTTGTGCTCATGTAGCTTCAGAGGCTTATTGGACAACGAGTTGAATGACCTTTACGTGGGGTGACAATGATACTCTAGTTATAGGTAGGCTCATAACATGCAACAATTAACGAGGTCTAGCACCCCCTACCCCTTGTCCTCTCTCTATATGTCTGTGTGTGTTTTAAACTCTTTTTGTGTTTGTGCTTATGTAGCTTCAGAGGCTTATTGGACAATGAGTTGAATGACCTTTAGGTGGGGTTACAATGATACTTTAGATATAGGTAGGCTCATAACAAACATGCAACAATTAACGAGGTCTAGCACCCCCTACCCTTGGTCTTCTCTCTATATGTCTCTGTGTGTTTAAAGTCTTTTTGTGTTTGTGCTTATGTAGCTTCAGAGGCTTATTGGGCAACGAGTTGAATGACCTTTAGGTGGGGTGACAATGATACTCTAGATATAGGTAGGCTCATAACAAACATGCAACAATTAACGAGGTCTAGCACCCCCTACCCTTGGTCCTCTCTCTATATGTCTGTGTGTGTTTTAAACTCTTTTTGTGTTTGTGCTCATGTAGCTTCAGAGGCTTATTGGACAACGAGTTGAATGACCTTTAGGTGGGGTGACAATGATACTCTAGATATAGGTAGGCTTATAACATGCAACAATTAACAAGGTCTAGCACCCCCTACCCCTGGTCCTCTCTCTATATGTATGTGTGTGTTTAAACTCTTTTTGTGTTTGTGCTTATGTAGCTTCAGAGGCTTATTGGCAACGAGTTGAATGACCTTTAGGTGGGGTGACAATGATACTCCAGTTATAGGTAGGCTCATAACATGCAACAATTAACGAGGCCTAGCACCCCCTACCCCTGGTCCTCTCTGTATATGTCTGTGTGTTTTAAACTCTTTTTGTTTTGTGCTTATGTAGCTTCAGAGGCGTATTGGAGAACGAGTTGAATGACCTTTAGGTGGGGTTACAATGATACTCTAGATATAGGTAGGCTCATAACAAACATGCAACAATTAACGAGGTCTAACACCCCCTACCCCTTGTCGGCTCTCTATATGTCTGTGTGTGTTTAAACTCTTTTTGTGTTTGTGATTATGTAGCTTCAGAGGCTTACTCGACAACGAGTTGAATGGCCTTTAGGTGGGGTGACAATGATACTCTAGAATAGGTAGGCTCATAACATGCAACAATTAACGAGGTCTAGCACCCCTTACCCCTGGTCCTCTCTCTATATGTCTGTGTGTGTTTAAACTCTTTTTGTGTTTGTGCTTATGTAGCTTCATAGGCTTATTGGACAACGAGTTGAATGACCTGTAGGTGGGGTGAATGATACTCTTGATATAGGTTGGCTCATGGAACATGCAACAATTGACGAGGTCTAGCACCCCCTACCCTTGGTCCTCTCTCTCTATATGTGTGTTTGTGTGTCTATCATCAACAACTTCCACAAGTTTTAAGGAAAAAATGGGGGACTCAAAGAGGCAAGCTTAAGGATAATTAACTCTCTCTCTCTCTCTCTCTCTCTCTCTCTCTCTCACACACACACACACACACACACACACACACACACATTTGCATACCCACTATGCATTCTAAGGATATTTAATTGCCACATTAGAGTTTTTGAAAAAAAAAACAGGCCTTTTTGGAACACAGTGATAATAACAACCTCTACCTCAACCTACGGAGCTTTCCAAATATGCAGCGATCTATGCTTTTATCTGAAAGGCATTGGTATGTGCAAGGAGTTGTTGACGTCTGGTTGCAAATGTAGTCTCTCTCTCTCTCTCTCTCTCTCTCTCTCTCTCTCTCTCTCTCTCTCTCTATGTGTTGGTTCGATCCTTGCTAGAATCTTTGACTAAAAAATGATGGCGTACAAACGTGTAACTGGTACCCCTTCTTTATAGACGAGAATGTCCAATTTGTTGACGATCGGTGCTTGTGGACTATTGCAAGCGAAATTGCCTTTTTTGTAGGTAGCTATTGCCCAACGCTATCGTTTGCAGCCCTCCTTGACCTAGATGGATAAGAATGCAAAAAACACTTGCCCCTCGCTTACGAGTTATTAAACTAAGGGTTTTGCCCTAGGGTAGCTAGTCAAGGGCATAGAGACGGTCCAAGACGTCGTGATCTACTTTCTACTTTAACTTCACAAAAAAAATCATTCTAAGATAATCACTTTAGATTGAGGAAGGTTTCCATGAATGCTGGTTGCACTTCAATGCCCTGCGACAAGGCCATATGTATGGTTGCATATGATGTTGAAGACAACGAGGGAGTAAGGCATGTAGGTCAACCCATTTACATATACAAGGGCATGCTCAAATGTTGTCCCAACCAGCTCAACTTGGGCTTCTTCAATCATAAGACAACCTTTTGCATAGCCTCCACGAGTGCAGTGCTTCAAGCTCTAGGCTTACTAGCTAGCAATGGGCACATAATTCCAGCCATTGTAAAGTGTCTATTAATGAGCCGCTCGTTAGTGAGCAAGACCCGTTGTAGGCGGGTCGTGCGAGCTCGTACAAGTAATGTCTTCACTTGAACAAGTTTGTATGGCAAAAACTTCTCCTTGAGGAGCTAGGAAAGAGAGAGTAAAGCACAAGAGTTATATTTTCGCACTAAGAAATTTGAAAATGTAAAACAATTTATTGTACACGGATTACATGGGTGCCATCTAGAAGTATCACGGAGAGTGAGTGCAATGTCTCCAAAACTTGTAAGATACGAAAGTTAAGCCTTCCCTTGTCTTCCCAGTTACTCATTTTGTATCACATGGTCATGGTATTCAATACTAAGATAACAAACTTGAATTTATTGTTGGCATTGCAATTCAGTCACTTTGTTATCAATGCACGTGTCATATATGACAAACAATTTAGTCACTTTGTTATCAATCTGCATTTCATATATGACAAACAAGATGTAAGTTCCAAAGGTGACGTACAAAAAAGATACAAAATACATCCGACATAAATGACAGCATTGGACATTTCATCATCAACAAGTGTCTTATTGTAATGGAATTGTTCGATCAAATATTGCACTCAACCCTTTATTATGGCTACAAAAAAGTGAAGACAACTAATAGCTATCACTATCATAGGGACTCCATCATCATAAGCTTTAGGGAAAATCTATAACGAGCAACATGTTCCTTTGGCGACGTAAAGAAAACCAGACATGTGAACAAATGCAAGACAAAGGATGAGGTTGACCATGTATCTTTGTGATATGTTTGATAAGTTAAGAATGATGAAAGGATTGCTTTCTTGGAAACTTATTAAGTTGAGAGACATGAGAATGGGCAGTGCATTTATTAATTTGAGGCTCATCTTATGTTGGCTATTCTATGCCTTGTGGACTTCCCTATGAGCCAAGTGTATGATTTCAATTTTGGTACATTGATCAAACAATTTTGGTAGACTGATCCAATGCAACAATGTCACCAAGAAGATCTTAGTTCCTTGAATTTACATCATCATATCCAGACAAAAATTTGAGCTTGATGGTTGTCATTGGTTGTTGCTTTTATCTAGATAAAATTTTGCTTGATTTCATAGTCGGCTTTTTTCATGATTAATCACATCTACAATTGGAGTCACTTGCCACGATTAGGTTTCTGATCGGTGATGCTGTCAATCTGTGCAATTAATAGTGGAGCCAAATTTATGCAGAGTAGGAAGTCCATCACCTATCTTGGGCTTTGAGAGGCTAACAAAACCACATTTTCTTCTAAAAGAGCGTGTATGATCAAGTCATGTACGTGTTAAGTATGGAGCTATGGAGGATTAAGCAAAGAATCATTCTAAAAGCATCTCATAAGAAAAATCAAGCAAAATGATACAATAGAATGAGGTAGAGGGTGGTAATCATATGCTTGGTCGTCTTCTTGTTGCTGGTGATTGCCTTTTTCTTCTCAATCATTGATTCTTCAAGTAGCTTCTCATAGGTTGATGACTTGGTTTTTCCATAATGAGTGCATTTGCTATTCTTGTAACGATCCTTTGCCTGGTGGCTTAACTTTTCCTATGTATAAAACATTTGGCTTTGGGAAGAAGCTAAAGACAATCCTCTCCTTGAGTCAAATTGGTTCTTTTTCTTTTTCTTGAAGATTTGGTGTATCCTCTTTATCTTTTAGAATTGTGATCATGTTGAGGTGGAAGTGCTCTTGGGAACAATGCAACTTTCTCTTCCTCTTTAACTTCACAATTGATGTAAGTTGTGTAGCTAGCTAAGCTTTTTGAGTCTGTTAGTGAGACTTGCAATGTCCTCCCCACTCTCTATGGTAAGTTAATAAAATTGCCTTCGGAAATTGACTTTACTTTTCTTTGCCTTTGTCCCAAAATTTTACTCTAATATAATATCTCTCAAGTGTCAAAAGTACTAGTGCACTCATCAAGAAACTGTATATAATTTGTGTGCAAAGATTTGATAGTGATCCTTAGTGCTTGTTTATGTTGAGTTGGAAGTTGAGCAGTAATTTGTGAAGATGAAGTCTTAGTTTGTGTTGGGTTTAGCACTAATTGCTTATTTAGGGATGTTTTTATGTTGCCCTGTATATTCTTTTGCATGAGGTAGTCTCTCATTTTTTTTAACCATTTGTGCAATTTTGACCATTAAATTTCTCAATAGTTATCTTTTCCATAATGCTAATTGGAGTGGTTCTAACAACCTATGGATTTGATTTTTCCAATAGGTGTTAGTGTCCATACTCCTTACACTTACATTATGTTCACGTCATCTCTTTAGAATACATACACATCCATGAGTAAAGCAAATGATTTTTCTTGGGCACACAAAGTTTTAACTTGTGTGTGTGTGTGTGTGTGTGAGAGAGAGAGAGAGAGAGAGAGAGAGAGAGAGAGAGAGAGAGAGAGAGAGAGAGAGAGAGAAGATGATGAATTTCCCTTTGCTTGAAATCCTTCAAATCTTTCTCTTTGCTTGAAGATGAGGAATTTCCCTTTGCTTGAAATACTTTGAATATTTTGATTGGCTTTGAAAAAAGATCCTTTGATTCCCTTGCTTGAATCTTCTTTGTTGTTTTTTTCACCTTTCGAGGAAGGTGATGATATCTTTTTGTGAGTTCTTGAACACATAAAGTTTGAAATCTAGCTCCACCCCTATGTTATCTCCAAGGTATTATGGAGCATTCAAAATACTCAAACAAGTAGTACCGTATGGCCTACAAATTAGAACTTTCACCTCACTCTCACGCTCACCTGATCTGAAGAAGGTACAATTGGAAAAACATTAGTGTTCTGAGCATACATTCCCTATCTTTTTTCTCAAGAACAAAACATTTTTCTCCAAAGAGGAAATAATATAAGGACAAGGGTCCTATAAGGGCAAGGCCAACTAGGAGAGCCATATGTACAGTATGCATGCGAAGGGCCCGATAGTTGAGCCAAGGAGCTCTACTTAAGGGAGTGGGATGGGAGGAGATCCATATGTACAATATGCATGCGAAGGGCCCGATAGTTGAGCCAAGGAGCTCTACTTAAGGGAGTGGGATGGGAGGAGATCATCACGCCAACACGGGCCAACACCCATGGTTTTGCATACATTGTGCTAAGAGAGTAAGAATCGATTGGTGGAAGTTGAATATTTGGTCATCGTTTAGTTATTTGTCTAACTAGGCAGTTGACCATTCATTCAAAGCTATACTTATTCACATAGATTTTGAAATATGGCAAGATAAGTTGGGTAACCTTTTGATGGAAAGTTGAGATTGACTCCCATGTGGAATGGATTGTGTTTGTTGGCACAGATTAGGAAGTAGTGCAAACTCCGCACATTTATGCCCTTAGCTCAAGCGGCTTGAAAATATACTAAGGGACCAACTAACTGTTGCTATCTCCTACCTATCAACTCCAATATAAAGATTACTTATGTATCCAATGTACTTATTGATGCTCCCTTCTTTAGATGGGACCAACATCCCACATTCGTTGCCTAGTGTGGGCCGTTGATCACTTTTACAAATATGAACACAAAATAATCTCCAGGCACCTTCCCAGACTTAAACCCATCACCTCTCAACACACTTCTTGAATAGACGGTATTTGTAATCATTAAAAAAATTTGTTGGGTGGCCTTCATAGGTATTTTACTTTAGGTTCGTTTGGAGTTTACTTGAGAATCATGATTTCACATTGGTCAAAAAGTTCACTTGCAGTTTATTTCTAGTTCATTATGAGTTCACTTTGATTGGGATCGCAATTAGTTCATTTACAATGTGCATTGAAATTGACATGTGGGATTAGTGTGCTATGGTAATCACATTGCTAATCCAGTGATTGATTGCAAAAATTGGATGATGTGTATACACTAATGTGTATATGTGTGTACGTGCATGCACACACTTGATTTACTACAAAGTTTTCCAATTATTAGTGTCCTTGCACATAAAAGTTTGGACGATGGACATCTTAGCCCGTTGCATCTCCTATTTGGGATGGTTGATCCCAAGTGGCACTTGGAATTCAATTCTACAAAGGCCTATAGCATAGGCCTTTGTAGGAGATGAAGTGTTTGCCATGATTTTCTAAGAGGATATTGGTGTACACTGCAATGTGAGCTTGCCACGTCAAGAGGGAGCTGAGCACTACGAGTTGGGGATTTAAAAAATAGATGATGGAAAGCGACGCTGAGGTGGGAAAATAAAGCCGCCAGTGAATTCAAAGTTGGTTGTTGAAGCAGAAAGTTAACAAAAATTTAATGTAATGAATTTTCATGTATTGCAAATGCAAAAAAGAAAATGTGACCACCCTCCAACACCCGAGGAGAAGCTCAAGCGAAGCATGTTGTGTCTCTCCAACACTAGCGGATATAACAAGTGTATGGGGGAAGGGCACATTCCCTATGATTTTTAACAATGGGGCCAGGATGGTGCCACCTCCCCACCATACACACACATGGTTCTTTACTTTTGTTAAGAGCACAATATATGAGCATGTAATGCATTGATCATGATCTTTTCAAAACCATGTCTATAAATCACGAATGAAATCTGTGAACTCTCATTTTTCTTTAATCTTGCGAGGTTTAGACATGATTGATATGCCCGATGGGACCACCTTAAAATATGGAATTGTAGCACGTGAGTTCATCAAGAGGGTATTTTTATTTTAGGAAATTTAAAGGGTACTTGTCAAACTTAATGAGGAAGGTGCTTGAGAAGCTTTCTATGCATGGGGGGTAAGGTGCTTGAGTAAAAAAACAGAACCTACAAACTTATGAGGAAGTTGCTTGAGAAGCTTCCTATGCATGAGGGGGAAGGTGCTTGAGTCAAAAAGAGACCCTACAAACTTAATGAGTAAGTTGCTTGAGAAGCTTCCTATGCATGGGGGGTAAGGTGCTTGAGTCAAAAAGAGACCCTACAAACTTAATGAGGAAGTTGCTTGAGAAGCTTCCTATGCATGAAAGTCCCAAAGTTAGGGGAATCTTTGACCTAACCTTCCACTCACCCAAAGGGCATCCCTTTTCTAAAAGGGCACATGGGACACATGTCAGGCTCTCACTAAGCTTAACCACATGGTGTGCTTGAATGCTATTGGTTGGGCTAAAGAGGGGTCCAATGAGCTTCTAGTTCCATCCAACAAATATCTAGATATTTCTCAAGCTCTCTCTATCTAAGGGGTAAGAAAGACACTTGTCAAAAGACTACCCATGTACTTGACTGCATGCTGCATGTGATTGGCTAGGGGGAGAGGGGTCCAATGAGCTTGAGGCATGTGGAAAAGCCACCACTCACCCCAAGCAAGCAAGGGGGATATACACCACACACACACACACACACACACACACACACACACACACACACACACACACACATTCATTGTGTGGATTCATTCTCACTTGGTGAAAGTTGAGGAACTCCACCTTCTTCTCCAAGCTTGTGAGAAGTGAGAGCCTACACCAACACTCTTGGCTATGGAATGCAAATCCAACCAAGAGCCATGCTTCAATGCTTAAGCTTGCCATCTTCTCCATCTTCATTACTATGCTATTATGTATGCTAGCAAGAAGAGTGACGATAAGTGGGGAACTATTTCTTTCTCCTATGGAATGTTTCTTCTTCCTCTTCCCTACCCTCATTCCCCGCTAGCTCTCTCCACCTTCAAAGGTGTTTGAGGTCTTGGGACTAAGGCTTGGGATAGTTAATGATTTATACAAAGTTTACTTTATGCTTGTGATGCATGAAGCTTTCCATCTTCATTGCATCACCAAGGTCACAAGGAACACAAAGATTGTATGGTACCAAGTCTCTCTCTTGGATTGTTTCAATAGGCTTAACAAGAAAACACACTCTATGCCTGTCAAAAAGACTATTAAGGCACATCAAATGGCAACCTCTTCAAATCTCAAATTTTCAAGCATCATGGCTTTCCAACACCCATAGTGTCGGACAAAAATCCTAGGATGACCAGTAATTTCTAGAAGGGTCTCTTTGAGAATCTAGGAAGTAGATTAAATTTCTCTTTCGGTCTATCATCCACAAATGGATGACCAAAAGTGAAATAAATATTCTAACGATTCTTGATCTACTAAAAGCCTATGTCATGGAAGTGGATCAACGTTCTCAAATGAGAGAAGTACCTACCTCTTATGGAGTATGCGTACAATGACATTGTACATACTTCTATGGGAAAAGCACCTTTCGAGGTTAAAGAGGGAAGATCCAAAAGTCCTTTACTACTTAAAGTACATGGGAAGATCTTTGCGTGCTGATGAATATAGCCAAGACTCACAAGAATCTTTTTCAAAGATTAAAGAGGTTATATCCATCTCAAAGCAAAGGCAAAAAGGGCTACTGCTAACAAGCATAGAAGAGCCTTAGCCTTTAAGAAAAGTGATTGGCTCTTGCTAAAGTTTCTCAAGGCTCATCTTAGGCATACTACGGGCAAGAACCCTTCGGGCCACCAAGAGTATTATGCTAAACTAGCAAAAAGATACTATGGTCCTTTTTAAATTTTTAAGCAACCAATGAGATGGCTTGTCAATTAAAGTTGCCCAACAATTGGCTCATGCACCATGTTATCCATGAGAGCCTACGTAAGCCTTACAAAGGAGCGCCATCAAAAGAAGCAATAGTTGCAAACCCTCCAAAAATAAAAAATCAAGAAGAAGTACTTTAACCTGAGTCCATCCTATGACATGAAGACAAGGTATTAAGAAATGGTAAGATTATCTGACGATATCTTATTAAGTTTAAGAATTATTCTTTTAAAGATGCTAGATGGATGCAAAGAACCTAGCTTAAGGATAATATGAACCTTGTAAATGCTTACAATGTTGCACTAGAGTAAGCATATGAAAATGCATTTTAAATGAAAACCGTTTTTGTCTTATAAGACTAGTTCTCTTTTTATTGTGCACAAATTTAAGAAGTACGCATGCTTAAAATCATGTTTGTGGTGACAACGTCTCCCAAACACCAAGTAGAACTTGTCACTCTACTTTGGAAGTATGATATGTTGGAATTAGGGTTGCAGAGAAACACACACAGCTTGGAGAAGATGAAGGAAGCTCAAGGCACACAATAGAGAGTGTGTTACTTAGTGTGAAATGGAAAGATAGATAGCCCTAGAGTGATGGGCGTATATACAATGCACGGGGGAAAAAACCTCCTAAAGAGGGAAAAAATACCCCGGTGGTCCTAGTGTGTTCACACACATCACTACCACAAGTATATGGTAACAAATCCCTCCCTTGAGTGATGCGGTGAACGAGATCTGGCACATGAGTAAAGGGAAGTGCCATGCCTTGAGGACAGGATCAGTCCACAAAGGGGAGTAAGCCCAAAGCTTTGCGGGAAGCTTCAAGCTTCTCACGAGACAATGCCTTTGTGAAAAGATCTGCAAGGTTGTCCTATGTTGGCACATAAGCCAAGCTGATCTCTCCTGCTAAGAGCCTCTCCCTGACATAGTGGTAATGCACCTCAATGTGCTTTGTGCAAGCATGAAAAACTGGGTTCCTTGCAACTTCCAATGCGCTCTGACTGTCAGTGTAGATAGTGTTGGCAGTGTCCTGTCCAACACCCAAATCAGCCATAAGGCGTCTGAGCCATACACACTCAACCGTAGCTGTGGAGACTTCCCTGTACTCAGCCTCACAACTAGAAGTGGCCACAGTAGGTTGCTTCTTGCTCAACCCTGATATACATGAGCTGCCAAGCATGAAACAAAAACCACTTGTGGACACTCGCGTGTCAAAACAACCAGCCCAATCTGAGTCCGAAAAAGCATGTAAGTCTGGCGACAATGATCCCCCCTTGGGATAAAACAAGCCAAGATGTAAAGTGCCACTAAGGTAGCGGAAAATCCTCTTGACAGCCTGCCAATGCTTAGACCCTGGGCTATGCATAAATCTGCTGACCTGTGAGACTGCAAACTGAATATCTGGCCTCGTGTTGCATACATAAATGAGGCAGCCAACAGCAGTTTGGTAAAGAGTGACATCAGCAGGATCACCGGCATCATGTAGACTCAACTTCAAACCTGTTTCCATGGGAGTGGCAATAGGTTTGCAATCCTCAAGTCCAAACTTACATAGCAATGTCTCTATGTCACTTTTCTGACACAAGGCAATACCACCATCACACTGCTTAAACTGTATACCCAAATAATGATGCAACAACCCCAAATCTTTCATCTTGAAAGTAGCATTCAAATCAGCCTTAAATTCAGCAATATGTCTCTCATTTGGTCCAGTGATCAGCAAATCATCAACATAAAGAACCACGATGAGAAATACATCACCCTCACACTTTACATACAATGTGCTTTCTGTTGGACTGTTACAAAAGCCTTGTTTGACCAAATGAGTATCAGCTTTCTCGTACCAAGCACGAGGAGATTGCTTCAACCCATACAAAGCCTTGTTACATTTGCACACTTTGTCCTCTTGTCCTTTTATGACAAAACCGCGAGGCTGCGTTACATAAACTTCCTCAAATATGTCACCATTCAAGAAGCAGTAACAATGTCTGATTGATGTACATCCCAACCAAAATGAGCTGCCAATGCACATAGAAAACGCACAGTAGTCATACAACAAGTGGGAGCAAAAGTCTCTTCATAATCTATGCCTTTTTGCTGTGCATAACCCTTTGCAACAAGTCGAGCCTTATGGCGATCGATCTCACCATCCGGCTTGCGTTTCAACTTGTAAACCCACTTCGTACCAATGGCCTTTTTGCCAGGAGGCAAATCACATAAAGTCCATGTGTCATTCTCTATAAGTGCATCATATTCTGATTGCATGGCAACCATCCAATTTTCTGAATGCTGTGCTTCATCAAAAGACAGAGGCTCCTCAACATCATGTAAACTAGACACAGCCAAAGCATAACAATCTGATAGATAAGATGCATGGCGAGAGCCTGAACGAGTACGACTAGACAAAGGTGCATCCAATTTACTGTCACGCAAAGTGTGCACCAGCCATTTTGGCATACCTCTAGCCTGCTCATTTTCAGCCCTTTCCTCATCAAGTACATCATGTACATCTGCATCAGTAATAGGCTGATCTAAAACATTTTCAGAAATCCCCATAGGCTGTACATTTGCCTCATTGGAACTTACATTTGTATTTCCACCACTGAAAAGAGGCAACAAAGTGTCATAAATGTCCTGTGAGCTTACATTACTGTCTCTAGTACATGACAACAAGGGCTGAACAGAATCTTCCACAAACACTACATCCCGAGAAACCAGAATACGCTTTGTTTGCGGATGATACAACCTGTAACTTTTGCTTTCGGCACTATAACCAACAAAAATACATTTGACAGCCTTATCATCCAATTTTCTGCACTGCACTTGTGGCACCAAAGCATATGCCAAATAGCCAAAAACACGCATGTGCTCAATAGAAGGCTTTCTATTATGCCATGCTTCATATGGAGTAATAGACTGCAAAGCTTTCGTAGGACACCTGTTTAGTACATAAGTGGCACACATGATGGCCTCAAGCCAAAAAGAATGCGACAAAGCTTGACTTTTGACCATACATCGTGCCATTTCCGTCAGTGACCTGTTTTTCCTCTCAGCAACACCATTTTGCTGAGGCGTATAAGGCACTGTACATTGGTGTTTTATCCCACCACTAGCCAGAAATGCATTAAATTCATGAGACATATACTGCCCCCATCGATCTGAACGGAGGGTGCCCATAGTACATTTCGAGACATTTTCAGCCATAGCCAGAAATTGTTTGAAGCACATAAAGACTTCGGACTTCGCTTTAAGCGGAAATACCCATGCATGCCTGGAGTAATCATCAATGAAAGTCACGAAGTACAGGTAATTGCCCAAGGACGGAGTTTGCATGGGCCAACAAACATCACTATGGAGAAGCTGCAACCTACATGTGGCCCGAACTGAACCATCCTTTGAAAATTTAGAACGCTGCATCTTACCCAAAATACAGCCTTCACAAACATGTTTGACAGGTGCTTCAAGAGGTGGCAAAGAAGCAACCATATCAGATTTCTACAAACGCAGCAAACTGGCAAAATTCAGATAACCAAATAGTGCATGCCAAAGTTTTGCATCTGAAATAACCCTTGAATCTGCAACAGCATTTGCAAAATTTTGTCCACACTTGTCATACAAAGTGAGCTTATACAGCCCACGGCACAAAAGGCCAGATGCAACAATTTCATCACCAAAACTGAGATCATGAACTGTACATCTGTCATCCACAAATTTGACTACAAGTCCAAGTCTAGCAAGTGCGGATACAGACAAGAGATTCTTCTTGATCCCAGGTACATAAAGTGCATCAACAAGTGTAAAGGAACTGCCATTAGCAGCAGTGAGCACAATATTTCCAACTCCCTAAACTGGATAAGAGGCGTTGTTGGCACAAGTGACTGAATTCCCATGAGGGACAGACTCAAGAGAGGTAAACAATTCACGATGTGAGGTAATGTGCTTTGTAGCACCACTGTCGAAATACCACACATGTGAATCTGCAGCAACTGACAAGCATGCATCATGGACAAGAGGATTGTAAGTGCACTCTGCGCTAAAAGCCCATTCTGCATCAGCATCAGCAACACAGTCTCCTTTCACAGAAGACTCAACAATGGCTGCATTTGTAGTGGAACCAACATTTGCAGTGGAACCACCCTCTTTCTTCTTAGCCTCTTTGGCCTTCAACTTAGGACACGACTTGATCAAGTGATCATTGGCTTTACAATAATGGCAACGCATCTTCTTTTTGCCCTTATCACCAGAATTTTCAGACGAATTGCTGGCAGCAGAAGCATTAGGAACATAATTTTTGCCACTCGCAGCAGAACCATAAGAAGTGGCTGCATTGCTGTTACCACCCTTTCTTTGAGAAGCAATAAAAGCCTTCTCAACTGCATGCAGTCTAGTCAGGTTTTTTATGGAGAGTGACTCTTGCAACAGCAATGTGCATAATGCATCAAACTTGACAACTTTTGGATTTCCTTGGGTCATAAGTCTCCAAGTACTAGAAAAAGTCTGGTAAGAATCTGGTAAGGCATCAAGAACAGTCTGCACTACGGAACTATCTGAAATGACTTCACCTGCAGAAATGAGTTGCTCATTGATATCCTTGACACTAGCAAGGAAAGTGTCCATATCATCTTCCTCATGCATAATCTTCGACTCCAGCTCTTTACGCAGCAAAGCAATTTTAGCCTCATTGCGGCTTGCATTAACACCTGCTAAAATATCCCAAGCCTGTTTTGCAGATTTTAATGAACGGATGTGAGGAACAATGGTGCGCTTCACAGACAACGCAATCAATGCATGAGCCTGCGCATCCTTAACATCCCAACGAGCTTGTTCTGTCGTAGGCAAAACAACTCTAACAGCTGCAATCCTTGCAGCAAGACCTGCAACATCCTCAACATCGCCTACATCCTCAGAACCAGGACGTACATCAATGCCCTGCACAATGTTCCAGACACCCTTTGATCCACAAGAACATGTTGCATCATATAATCCCACATAGGGTAGTTGTCCCCATCCAACCTGTCCTCAGCAGCAAACATCTTGAACACATCTGTGTTGTTGTTGTCAGCCATGGTAAATGCTGCACCTGATGTGAAAACTACCCGAAAATAGGAGAAACGGAGCAGGAACAACCTGTGCTATATAGCACAAACCGTAGAAGACTATAAGGCACCTGTTATGCAGAAAACGGCACTGACAGAAATTCTGCACAAAATGACAAAATAGCCTGTGTAGTACTGCCTGTAGTGGAAACGGAGGCCGAAATGAGCCCAAATCAAAATTCTGAGTAGACCAAGCTCTTCGAGTTCTCCCAAAATATTTGTCGACTTGCGAACGCTCACCAAAGCTCACTAAAATCAGAGAAAGTGAGCAGGCGTGTGCTGGAGCAGCTGGCGACTAAGCCCGGGAGTACGTGACGTGCTCTGATACCAATTATTGGAATTAGGGTTGCAGAGAAACACACACAGCTTGGAGAAGATGAAGGAGGCTCAAGGCACACAATAGAGAGTGTGTTACTTAGTGTGCAATGGAAAGATAGATAGCCCTAGAGTGATGGGCGTATATACAATGCACGGGGGAAAAACCTCCTAAAGAGGGAAAAAATGCCCCGGTGGTCCTAGTGTGTTCACACACATCACTACCACAAGTATATGGTAACATGATATGGACTAAATAGCAGACATGCTTGTGGCAGTTACGTCTCCCAAGCGCCAAATGGACTAGTCATCCATCTTGGAATGATGTTGTAGGGTGAAAAGGGATCCTCTACCCACTAAGAAACATGGACTAATGACTAGGCTTTATCTTCTCTACCTCATAGTCGAGGACGACTATGATTTCAAGAGAGAGGTAATGTCATAAAATATAATATCTAACTTTACCAAATGATTTTCTCATATTAAACTGATGATTTAATGTGGGAGAATAAACGGGAACAATAGTTAGAACAGAGACATGTGCTTCTAGACCTATCTCAACACGGGACCAAAAGGAGAGATGGTTGCATCTCAATAGGGGTCCAAAAGGAGATGGTCTATCAAAGAGCAATGTGAAATAAGTGCTTCTATACTTACTTCAGCAGGGGACCAAGAGGAGAGATGGTTACATCTCAATAGGGGTCCAAAAGGAAGTAGTCTATCAAAGAGCAATGTGCATCTAATGGAGCTTAAAAGACCTTAGGGTTAGCTTCATTAGAGACCTCCATGGTTAGTGTTAAAAGTCCTTTGACCTTAGGCAAGCTAGGGTTGAGCTTGAGTTAGGAACCCGACCTAAACTTACCTTTGACCTTAGCAAGTTAGGGCTGAGCTTGAGGTGGGAACCCAACCTAAACTTGCCTTTGACCTTAGGCAAGCTAGGGATGAGCTTGAGGTGGGAACTCCACCTAAGGTGCTTGTCATGCTTGATGACTAAGGTACTTGAGGTACTTGTCAGACTTAATGAGGAAGGTGCTTGAGAAGCTTCCTATGCATGGGGGGTAAGGTGCTTGAGTCAAAAAGAGAACCTACAAACTTATGAGGAAGTTGCTTGAGAAGCTTCCTATGCATGGGGGGTAAGGTGCTTGAGTCAAAAAGAGACCCTACAAACTTAATGAGGAAGTTGCTTGAGAGGCTTCCTATGCATGGGGGTAAGGTGCTTGAGTAAAAAAAAGACCCTACAAACTTAATGAGGAAGTTGCTTGAGAAGCTTCCTATGCATGAAAGTCCCAAAGTTAGGGGAATCTTTGACCTAACCTTCCACTCACCCAAAGGGCACCCCTTTTCTAAAATGGCACATGGGACACATGTTAGACTCTCACTAAGCTTAACCACATGGTGTGCCTGAATGCTATTGGTTGGGTTAAAGAGGGGTCCAATGAGATTCTAGTTCCATCCAACAAATATCTAGATATTTTCAAGCTCTCTCTCTCTCTAAGGGGTGAGGAGGACACTTGTCAAAAGACTATCCATGTACTTGACTGCATGCTGCATGTGATTGGCTAGGGGGAGAGGGGTCCAATGAGCTTGAGGCATGTGGAAAAGCCACCACTCATCCCAAGCAAGCAAGGGTGGTGCTATGGGGATATACACCACACACACACACACTCATTGTGTGGATTCATTCTCACTTGGTGAAAGTTGAGGAACTCCACCTCCTTCTCCAAGCTTGTGAGAAGTGAGAGCCTATACCAACACTCTTGGCTATGGAATGCAAATCCAACCTAGAGCCATGTTTCAATGCTTAAGGTTTCCATCTTCTCCATCTTCATTACTATGCTATTATGTATTCTAGCAAGAAGAGTGACGATAAGTGAGGAACTATTTCTTTCTCCTATGGAATGTTTCTTCTTCCTCTTCCCTACCCTCATTCCCCGCTAGCTCTCTCCACCTTCAAAGGTGTTTGAGGTCTTGAGACTGAGGCTTGGGATAGTTAATGCTTTATACAAAGTTTACGTTATGCTTGTGATGCATGAAGCTTTCCATGTTCATTGCATCACCAAGGTCACACGGAACACAAAGATTGTATTGTACCAAGTCTCGGGAGAAACTATAATACAAATGCCTATTGGAGGGGGGACCAGCTCCGTATGAATGTGGTCCTCAATTATTGTCATGTTGTCTAAACTCTCTCTCTTGCAAAAGTATTGTTCATGCCATGTTAACTAAGTACCATGTTAGGTTGCTACCATCAATTAAGCTCACCCGCTATGCTCATAAAGTAATCTCACAAAAGTGCTTCATCTAATTTCCTAATTCCGCTACTCTCAAAGTTCATAGGCCATTTCTGTTAGGAAATAAGACGTAGCTAAATAGATTTTTGAGTAGATTACTTAATGGAGAGAGATAGATTTCACACACAAGAGATCATACTAGAGTAGAGAGAGAGAGAGAGAGAGAGAGAGAGAGAGAGAGAGAGAGAGAGAGAGAGAGTACACACGATATACGTGGTTCACCCAATGTGGGCTACGTCCACGGGAAAGCAGCCACTCAATGGCTTTAGCACTTCAAAAGAAGAAGTAGTTTACAAAGGGATTATACCCTTAATGGAGCTCCCGCCTTGCTTCACTCTCACCACCTCACACTCACCTTGTTGCATCAACTTTACACTATGAGATGTGTGTAGAAATGGCCTCCTTTTATAGGCCAAAAGGGCTGCCCTCTCTTATGAGAGACAGCCATGTGTAGCCGCCCTTGTGCGAATAAGTGCAAATTGGACCCTCCAATCCGCCCATGTGTGGCCGCCCTTGAGAAGACAAGTCCGCTTTTGAATTCGGCCACCGGCCACCGGCCATTGACTTTCGACCACCGGCCATCGGCCATTGACTACCGGCCACCGGCCAACCGACCGGTTGTTTTCCGACCACTTTCCGGCCGCCGTCCGGCCATGATATTTTGGCGAAAAAAAAAGTCCCGCGGACCTCCGCCCCCGAGGCCTTTAAAGTTGCCCTTGATTCTTGTCCGTGAAAATTTTGGTTTCCGGTGAGTGATTTTCCTTCGCGCACGATGGCTTCTCCTCATAATGGGAGCCTTACAAATGTGCGCTTTTACCACAGAATATTACAGGGGTAAATCAGGCTCCATACTTAACAATTTCCATTACAATGATGGAAATTCGATCATGAATAGGATACTAAATTTACACCTTTTCCTCTCCTTGGAGTCCCTCATCTCTCCTTTCCCGATGAGAGTGCTTGTTGGTTCCTTGCATACCTCCCCCCCCCCCCCCCCCCCCCCCCCCCCTCTCTCTCTCTCTCTCTCTCTCTCTCTCTCTCTCTCTCTCTCTCTCCGCATTAGTCTAAAGGTAACTCAACACAAGACCATGACTCAACAATGACTTGTTCACAAAGCATAGAGCTTACAAGGATTAGCAAAGAGTCGATCAAGGTTGTACCCTTGGTCAACCAAAGAAAGTCAAGCTTGGAGAGGAATCCATGCACAGATTGGGAAGACAACTCAAGTACCCACTCTACACCAGTTCTGGGCCACTAGAAAGGGCAAGGCTCACGTTTTTGGAATTCTTAACAATGAGTAGTGGAGGCAGCATCGACACAGTCGGAGTAGCACGCTACGTGGGCTAGTGGTGTACTATGCAGAAGTAGCTCATAAAGGTGGGGTGTGTCAACTTGAGTGCAGGCTCTTGGTAAAGGTAGAGGCAAAAAATTATGAGAGAGGCAAAGGGGTTACATGATTTGCATTTGAAGGGTGCCGCTAATGACACGATGAGAATTGCAGAGGGGACTACAAGTTGGTAGGTCATTGTGAAGACCAACACAAGCTATTGCACGTGTTGGAGCTGGTGGCAAAGCCGCGGGAAGATCAGAGAAGCTAGACTCAAGAATAGGGACAGACACAAGAACACTTGAGGAGATCAGGTTGCACTAAATGTTGCTAGGTGGTGACAAATCAAGTGGAAAGTTGCATCCAGAGGAGTAGTGAACAAGTCAAACGAGGGAATAGATGAAAGAGGGCGAGATGGTGAACATGCAGGGCACGCAGATGATGCACACAAGTAGCAAAATCACTAGATGAGGGATGCATAGGAAAAGTGATCAGTTTGGGAGGAGTTGGGGATGAAGTAGAGTTACACCGCCTTTATGCCAACAATCTCCCACTTAAAGACAAACGTGCTGATAAGTGGTACTATTTTAGGACCTAATAGTATGTACAACAAGGATAGGGAGGAATCACATCTCAACCTATGCCCACTAGCTCTCTCGAAGTCGATGCATGCTATTGTATATGCTCTGGGGGTGTATGGAAGAATAGGTCCTTACTAGAATCAACATGCATATCTTGCAAGTATCCCATAATGACCTACACTTCTTCATGATGCATCATGCTAGTGTCAGCCATCACACAATTGACAATCCCAACTGCAAACGCTCCCACTACAGCTGCTATGTGGGGTCTCGACACTAAGAGGTTGTACATGAGAGTCCTGAAGGTCGATGATAAATGCATAATCTCTGTGAGAATATCTGTGCCAATTGCATCAATGCCATGTGTAGTGACCTTTGCCAATCTATCTGCAGTAGGTATCTCAATCCTCACTACATGGATGTATCAATCCTGATTCCAGGGTAGTTGTCACTCCCTCATCGTACATAGGGGTTGTATCCACTTGCCAAGAACCACCATATCGGTCTCTAGCATTAGCATTAGCATATTGAAGAGCTCCATATCGCTCATCTTTGTGGTAGGAGGCATCTCTGTCCTAAGATGATAAATCTATTGTGTCTCGCTAGAGAATGGCCGCTCTAACTTTGCATCTATAGACATTTCATGCACAACACTCTGGAGCTCATTTGTGAAAGATATCTGTCTAGTCTCTCATTGACATGCCTGTAATGTAATCGAGACTATGACATCTCACACCTAAAATACATGCATAGGGTAGAGTAAGCCAATCATGGATCCTCTTGCAATGAATAGCAAACTGCAACACATCTAGAAGAACTGCTCTCTAAGTAGTACCTGACATTCACTGTCTCTCAACTATCTCATTGAGATCAAACCTTGTGCAATCCCAAGAACATAACCACGAACATAACACACATGTCGTAGCATATAAGATGCACCATTGGGTAATGAAAAGTATACATCTCCTACACCCTCTATGTCATATGTGGATACATCAGCTAGATGCACACAACCAAGGCTAGCAAAAGTGCTAAACCACTCATGACATGTTGTGACATGGAACGCTGCATACTCATCCAGTCATCAAGAGCAAGTGGCATCTCTACCAAGCATAAATACAAGAGAAGCACTAGAGGAAAATGTGACATCATCGTCACTAGCATATGAAGCTACCTCTCTAGTCTCTATAAAAACCCTCTCTGTATCACGCATACATTTGTGTCGCTGCCTCATGTGTTTAAAGCAACGTTGTCTAATGTGCCCCGTGTGACCACAATGCCAACATCTCAAGTGTCAACATGAATGAAACCATTGTCTCACACGACTCATCATCGTAGACTTAAAGCTATCACATATATCAACTGACATAAGTGAAGCTATGGCTCTACATCATGTACCAGGGAAATTTGTATAATTTGACACCGAAGAGAAGTGCACCAAACCTGGAACAAAAGGAGCTCCCTACATGGAGAAATCACTCTCAAAAGAGCTCACCAAAACTCATAGAGCTCAAGTGCGTCAATGCATAAAATCTCTTGTAGTAGTGTAACCACTTTGTGCTCTACAATCATCACACTGATGCAAGCCTCAACTAACAAAAGAATATGGAACCTGTAAACAATGACTATGTATAAGTTGTATATAGTGAAGGAGTACGAGCGGAAGTGCGACGCGAGAGAGAGTGCGAGAAGAAAAGCACGACGATATGGTGAACTCGCTCTACTGTAATGTGTAGAGCATAGTGAGTTCTTATTAGGTTTTTACAAAAGAATATGTGTACATACCTGGCGGCCCGCCCACTTACCTGGGCAACCACATTGGGCTTTATACCCCAACAACCTCCCACTTAAAGTCCAATGTGGTACTTTAAGTGTGAGAGAAGCTACTATACAAGCTAATATACAAGAGATGTAGAGAAGTGATGTACTACCCTACACCTAACTGCTTGCGAAAATGCGCAAAGCTCTCTGAGGGAAGTCCTTTTGTAAGTAGATCAGCAGGATTTTCTGTGGTGTGAACTTTGACAAGCTGAAGTTGCTTATCCTCGAGCATTTCCCTGATGAAATGATACTTCACATCCACATGCTTTGTCTTTGAGTGATAAACTGGATTGCGAGCCAATTGTATAGCAGTTTGACTATCACAATATAACACGGGCATCTCTTCTTTGATTCCCAAATCTGTTACTAGTCGATTAAGACAAATTGATTCTTTGCATTCCTCTGATGCTGCAACATATTCAGCCTCTGTAGTAGACTGAGTAACACAATCTTGTAATCTAGAACGCCATGATACTGCTCCACCAGCCAATGTAAAGACATACCCTGACGTAGACCTTCGGTTGTCTAAGTCACCTGCATAATCTGAGTCTGTAAAACCCTTTACACTTAGCTCCTGACTCCCATAGCATATACGCATACTCTTTGTAGCTTTCAGGTATCTAAATATTCCTTTCACTGCCTCCCAATGTTTCTAGCCTGGGTTTAACATGTATTGACTTACTACTCCCACTGCAAATGCAATGTCTGGGCGAGTAGCAATCATTGCATACATCAAACTAACCACTGCAGACGCATATGGAATCTTATCCATTTCAGCCTATTCTTCCTCAGACACAGGACAATCTTGTTTGCTAAGTTTCACATATGGTCGCAATGGAACACTCAATGCCTTTCCCTTCTCCATATTGAAACGTTGCAAAACCTTGTCAATATACTCTGTTTGAGATAACCAAATCAACTTCTTTGATCTGTCTCTCTCAATGCGCATACCAAGTATATGACTTGCCTCACCCATGTCTTTCATGTCAAACGATTTTGCCATCTTTGACTTCAAAGCTGAAATTTCTTCCAAGTGCTTGCCAACAATCAACATGTCATCCACATACAAAATAAGGATCAGCCAACTGCCATCCTTAGCCTTCTTTGTATATAGAGAGTGATCGAACTCACTACGTTTGTAGCCTTGAGAAAGCATAAACTTGTGGAATTTATGGTACCATGCCCTCGGTGATTGTTTTAAGCCAAAGAGACTCTTTAACAACTGGCATACCCAATCTTCCTTGCCTTTCTCAACAAACCCTTCTGGCTGCTGCATGTAAATTTCCACATCTAAATCACCATGCAAGAACGCTGTCTTGACATCCATTTGGTGCAACACCAAATATAATATGGCAACCAATGCAAGAAAGCATCTCAATGTAGTCATCTTGAGCACCGGAGAGAAGACTTCATCAAAGTCAATGCCTTGTTCTTGCTTAAAGCCCTTGGCAACAAGCCTTGCTTTGTACTTTGGCTGACTATCATGAGCGGTGATCTTATACTTGTAAACCCATTTATAGGGTAGAGCCTTTTTGCCCCGTGGTAATTTAACTAGCTTCCATGTCTGGTTTTTATGCAGAGCTGTCATCTCTGACTGCATGGCCAATTGCCAATTCCCGGAGTCCTTCATTTGCACTGCTTCCTTGTAACATGAAGGCTCTTTGCAATCAGTCAACATGACATAGTTCATAGATGGAACAAACCTATCAGGAGGTCGCGTGACACGTCCAGATCTACGCACAATAGGTGGCTCAATCTTAGCCACAACCTGTGGTTCCACTCTATCCTGTCCTTGCTCCTCTTGAGCCCTGACATTTTGTCTTGCACGTGCACGTCCATCTTCTTGGAAGACAACTCTTCTAATCTCCTCAACCCTCTCTGGTTTAGAATGATATTTGGATTCATTAAAGTGAACATCATTTCTGCGGACAACCTTTCTGGATTCGAGATCCCAAAGTCTGTACCCCATCTCACCAGAATTACCATAGCCTAGAAAGATGCACTTTCTACTCTTTGGCTCAAGTTTGTTCCTAAATTCTTTTGGAACGTGAGTATATGCCTCACAGCCAAAGACTCTGAGATGCTTGTATGAGGGCATTTTGCCTGACCATACCATCTCTGGCACCGAATCCTTCTGCAAAACCTTGCTAGGAGATATATTTACAAGATGAACAGCTGTTGATACAGCTTCAGCCCAAAACCCATTTGGCAGCTGTGCATTAGACAACATACTCTGACCTTCTTTTGTATGGTCCTATTCATCCTCTCAACAACACCATTTTGAGGAGGATTGTAAGGAGAAGTAAGTTCACGTTTTATACCTTTTGACTCACAAAAGTCCTGAAAGGCCTTTGAAACATACTCTCCACCATTGTCAGTGCGTAAGCATTTAAGCTTCTTTCCACTCTGATTCTCCACAAGTGTCACAAACGTTTTGAAAACACTAAACACTCCATCCTTGTGCTTGAGAAAGTAAACCCATACTTTCCTCGAGTAATCATCTATAAATGTCATAAAGTAAGAAGCTCCCCCTAGAGATAGGTTAGGCATAGGTCCACACAGATCACTATGAACAAGTGTCAACTGTGTATCTCTTCTACTGCTTCTATGCTTATGTGGCTGCTGTGTTTGCTTACCATACAGACAATGTTCACAGAATTCAAAATCATTAAATGAAAAGCCAGGCAAATAACCAGAACGAGACAAGATTTCCATTCCTTTCTTGGACATATGTCCTAACAGGCTATGCCACAAAGAAACGTTCGGCTGCTCGGTTACATTGATTACATTTTTAGAGACATTTGATACATAAATCATGTAAAGTCCTCCAGACTTTACTCCATGTGCTACTGTCATAGAACCCTTGGATATCTTCCACATGTTCTTTCCAAAAGTGGTGACGTAGCCAGCATCATCAAGTAAACCTGTGCTGATCAAGCTCTTTGTAATTGCGGGAACATGTCTCACATTCTTCAGCGTGAAAGAAGAGCCATTCTGAAACATCAATTGAACATCTCCAACACCTAAGATCTCACATGTCTGCCCATTGCCTAGCCGAACATGATCTTTAGTGGTCACATAAGAAGTAAACCACTCCTTGTTTGGAGACACATGAAGTGATGCCCCTGAGTCTATAATCCCGTCACTCAGTGCATTTCCATCAGATGCTGTAAGAAGAGCTGAGTCCATTGTATTCTTCAAGAAGTAGATGTCTCCTGACACTAGACTGTCATCCTCTGCAACAGTGTTTGTCACATTTATTTCTTGAATCTTCACTGAGGACTTGTTCTTCTCACCATGGTCTTCAGCTTTCTCTTTGCCTTTTTCTGCTTTCCATTCTCTGCAGTCTCTTTTCATGTGACACTTCTTGCCACAATGGTAGCATTCTGTGTCACTCTTGCCTTTAGCACTGCGGGACTTGCTACGAGACTGATTCCTCTTTCCACCTTTGTACTTTTCTTTGGTCCTTCCCCTGACAACTAAGGTTGTTCCTTTGCCTTTGTCCATTGTCTTTCTATTGGTTTCTTCAGTAAGCAGACTTCCTTCTACACCTGCTATGTTCAAACCATCTGGAGGTGAAGAATTACTCAAAGCTGTGCGAAAAGTGTCCCAACTTTCCGGCAATGTGATCAACAGGAACATAGCTCTCACAGGTTCATCAAACTTGACATCTTGAGCTGACAACTGACTGTAGATTGTGTTGAATTCATTCAGATGATTGGACATAGGTGTCCCTTCTTTCATCTTCAAGTCAACAAGCTTCTTAAGCCAGTATACCTGTGAAGCTGCACTCTGCTTCTCATAAAGATCACTCAGCTTTAACCATGCTTGATAAGCCGACATCTCGTCTGCTACATTGAAGTAAACGCTTTCTGCCAAAGTCAGCATAATGGTAGAAAGTGCCAATTCATCCATTTCGCTCCATTCATCTTCGTCCATATCTTCTGGTTTTATCCCCTTGAGCTTTATAGGTTTTATCTGCTTCTTTTGTACCAACACGTGCCAAATCTGCTTCTTCCACAATGGGAAATTGGTTCCATCCAGCTTCTTGATATTGTAAAGAGCAGTGTCCTGTGATCCAGCCATAGCTACGCTTCACAGTAGTTTACTTTCCTGGGAAAAATTCGGCAGAGTTTCCCCTGTAAACTGACCTCTGAACCAATATCAACCTGTCAAATGAACCAAGAAAGCTTCAGATTCTGCTGAAATTTTGGCAGAGTCTCCTTTGTAAAATGGCTCTGGTGTACTAAAAACAGACCAAAAAACAGCTCAAAAAACCACTGTCTCTTTGACACTGTAAGCTGCGGGTAAACTTGTCCTGCACCTGTACTGTCTTTGACTGTCCTGTAAGCATAGACTGCGACAATGCCTCAACGGCAGTAAAGCAAAGATGCAATCCCAACTGTCTAACTCACAGTCAATACATCCTAGCTGCCTATCTAAGGGTGCTCGAGGGATTGCTCCAAGACTTGTATCACCGAAAGGATCTCAACATTCGAGAATCCCCCAGCTCAATAAAACCTCAATCGACCCTCAACAAAGGCTGCAGTAAATCTGACAGTACATAGACTTCCCACAAAGTCATACAATTACAAATTTCCCACTGTATTCTGTAACCGCTGCGGCGGTTGTTTGTTGCATGACTCACAGCCAGCAAACCCTCAACAGACATACATCATCTCTGACAATACATCCCATGTGGGAGTACGTGCAATGTCAGGATGAAATCTGGAATATCAAGCAGCAAACACAAGCTACCTGATGAACTAGTGGATGTCGCCTACAGTCTGTGTGTAGATGCACCCGTGTCGTATGTGACACGCCTCCAAGAACTGTGAGCCGTCCTTCGATGTGTAGACAGCCACAAATCAACACTCTGGGAGTGTTGATATCCTCAACACCTGCAGTTGTAGACCGAAAACCCCAAATTTGCAGAGTCGGATCTGCACCCGCTGAGACCACGTAGTCGAAAATGGCCTGCACAGAACTTTGTCGAAGCCGAACGGTGACCGAGATGACCTCAGAATGAAATTCTGAGAACAACAAGCCCTTCGGGTTCCCCCATAGGATTTGGGGCCCTGTCTTTGCCCTGTCCCGCCCCACACCTCAACTCCATTAAGAAGAACAGGTTTCACCAATGTGTCAAAAAGTTACGTCTTGAGAACCCAACACTTGATGTTTCCCGCATCACACATGTTCTCAAATGCATAGTACACTCTCTTTCCGACTTCCAAATGATGCATAGCACATTCATGCCACTTTTGTTTTGAAGAACCTGAAGGCCAAGGTACTTAAAGCTCTCAACAACTTCAAGTGTCTCATTGTTGTACATAACGCATGGCTTCTCCTTATGGTTTGTTTTCACAAGCATAACCTTTGTTTTGGATTCATTCACAATCAGCCCACCATGCAAGCAAAAGTTCTCAAGGACAACCATAAGATTTTCTGGATCCTTCAAAGTGTGTGCTAGAAGCACTACATCATTCACATGCAACAAAAGCATGATCAACACATTGCATTCAGTGACCTATTCAATGATTTCTTCTTGCATAAAGTCAAGTACCATTTGTTCCAATTGATCGATGCATAGACCAAAGAGAATTGGTGACATCCTTGTTTAACTCCAATAGTGTTTGAATTTTTTTTTGAAATTCCTCTTCCCATGCGCAATTGACACATCACGTTCTCATACATTTGAGAGACCGCAAGCATAAACTCACTTGGTACTTGGAGTTCTTTCACAAATTGCAACGTGGAACCGTATCAAAGGATTTGTTAAAGTCCACAAAGCAATATACAACCGCTTGCCTTTCAACTGACCTTCCTTCATGAGAACACAAAGAGTAACAAGATAATCAATGGTGCTATGTCATCGACAAAAACCCGCTTTTCCTTTTGCACACTTGCCATTGTCTTCAACCAAATCACACAATTTTATCTCCATTATGCACCCAAACAACTTTGCCCCAGAAGAGACCCAATCATTGTAGTCTGGTAGTTATTTACCTTCTTTACATCCCCTTTTTATGCAAAGGCTTGACCCAAGTAGTACTCTAGTCACAAGGCATACCATATTGAAATGCAAGGTTGAACATATCACACATCCACTCATGTGTAAAATCCCTTGTCGATTTGATCATTTCTAGCTTGATACCTTGAAGATCTCCCGCTTTGCGAGTGGCCAACTTTCTGAGCCCATTGCACACATCCTCAATAGTGACAAAAGAGGGCATATATGGGAGTACACGATGAAATGACATTTTTTCAAAATTTGGTTGCTCATATAGTTGCCAGCAATGTGTGTATACATCCACAAGACTCAAGTTACCAAAACTCTCAACCGGCTTGCCCCTCAAGTTTCTTCAAAATCTTCCACATGCACGTGCCTTTTCTAGGACTTGAAAACATCGATGCTTTACTTCCCATCTTCTTCTCTTCTTTTGAATCAATGCCTTCTATGCATGCAAATGAATTTGATAGTTGTATTTGTCCATAGTTGCATCAAGCTTTATCAAGAACTTTCGAGCATCTTGACATTCTTTATCAACTACATTTTGTGTGATCTATCTTTGTTGATACCATGGACATGCTTTATGGCAAAGCATTCTTCTGCACAAGAACAAATAACTTTCTTGAAAGTTTCCCATTTCACCTACAAAACATTTTGTATCCCTCAAATAGATCCAACTATTATCAAGGATAATATTTTGTTTGGTCTCATCGCGCATGGTGCATACAATTGGCCATTCTACTAAGCGAGGAGCTCCTTGCTTACCCACTCCATGTGCTCTCTAAACCATAACTCCTGACATGCCAAGTGGGTTTTGAAGAAATCTTCGATAACAATGGCAAGAGAAGGAGGTGTCTCAAAATTCTCTTTGAGAATTCCACGAGTAACAATGTTCTTGGAACATCGCTCTCGTCTCTTCAACTCCTCTACATCCACATTCTCAACATTCTTTGTTTGAGATTTAGCTTGCATGAGGGAGGAATTAGGAACCACATTGTTACCACGTACTCTACAAGTGCTAGAGAGTACGGCCCAACAAGTAAGACAAATCAGAGAATACATGTTAGCCAATCAGGTAACAAGGTAATACAAGTTAGCGAATGAGGTAAGAGAGTCTTCTATCCACCTATCAAACGCGATGAGATTTCGGGCTTCTGCTGCTAAGACACTACTCAGTATGTTCATTGCTTGCAATAAAAAAGGGTCACCTGTCACCTGTAAAGAGTCTAACGACGATGTGGCCATTGTCCACCGACACAAACCTATAGAAAAGGCTCTTTTGGGAAAGTCATGGCCTTCTGGATTGCTTGATTGGAGGGCCTAGCAACCTTCCATTATGCACGTAAAGTCATTGGTAGCCTGAATTTGAGTGCTTGTAGCTGGATTCTTGCACATTCTTCTTTGCCTTGCTCATGGTATAGTTCAGACAGCTAAAGCTTTTGACATGTCCCCCCCCCCGCTCTAGCTCGTCAACGTCAAGCTGCTCTCTCTCTCTCACAGAAGAGCTACATCATCAGATCTATCACACTGTAGATTATGTTGGCAACGTGGTTGGTGGAAACAAAAATATACAATTAGGTGCCTATGTGCTACACCCAAAGCTTGCACGTAGCTATTTCGTCACCAAGATCGATATTCACGCCATAACATTTACAAGCGAGAGCATGGCTGTATCCCGTAGCCACAATTAAAACATCTCGCGGTGATGGCATAGGTGCCCCCATTTTCACTGCTCTATTATTCCTGACATTGCTACAATGCATATAGATTAAATATGATGAGGACCCACAAATTCAACTGAATGCTTGGCATGGTCATATGTGGAGCCTACATCAAGTAACACACGCAGAAGCTATGCCGGACGTGTAGATGGGCGATGTGCATCTTGAAAACTTGGACGAGTTCATGAAGAGAGAGAGAGAGAGAGAGAGAGAGAGAGAGAGAGAGAGAGAGAGAGAGAGAGAGAGAGAGAGAGAGAGAGAGAGAGAGAGTCTCAAAACTTGGAGTCTTCAACTGAGATTTTCTCCACCTCCGATGACAAAAGAAAGCAGAGAGAGAGAGAGAGAGAGAGAGAGAGAGAGAGAGAGAGAGAGAGAGAGAGAGAGAGAGAGAGAGAGAGAGAGAGAGAGAGAGAGAGAGAGAGAGAGAACAAATAAGCACATTACTTAGAAGAGATTTTTGAAAAAGAATAGAAGTTTTTTCCTATAGCATGGAAATTTTAGATTAACCGTCCCTTGTAAAGTGGGACTCACACCGCCTCCATTAGTAAGAAAATTAAAGCTTAATAAAAATATCATAAAAAACTATCTACTGCTTTAGTAGGGCCATGTCACACTTCGTGAAGGGGATCGGGGAGCACCATAGACAGAGAGTGAGAGAGAGAAGGAGACACACGACACACAGATATGGGTGGGGAGACTCAAAGAGTGAGAAGCCCCCTATACACTTATGCTATGTATAAGGTATACAAGTCAGTGGGCGCCCAGACTCTGGGCGGCCAGGCAAGGCACATGCGCCTATACCCCAACAACCTCCCACTTAAAGGCAACTGTGCCTTTAAGCAAGGGAACCTAGTCTAAAGACTACAAAAGGTGAGAGAAAACCGCTCTCAATCGATACCCACTGGCTAGCTGTGATTGTGTGCATCCGGCTGTCCTGCTCCTGTGTAAGTCCATACACCACCAGACGTACCGCACACGTACTGCAAGTATGTACACAATACCTACATATCTCCCTCGTGCACTATGCCATCATCAGTCAACAAACGACTGACAACCCCAACTGCAAATGCTCCCACTACAGCTGCGATATCCGGTCTCAAGATCAGCATCTCATACATGAGACCACCGAATGCCAATGCAATGCTAGCGGGCCCTGCTAGCTCTACAAAGCATGCATCAAAATATATATCCCTGGCAATAGGCATCTCTAACTGACAAGACGTGTCAGGCACATGCACCTCCTAACTGCCTGCAAAAGACGCATCACCCTGTTGTGCAACCTCAGAGCAAACCAGCTGCTCTAGGTGTCTGCTGAAAGACATATCCTGGACAACTATATCCCCATGCTCACTGTCGAGCATAGAAAGGAATGATTGCATAATCGCTGACGTCTCAGCCTCCTCTGCAATCATCCACTGCAAACATGACCACTCAATATGTTGTGACTCGCTAGAGCTCTCATGCTCTAACTCCGTATGCATAGACTCTACACAACGTCCTCCTGTCGTGACTCACTAGAGCAAGACCGCTCTACCTGTCTATCCTGCATAGAAGTATCTCGCACAACTGACTCTCTGCTTTGCTCAGTCACTAGCAAAGTATGCATGTCTGACTCTGTCACCTCTCTGTGTGACTGCTCAAGTCCTGCCCCAACTGTGTGCACAACAAGCTCACTACTCTGCACTCCATGCAAAGCATCCTGCAACCCACAAGCAAAAGAGACTCGCCTGCTCTCTCACTCTCTACCTGGCTGCGTGATCACAGAGACAACACCGTCTCTCGCGTGATCCACATGCAATGGGTAACCTGTACCACTCCTGGCACCTCTCGCAATCACTAGTGAGCCCAAATGCATCACAAAATATCGCTCTCGTAGTGAAATCTGACATCCACAATCTCTAAGCTGACCAATCGAGATCAAACTCACTGTCAAATCTGGTACATAGCGCACATGTCGTAACAAGTAAGTGTTGGGGTATAAAGCCCAATGTGGTCGCCCAGGTAAGTGGGCGGGCCGCCAGGTATGTACACATATTCTTTTGTAAAAACCTAATAAGAACTCACTATGCTCTACACATTACAGTAGAGCGAGTTCACCATATCGTCGTGCTCTTCTTCTCGCACTCTCTCTCGCGTCGTACTTCCGCTCGTGCTCCTTCAACTGGTATCAGAGCTCAAATCGAGGCTCGGGGCAGCACTGCAGGAGGCTAGAGTCACCAACTCAGATTGGAGTGAAATTCGACAGGCGAAGACACGGCCCCAAATCTCGTGGGAGAGCCATTCTGGGGTCATCTCGGCCACCGTTCGGCTTCGACAAAGGTCTGCGCAGGCCATTTTCTACTACGTGGTCTCGACGGGTGCATATTCGACTCTGCAAATTTGGGATTTTCGGCCTGCGCCTGCAGGTGCTGAGGAAATCGACACTCCTCGAGTGTTGATTTGTGGCTGTCTACACATCGAAGGACGGCTCACAGTTCTTGGAGGCGTGTCACATACGACACGGGCGCATCTACACACATACTGTAGGCGACATCCACTAGTTCATCAGGTAGCTTGTGTTTGCTGCTTGATATTCCAGATTTCATCCTGACATTGCAGGTACTTCCACATGGGATGTATTGTCAGAGATGATGTATGTCTGTTGAGGGTTTGCTGGCTGTGAGTCACGCAGCAAACAACCGTCGCAGCAGTTACAGCATACAGTGGGAAATTTGTGGATGTATGACTTTGTGGGAAGTCTATGTACTGTCAGATTTACTGCAGCCTTTCTTGAGGGTCGAGTGAGGTTTTATTGAGCTGGGGGATTCTCGAATGTTGAGATAGGCAGCTTTAGATGTATTGACTGTGAGCACCCTTAGATAGGTAGCTAGGATGTATTGACTGTGAGTTAGACAGTTGGGATTGCATCTTTGCTTTACTGCTCTTGAGGCATTGTCGCAGTCTATGCTTATAGGACAATGACAGGACCGTGAAAGACAGTATAGGTGCAGGACAGGTTTACCCGCAGCTTTAGTACACCAGAGCCATTTTACAAAGGGGACTCTGCCAAAATTTCTGCAGAATCTGAAGCTTTCTTGGTTCATTTGACAGGTTGATATTGGTTCAGAGTTCAGTTTACAGGGGAAACTCTGCCGAATTTTTCCCAGAAAAGTAACTACTGTGAAGCGTAGCTATGGCTGTGGATCACAGGACACTGCTCTTTACAATATCAAGAAGCTGGATGGAACCAATTTCCCATTGTGGAAGAAGCAGACTTGGCACGTGTTGGTACAAAAGAAGCAGATAAAACCTATAAAGCTTAAGGGGATAAAACCAGAAGATATGGACGAAGATAAATGGAGCGAAATGGATGAATTGGCACTTTCTACCATTATGCTGACTTTGGCAGAAAGCGTTTACTTCAATGTAGCAGACGAGATGTCGGCTTATCAAGCATGGTTAAAGCTGAGTGATCTTTATGAGAAGCAGAGTGCAGCTTCACAGGTATACTGGCTTAAGAAGCTTGTTGACTTGAAGATGAAAGAAGGGACACCTATGTCCAATCATCTGAATAAATTCAACACAATCTATAGTCAGTTGTCAGCTCAAGGTGTCAAGTTTGATGAACCTGTTAGAGCTATGTTCCTGTTGATCACATTGCCGGAAAGTTGGGACACTTTTCGCACAGCTTTGAGTAATTCTGCACCTCCAGATGGTTTGAACATAGCAGGTGTAGAAGGAAGTCTGCTTACTGAAGAAACCAATAGAAAGACAATGGACAAAGTCAAAGGAACAGCCTTAGTTGTCAGGGGAAGGACCAAAGAAAAGTACAAAGGTGGAAAGAGGAATCAGTCTCGTAGCAAGTCCCGCAGTGCTAAAGGCAAGAGTGACATAGAATGCTACCATTGTGGCAAGAAGGGTCACATGAAAAGAGACTGCAGAGAATGGAAAGCAGAAAAAGGCAAAGAGAAAGCTGAAGACCATGGTGAGAAGAACAAGTCCTCAGTGAAGATTCAAGAAATAAATGTGACAAACACTGTTGCAGAGGATGACAGTCTAGTGTCAGGAGACATCTACTTCTTGAAGAATACAATGGACTCATCTCTTCTTACAGCATCTGATGGAAATGCACTGAGTGACCAGATTATAGACTAAGGGGCATCACTTCATGTGTCTCCAAACATGTGAGATCTTAGGTGTTGGAGATGTACAATAGAATTTTCAGAATGGCTCTTCTTTCACGCTGAAGAATGTGAGACATGTTCCCGCAATTACAAAGAGCTTGATCATCACAGGTTTACTTGATGATGCTGGCTACGTCACCACTTTTGGACAGAACATGTGGAAGATATCCAAGGGTTCTATGACAGTAGCACATGGAGTAAAGTCTGGAGGACTTTACATGATTTATGTCTCAAATGTCTCTAAAAATGTAATCAATGTAACCGAGCAGCCGAACGTTTCTTTGTGGCATAGCCGGTTAGGACATATGTCCAAGAAGAGAATGGAAATCTTGTCTCATTCTGGTTATTTTCCTGGCTTTTCATTTAATGATTTTGAATTCTGTGAACATTGTCTGTATGGTAAGCAAACACAGCAGCCACATAAGCATAGAAGCAGTAGAAGAGATACACAGTTGACACTTGTTCATAGTGATCTGTGTGGACCTATGCCTAACCTATCTCTAGGGGGAGATTCTTACTTTATGACATTTATAGATGATTACTCGACGAAACTATGGGTTTACTTTCTCAAGCACAAGGATGAAGCGTTTAGTGTTTTCAAAACATTTGTGACACTTGTGGAGATTTAGAGTGGCAAGAAGCTTAAATGCTTACGCACTGACAATGGTGGAGAGTATGTTTCAAAGGCCTTTCAGGACTTTTGTGAGTCAAAAGGTATAAAACGTGAACTTACTTCTCCTTACAATCCTCCTCAAAATGGTGTTGTTGAGAGGATGAGTAGGACCATACAAGAGAAGGTCAGAGTATGTTGTCTAATGCACAGCTGCCAAATGGGTTTTGGGCTGAAGCTGTATCAACAGCTGTTCATCTTGTAAAAATATCTCCTAGCAAGGTTTTGCAGAAGGATTCGGTGCCAGAGATGGTATGGTCAGGCAAAATGCCCTCATACAAGCATCTCAGAGTCTTTGGCTGTGAGGCATATACTCATGTTCCAAAAGAATTTAGGAACAAACTTGAGCCAAAGAGTAGAAAGTGCATCTTTCTAGGCTATGGTAATTCTGGTGAGATGGGGTACAGACTTTGGGATCCCGAATCCAGAAAGGTTGTCCGTAGAAATGATGTTCACTTTAATGAATCCAAATATCATTCTAAACCAGAGAGGGTTGAGGAGATTAGAAGAGTTGTCTTCCAAGAAGATGGACCTGCACGTGCAAGACAAAATGTCAGGGCTCAAGAGGAGCAAGGACAGGATAGAGTGGAACCACAGGTTGTGGCTGAGATTGAGCCACCTATTGTGCGTAGATTTGGACGTGTCACGCGACCTCCTGATAGGTTTGTTCCATCTATGAACTATGTCATGTTGACTGATTGCAAAGAGCCTTCATGTTACAAGGAAGCAGTGCAAATGAAGGACTCCGGGAATTGTCAATTGGCCATGCAGTCAGAGATGACAGCTCTGCATAAAAACCAGACATGGAAGCTAGTTAAATTACCAGGGGGCAAAAAGGCTCTACCCTGTAAATGGGTTTACAGGTATAAGATCACCGCTCATGATAGTCAGCCAAAGTACAAAGCAAGGCTTGTTGCCAAGGGCTTTAAGCAAGAACAAGGCATTGACTTTGATGAAGTCTTCTTTCCGGTGGTCAAGATGACTACATTGAGATGCTTTCTTGCATTGGTTGCCATATTAGATTTGGTGTTGCACCAAATGGATGTCAAGACAGCGTTCTTGCATGGTGATTTAGATGTGGAAATTTACATGCAGCAGCCAGAAGGGTTTGTTGAGAAAGGCAAGGAAGATTGGGTATGCCAGTTGTTAAAGAGTCTTTATGGCTTAAAACAATCACCGAGGGCATGGTACCATAAATTCGACAAGTTTATGCTTTCTCAAGGCTACAAACGTAGTGAGTTCGATCATTGTCTATATACAAAGAAGGCTAAGGATGGCAGTTGGCTGATCCTTATTTTGTATGTGGATGACATGTTGATTGTTGGCAAGCACTTGGAAGAAATTTCAGCTTTGAAGTCAAAGATGGCAAAATCGTTTGACATGAAAGACATGGGTGAGGCAAGTCATATACTTGGTATGCGCATTGAGAGAGACAGATCAAAGAAGTTGATTTGGTTATCTCAAACAGAGTATATTGACAAGGTTTTGCAACGTTTCAATATGGAGAAGGGAAAGGCACTGAGTGTTCCATTGCCACCATATGTGAAACTTAGCAAACAAGATTGTCCTGTGTCTGAGGAAGAACAGGCTGAAATGGATAAGATTCCATATGCGTCTGCAGTGGGTAGTTTGATGTATGCAATGATTGCTACTCGCCAAGACATTGCATTTGCAGTGGGAGTAGTAAGTCGATACATGTCAAACCCAGGCAAGAAACATTGGGAGGCAGTGAAAGGAATATTGAGATACCTGAAAGCTACAAAGAGTATGCGTATATGCTATGGGAGTTAGGAGCTAAGTGTAAAGGGTTTTACAGACTCAGATTATGCAGGTGACTTAGACAACCGAAGGTCTACGTCAGGGTATGTCTTTACATTGGTTGGTGGAGCAGTATCATGGCGTTCTAGATTACAAGATTGTGTTACTCAGTCTACTACAGAGGCTGAATATGTTGCAGCATCAGAGGCATGCAAAGAATCAATTTGGCTTAATCGACTAGTAACAGATTTGGGAATCAAAGAAGAGATGCCCGTGTTATATTGTGATAGTCAAACTGCTATACAATTGGCTCGCAATCCAGTTTATCACTCAAAGACAAAGCATGTGGATGTGAAGTATCATTTCATCAGGGAAATGCTCGAGGATAAGCAACTTCAGCTTGTCAAAGTTCACACCACAGAAAATCCTGCTGATCTACTTACAAAAGGACTTCCCTCAGAGAGCTTTGCTCATTTTCGCAAGCAGTTAGGTGTAGGGTAGTACATCACTTCTCTACATCTCTTGTATATTAGCTTGTATAGTAGCTTCTCTCACACTTAAAGTACCACATTGGACTTTAAGTGGGAGGTTGTTGGGGTATAAAGCCCAATGTGGTCGCCCAGGTAAGTGGGCGGGCCGCCAGGTATGTACACATATTCTTTTGTAAAAACCTAATAAGAACTCACTATGCTCTACACATTACAGTAGAGCGAGTTCACCATATCGTCGTGCTCTTCTTCTCGCACTCTCTCTCGCGTCGCACTTCCGCTCGTGCTCCTTCAGTAAGATGTACCACTCGGTAATGACAGTCTCACATCTCCTGCATCTGCTATCGCATACACCGATCCATCGGTCAAACGTACACTGCCAAGCATCCCGCTAGAATAGCTACAAAACCATTCACGATGCGGCGTGACATGAAACATAGCATCTGCGTCTAGCAACCACTGCGAAGGGAGTGCACTATCCACATGTATAGCATCTCGTGCATAGCTCGAGGTAAAAGTGACATCCCCGTCACTAGTATACTCCGACACTACATCTGCCTCAACTGTCAAACCAACTGAGTCCATGGTATCACTACATACATCTCTGAGACTGCCATGTCTCCTACGATGTCGCATACGATGAAAACAGCGCCGTCTAATGTGTCCAGAATGACCACAATACCAACATGTCACCTGTCGGCGTGCTCGTGAATGTACATGTCTCACACGAGTCCGTGATGACTCAGATCTATCATACATATCATGTAATCTGCGCCAAAGTGCTCTCGAAGTAGCCTCATACATAACAAGAGCATATACAGATTCCACAAGGTGCAAAGAGAGCGTAGATAGTGCCATCTCCTCTAGCTCCTGCCACTGATCGTCAGACATGTTTGAAGGTCTACCTACATCACCACTCAATGGTCGATGCAACCCTCGCTGTGTCAATGCATCAAGCATACTCTCTCTCCATGCCGCAAAGTCTGACCCATCAAACACGCGCATCTGTGAGAGGTCACAATCTGATCGATCACCTGTCTCTGCCATGAGCACAAGTAGCAAGCTAGATAGCAAAACCACCTCACCAACAACACCTTGAAACTGTCTACAAATATGGCGAGAAACACAATGTAAAACCTGTGAGACACACTCCAAAATAGAGCTCCCGCAATGTCAACCAAATCAGCCCTAAACTGACTCGAATCGCATCAAACAAAAGTCTGCAAATATGGTTGTAAAATATGGCTGCAAATCAGCCCCAAAATTCAGCTCTTAAATAGCTGAATAAACAAGTCACAAACGTGTCCCAAATCAGCCTACAACTGAGCCATACATGGACACCTGCAAAGAGGAAACAATGGCTGAAAATTCAGCGCCCAAATAAACCCTCAAACCTGCCTGTAAACTTGTAAACCTGTAGCTAAAACCTGCTGAAAAACCTCAAGCCATTAGTGCTCAAATCCGGCTACCTAGCTCGTAGCCACACAAGCATACATCACAATATTCACTCTTGTGAGTGTGCCAAGATAACTGTACGCCTGTCAAACCCGTGAGCTAATCACCAAGCCCACACTGTGCGGTATCGATGCATACACACGCACAAATCTCCCACCTGCAGAGAACACCGCACGTAAATGCTGAGTGCAACCCGCAATCTCTACCTAGATCGCATAAATGATGCGCATAAAACTCCTGGGAAAATTTCGCCAGAGTTTCGTCAATAAAACGGCCACAAAACAAGTAACCAAACTGATTGCACGCTCAAAACCATGAGCAACCAAAGCGCATCAAACCGTACTCCAAATGCATGTACCAATCTCCACATTTTGCATACATCATTGCAAACACCTGCAAATCTAGTACACAAATATCTGCTCTACCTGTGACTGCCAAAAAACATGCTCGAGGCATACATTGCCAAGCTCAAAATGCAATCACATTAGTCTCCCTGAGCATCAAACCACATAAGGCATACATCGTATCCTCCCACCTGTGAAGAAACTTGCAGCAAATATCACTCTCACATCTGAGAGCAAACCATGTGTGGAATCCTTGACACACAATAAACAACTGCTGCAAAAAAAATTCAGCGTTCAGAATTTTAAAATTCTGATATGACGAGCGCGTCCGGAGCGTGCCAAAACCCCGAGGTAGACTCCTGGATCACATGTATCCGAGTCCGGGTGTGAAAGCTATGCCAAAAAACCTTCGTTTCGACCCAAAAACGTAGCATAAACTGCCAAAAGAGGGCCGAAAAATGCAGCTCCTCAACAGTAGCTCGAATGAAGTTTTTGATGGCTCGAATGGCTTCGAAAGGGGGGTAAATCAACAGGGCACCTAGTGGAAACGCTCTCGGAAAGCTGAATTTGCCGATGCCGAAGTCGAAACCCTGTTTGCACTCTTGAAAGTGCGCGCGTGCGTGGACGCGATTTCGGGAATGAAACTGGCTCTCCGCTGTCGTCGTGACTGTGCACACACGCGCTCTCTCCGTACCTACGCTCTAATACCAACTGAAGGGGATCGGGGAGCACCACAGACGGAGAGTGAGAGAGAGAAGGAGACACACGACACACAGATATGGGTGGGGAGACTCAAAGAGTGAGCAACCCCCTATACACTTATGCTATGTATAAGGTATACAAGTCAGTGGGCGTCCAGACTCTGGGCGGCTAGGCAAGGCACAGGCGCCTATACCCCAACACTTCGGAGGGTGTCCCAATCCTAGCTAGCGCCTCCATTAGTAAGAAAAGTAAAGTTATTTAAAGCTTAATAAAAATATCATCAAAAACTATCTAGTGCTTTTGTAGAGCCATATCACACTTAGAGGTGCCCCAATCCTAGCTAGCATGTGGCTAGCCAAGACACTATCACACTTGATATCTATATGTATTCTATAAAGGCACTGAGAGTGCCTTTTACACGTGTCGAGAGCTACGAGCTGAAGTCTATAGTCCAAAAGTCCTCTGCGCACGATAAAGAGGGAGAGAGAAAGAGAGAGAGAGAGAGAGGCCGCCTACATAACAAGCGAAAGGGTCACGATGGCTTTTTAAAACAATAAGAAAGCGATAAAATCATCAAGTTGAGTTTATATAAGGTGAAGCAGTGTTCCAGAATGTTTGTTTTATTAAGCGACCGAGTGTCCTCACAAAGAAGCAAACAAAAAATACTAGCAAAGTTTTTAAAAATTTGTAAGATTTTTGAACTAAGATTTAACATCATTGCACCCTTTTTTCTTTTCTTTACCATGGTTTATATATCTATGTGTGTATGTGTATAAATAGATAAATTAATAAATAAATTTATATATATAACTCATTAACATGTATTATATATTCACTTATTTATATTGTGTGTGTGTGTATATACGTATAGAACATCTATATCTATACTATATATAATTGAGCTTAAAATTTTCAAGGAAGGAGAGGGCATCTATGTGTCACTCTCTACTTCATTTCATTTCAAGAACTTAAGTGTAAAAGTGAAGGGTAAGCCAGAAATCATTTGGTTTTGAAATGTAAAAGTAAAGAGTAAGTAGCAAGTACAGTGATGGTAAGAAAAGAAAGAACTTAGTTTTGACTCCTAAGTTCTGTCAAAAAGTCACAATACTTAGTACTATATAGATTTATTTATATTATTTAAACTCTTTAGCAAGGCCATTGAGTTTCACTCCAACCTTCAATTTTGAAGAGTGATTACTTTTGTTTTTGTAAAGGGTGGCTCTACTTCGCACCTTGGAAAATAACGAGCAATGAGTTGTGCCACACGTTGATAAGTTGGTCTGCCTTGAATATGCATGCGCGTGTGCATGTGTGTGTGTGTGTGTGTGTGTGTGTGAGAGAGAGAGAGAGAGAGAGAGAGAGAGAGAGATCATGTTTCATTTTCTATTGCACCACTGTGTGTGTCATAGGTGAGAGGGTGAGAGAGAAAGAGAGAGAGAGAGAGAGAGAGAGAGAGAGAGAGAGAGATCTTTGTTATTTGATACAAGTCTATGTGTGTGTGTGTGTGTGTGTGTGTGTGAGAGAGAGAGAGAGAGAGAGAGAGAGAGAGAGAGAGAGAGAGAGAGAGAGAGAGAGCCATTGATTGGCCTTGGCGCTTGACAAAGAATGCTCCCTCCCCCCCCAAAACTGGATCATGAACACAACCCACCACTTACTTCACGTACAACTTCTCACATGTTGCCACAATAGGCCTCATGTAGTCTCCTCTATCACCACCCCTAGCTGCCAACAACTGATCCACCACAAGCCCCACACCCTTATACAACCTCAATCCTATGCTGGCCAGGACGCCAAGACTCTGGATCCAATACATGTCCCACTCGCCACAAGCACTTGCTGAGCCACCTACTCCTCTACCGTTGCTTGTTCGCCACCCTTGATCCTGACCAGCTCCATTTTTGCCTAGCTACGGCCCTCCACACCACGAGAGAGAGAGAGAGAGAGAGAGAGAGAGAGAGAGAGAGAGAGAGAGAGAGAGAGAGAGTCCCACATCCATTTCCACACTCTCTTCATCTTTTTTTGGCCAGTCTGTGGATGCTACAATGTTGAGAGCTCTTGTTAAGTATGGAGCCTGATTTACCCTTGTAATTTTCTGTGGTAAAAGCGTACATTTGTAAGGCCCCCATTATGAGGAGAAGCCATCGTGCGTGAAGGAAAATCACTCACCGGAAACCAAAATTTTCACGGACAAGAATCAGGGGCAACTTTAAAGGCCTCAGGGGCGGAGGCCCCTGAGACTTTTTTTTCACTGGAATATTCTTTTTTGCCGGAATATTATGGCCGGACGGCGGTCGGAAAGTGGTCGAAAAACAACCGGTCGGTTGGCCGGTGGTCGGAAGTCAATGGCCGATGGCCGGTGGTCGAAAGTCAATGGCCGGTGGCCGGTGGCCGAATTCAAAAGCGGACTTGTCTTCTCAAGGGCGGCCACACATGGGCGGATTGGAGGGTCCGATGTGGACTTATTCGCACAAGGGCGGCTACACATGGCTGTCTCTCATAAGAGAGGGCAGCCCTTTTGGCCTATAAAAGAAAGTCATTTCTACACACATTTCATAGTGTGAAGTTGATGCAACAAGGTGAGTGTGAGGTGGTAAGAGTGAAGCAAGGGGGGAGCTCCATTAAGGGTATAATCCCTTTGTAAACTACTTCTTGTTTTGAAGTACTAAAGCCATTGAGTGGCTGCTTTCACGTGGACGTAGCCCACATTGGGTGAACCACGTATATCGTGTGTACTCTCTCTCTCTCTCTCTCTCTCTCTTCTATAATCTCGTGTATATAAATCTGTCTCTCTCCATTAAGTAATCTACTCAATTATCTATTTAGCTACGTCTTATTTCCTAACAACTGGTATGAGAGCAAGGTTTGCTCGTAGCTAAATTATCTCAAGGAAAGAATTCCTTGAATTGAGTGGAGTTATGGCGGAGGAAGGGAAGCTCAAGATTGAGAAGTTCAACGGCAAAAACTACCAACATTGGAAGATGCAGATTGAAGACTATCTCTACCAGAAGGACCTCTATTTGCCACTAGGCGGTCTTGCAAAGAAGCCCGCAACAATGGCAGATGAAGCATGGATTGTCCTTGATCGAAAGGCACTGGGAACAATCCGGTTAAGCTTGGCGTCAACGGTGGCCTTCAATGTTTCGGAGATGAAGACCACGGAGGACTTGATGAAGTCACTTGACGACTTCTACGAGAAACCATCGGCATCCAATAAGGTATTTCTTATGAAGCGCTTGTTCAATCTAAAGATGGCAGAGAATGGTTCAGTTGCAGAACACCTAAATGACTTTAACACAAACACAAGTAAACTTCGATCAATGAAAATCAATTTCGATGAGGAAGTGCGAGCTCTCCTTATACTATCATCTCTACCGAATAGTTGGGACAGCCTTGTGATGGCTGTAAGTAATTCTATCTCTGGCACAAATACTCTTAAGTTTGATGATGTTGTGGGTGTTCTACTAAGCGAGGAAATGCGAAGGAGAAGCACAGGAGAATCATCAAGTGCTGCACTATCAGTGAAAACAAGAGGAAGGCTTAAGGAGAGGTTCAAAAACCAAAAGGGTCGTGATCGCTCAAGGCGGAGCAAGTCACGCACAAAGTCAATTCTTGAATGTTGGAACTGCGGCAAGAAGGGCCACGTCAAGAAGGATTGCTGATCCAAGAAGAAGAAGGAGACAGAGTCTCAAGACAACAAGCCAACATCGGAGGCACATGTGGCAGGTAAAGTAGAGCAAGATGCTCTAATTCTCTCATTAGACAATGTGTCTAATTCCTGGATAGTAGATTCCGGGGCTTCATTCCATGCGACACCACACAAGCAACACTTCCAAGACTACACCAAAGGTAATTTTGGGTATGTATACTTGGGAGATGATGAAGCTTGTGAGATTGTCGGCAAAGGTACAATTTCTCTCAAAACTGCTAACGGAAATGATTGGAAGCTTAAAGATGTTAGGCATGTTCCTTCTCTTCGAAAAAATTTGATCTCTACTGGACAATTGGACGATGAAGGTCACAACATTGCATTCGGAAACAAACGGTGGAAGATCTCAAAGGGATCTTTGGTGGTTTCCAAGGGTGAAAAAGTCGATACACTTTACTTATGTACTGTTAGCACGCAACCTTCAGCTTGTGCAGCAACTACAGAAGTTGACAGTGCGGTGTGGCACTACCCACTTGGGCATATGAGTGCCAAAGGAATGCAAATCCTTCAAACAAAGAAGCTTCTACCACGTTTGAAAGAAGTGGACTTAGAGTTCTGTGAAGATTGTGTTTATGGTAAACAAAAGAGGGTAAAATTTCATAAATCAGGAAATGAAAGAAAAAATAAAAAACTTGAGTTGGTTCATTCTAATGTTTGGGGTCCTGCAAGTACACCATCACTTGGTGGCTCATTGTACTATGTAACATTCATAGACGATGCGACTAGAAAAACATGGGTTTATGTCATGAAGAATAAATCCGATGTATTTTCCATATTTCAAAGGTGGAAAGCCTTTGTGGAGAATGAAACAGGTACTAAGGTTAAATGCCTCAGATCCGACAATGGAGGCGAATATTGCAGCCAAGCTTTTGAAAGCTTTTGTGCTAGCAATGGAATTCGGAGGCAAAGGACAACCCCAAGGACACCTCAACAAAATGGGATTTCGAAAAGGATGAACAGGACAATCATGGAACGAGCACGAAGCATGCGGCTACATGCAAGCCTACCGCTTGAGCTTTGGGCGGAAGCTGTAAGTACGTCTGTGTACTTAATCAATCGGTCACCCTCAACGGCATTGGATGGGGGAGTTCCAGAAGAGGCATGGACAGGTAAACTGATGAATTATGCATTTCTCAAAGTGTTTGGGTGTGAGGCTTTCATGCACATAGATAGAAGCCTAAGATCAAAGTTAGATGCAAAGTCCAAAAACTGTTTCTTCATTGGCTATGGAGAAGGAGACTTTGGGTATCGCCTATGGAATCCTGAAGATGGTAAAATCTTAAGGAGTAGGGATGTAATTTTTAACGAACAAAATATGTACAAAGATTACTTAGAAAGAAAACAAACAAAAGAAACAGGTGATGAGTACATGGAGCTTGAGGACGGTGAAAACTCAAGGACTGCAAACGGTGACAATGTGCAACAACGTCAACCAAATGAGGAGCCTCAACCTATTCCCCGAAGATCTACAAGAGCAAGTAGACCTCCAGAAAGGTTTGTTCCTTCCTTCAACCATCTCTTGATCTCAGATTCTAGAGAGCCGGAATCATATGAAGAAGCTATGCAACATGAATCCAAAGAAGAATGGACGAAGAGCATGCAAGTGGAGATGGACTCACTACATCGCAACCAAACATGGGAGTTGGTTGAGCTGCATAAAGGTAAGCGGGCACTTCAAAACAAATGGGTGTACAAGCTAAAGGAAGAAGAAGGTGGGAAGAAAAGGTACAAGTCTAAGCTTGTGGTAAAAGGTTTTTCTCAAAAGAAAGGTATTGACTTCAATGAAATATTTTCTCCTGTTGTAAAAATGAACTCAATTAGGCTTGTCTTAAGCCTTGTGGCTGCTCATGATCTAAATCTCAAGCAAATGGATGTAAATACGGCATTCCCTCACGGTGACTTAGAGGAGGAAATCTACATGCTTCAACCAAAGGGGTATGAAGTAAAAGGTAAGGAGAAAATGGTTTGCAGATTAAAGAAGAGCTTGTATGGTTTAAAGCAAGCATCAAGACAATGGTACTTGAAGTTTGATCGATGGATGTTGGATCATGGATTCACAAGATGCAACTCGGATCACTGCGTCTACACGAAGAATTTGGGAGATGGGAAATTCATCATCCTAATGTTGTATGTTGATGACATGTTGATCGCAAGTGCTAACATGCCTGACATCAAAGACCTAAAAGAGGAGCTGTCCAAATCTTTTTCAATGAAAGATTTAGGTGCTGCAAAGAGGATACTTGGTATGAAAATATCAAGGGACAGGACGAAGAAGACAATAAAGCTATCTCAAGAAGATTACATCAAGAAGGTACTAGAAAGGTTTGCAATGCAAAATGCAAAACCAGTTTCTACACCTTTGGCTGGTCATTTTAAACTAACGAAGGATATGTGTCCAAAGACACAAGAGGAGCTAGCCTATATGTTTAAAGTTCCATATGCTGCAGCGGTAGGTTCTCTAATGTATGCTATGGTCCGGACAAGGCCAGACATTGCACATGCAGTGGGAGTTGTGAGTAGGTTCATGGACAACCCAGGTAAAGAGCATTGGCAAGCTGTGAAGTGGATACTTAGGTATCTAAAAGGGACAACAACAAATGCTTTGTATTTTGGAGGAACTGATATTTTTCTAGAAGGGTATGCTAATGCGGATATGGCAGGTGACAAAGATACTCGAAGGAGCACTACTGGCTATGTGTTCACGGTTGGAGGCACAGCAGTAAGATGGGCTTCAAAGCTGCAGAAAGTGGTTTCACTTTCTACCACGGAAGCAGAGTATGTAGCAATGACGGAGGCAAGCAAATAAATTATGTGGCTTCACAGATTCTTAGAAGAGCTTGGATTCAAACAAGACAATTGTGTCTTGTACAGTGATAGCCAAAGCGCTATCCATCTTGCAAAGAACTCAGCCTTTCATTCAAGGACAAAGCACATTGAGGTGAGATATCACTTCATACGCACTCTTTTGGAAGAGGGACAACTAAAGCTAGGAAAGGTGCATACAAGTGAAAATCCTGCAGACATGTTTACAAAGGTGGTCAACAAGGAGAAGTTGAGCTTTTGCTCATCTTCAATCGGCATTCAAGGATAAGAAGCCAGAATGGAAAGCAGTCACAAGTTTGGTTTGGAGATCAGTCTCCAAGTGGGAGATTGTTAAGTATGGAGCCTGATTTACCCTTGTAATTTTCTGTGGTAAAAGCGCACATTTGTAAGGCCCCCATTATGAGGAGAAGCCATCGTGCGTGAAGGAAAATCACTCACCGGAAACCAAAATTTTCGCGGACAAGAATCAGGGACAACTTTAAAGGCCTCGGGGGCGAAGGCCCCCGAGACTTTTTTTTTGCTGGAATATTATGGCCGGACGGCGGCCGGAAAGTGGTCGAAAAACAACCGATCGGTTGGCCGGTGGCCGGAAGTCAATGGCCGATGGCCGGTGGCCGAATTCAATGGCCGGTGGCCGAATTCAAAAGCGGACTTGTCTTCTCAAGGGCGTCCACACATGGGTGGATTGGAGGGTCCGATTTGGACTTATTCGCACAAGGGCGGCTACACATGGCTGTCTCTCATAAGAGAGGGCAGCCCTTTTGGCCTATAAAAGGAGGCCATTTCTACACACATTTCATAGTGTGAAGTTGATGCAACAAGGTGAGTGTGAGGTGGTGAGAGTGAAGCAAGGCGGGAGCTCCATTAAGGGTATAATCCCTTTGTAAACTACTTCTTGTTTTGAAGTACTAAAGCCATTGAGTGGCTGCTTTCCCGTGGACGTAGCCCACATTGGGTGAACCACGTATATCGTGTGTACTCTCTCTCTCTCTCTCTTCTATAATCTCATGTATATAAATCTGTCTCTCTCCATTAAGTAATCTACTCAATTATCTATTTAGCTACGTCTTATTTCCGAACAGCTCTAACGTGATCATCCAAGTTTTTTAGCTTTCCCAAGTTTTCACATCTCAAACTCCTTACATAGGCAAGAAAAAAGGGGTTCTGCAAAGGGACTGGTGGCATTGCTTGCTGCTAGAGTGATCATGGCAATGGTCATGCAAGGCGGGTCTTCCATTGAGTGTTTGGGAAAAATAGAGATAGAGATAGAGAGAGAGAGAGAGAGAGAGAGAGAGAGAGAGAGAGAGAGAGAGAGAGAGAGATGGAATTGGAGCTGATCTCTTGAGACAGCTAATTCTAGTGTTGGAAGATTTCAGCTACTAGTGTAGGAAGATTTCAGACAGCAGACTGGACAGGAATCAGAGACTAGACTAGAATTTGGATACTAAAATAAGAATCAGACTTATGTACTGGAATTAAGGTTCACATTTAGATTCAGATTCAGAAGACTGGACGAGAAGTAAGTATACCTGAAATATATGTCATGATTGGGATTACAGATCAAGATTACAACGAACATGATTTACAGAGAGAAAGTACAGCCGACAATACTGCCAATGATTCTCAAGTACAAGTATAGCCAAGGCACTAACCCAAATGATAATAATTGCCAACCCGATTACAATGTAATGGGCCCTATTTATACACTTCGGGTTTACTGTAGTATTTACCTTAGTAACTACTAAGTAATTCGTTGCCCATCTTCTAAGAAGACGTTCCCGCATAGTGAACTATCCAGTTGTCTACATCCTTCCCTTCTTTCTTGAATTTTGGCAAGATTCCAAAATTTCTAAAAAATTTCCCTATCTGATTCTGATGTGAGACTGAAAAATCCATCGTCTGGTTCTGATGTTGGGAATCTGGCTTGACCACTGATAGAATGGCCATACAAAGATTGCGAGTAGGCAGCTGAAAAGGCCAAGGATTGCGAGAGGCAGCTAAAAAGGCCAAGGTGGAGCTCTCACTAGGCCAAGGTGGAGTTGTCATCAAGCCAAGGTAGAGTTGTCATCTCCACCTGCCCGCTGAGGAGAAAAGTCGCCACTGACTTCTGAGATGGAACTACCCAGTATCCTTCCATTGGACCATCTTCCGTTTGCCCTTTGACCTAGACGGTGCCTGAGAAGTTCCAGTACCAGCATTCTCCTTTTGAATCAGTCGGTAAATGGCCTCCTGATCAAGCTGATTCCACCGGTCGGTGGTCATCTCTACTTCATAAGGCGTGAGGGAATGATAGGTTTCGGTGTCAGGATCATAGAGCGTACGCCTGCCTTTGCTATGTCTGGTTCTGGCAAGCTTATGACAATGCGAAGCAGTATGGATCCATCCTTCTGGAAGAGGCTGATTAGTTTTGACTCGAGCTTCGAAAAGAATCTCAGCCATCTCCCTGTACTGTGGTGCCAGACTCGGCTTTGCTGCAATGTCTTTTTCAGGCAATTTAGAAGATTCGACCGTAAGTTGTAGCAACTGATTAGTAATCCTGGTCATTCCTCTGACTTGAATCTTCCACTGGCCCATACACAGCTGGATCCTATGCATCTTCTCTTTCAGTGCCTGAATATCATTGATCTGGAGAGCATCATTGAACAACGTCTACCAAGTCTTCCATTCCACAGTCGATCTCTCATACCAATCCTGAAGCTCATCAGTGATTTTGAAGTATGTGAGGCGACAACTGGTTATGGATGTTGAGGATACAGTGCTGGAAAGAATCTTGGTAGCTCTGTTTCTCTTGCTGGAACAACATACAAGACAATTGGAGAATCAGACACAAATTCTAAGAAATTGAGAACAGCCTGGTTCTCTTGTTGCATCATCTTTCTGGTGATTCTCACTAGCTGGAACAATGTTCGGAGAGCAGTTGCCTGTGCTTTGACTGACATTCTCGTCTGAGGTCCTTTGCTAGTGGCTGTCTGGTCCTCAAGAATGGCTTTGACTCTCTGATCCAAAACACCTCTGGCAGTTTGCATTTGCACCAAAACTACCTTGAGTTGTACCCTAACATCCTTCATACATCGGTAAGTTGGTTTGTTACCCAGCAGAAGTTCTAGCTCCAAGGCAAGGGAGCGACAATCTGCAGTAGACTGCCTTTGCCAGTGCGGGTTTGCCACTCTTTCATTAGCATTGAGTATCCATTCATAAACTCGTTCCAGCACCTGGACTGTACTGGGATGCGCAAGTAGACGACAAGCTTCTTTATCATGGAAAGCTACTGATTTCCAATGTTCTACCATTTTCCTGGCTCCCATATATAGCCTTTGAAATATTTCCAAGTCACACAAGAGATCATCATCCTCTAGATACTGTCTGGTTATGGAGGCCTGTTGATGTCTCAATTGCCTATTCAGGGTAATGAGCTGCAGTGAATGTTGATGATCAACAACTGGTCCCTAATCTTGCACTTTCATTTTCCCTTTAGCATCTCTGCTGAGATGGGACTGATCAGTTGGCTGATTCCCAGTGTGACTGGGCTGCAGCTCTTCAGTCTGCTGGTTACCCAACTGGTGCCCTTCATCCTGTCCTACATGCTGGCCCTCATTCTGGCCTGGCTGGTCTGGCTGTGATTGGCCTCCTTCATTTGGCCCTGTCCCTTTGGCCCTGTCCCAGCAGTACCAGGTCCTGGAGGTGGAGATGGTGGTGGGGCATCATCATCATCCTTTGTATGCCCTGCTTTCTGATCATCCTCCTCTTGATCAACTTCATCTTCCTGGTATTCTTCTTCCTCATCCGGAGAAGTCTACTGCTCAATATAATCTAATACAGCTTGATTCATCATAGCATTATTATACTCAGTCACCTTGTCCTGCAAATCACTCTGCATACTTTCCATCAAGGACTTTAAATTCTCTAAATTGAAAACAACATTGCCTGATGGATTTAGAATTTCAGACAAGCTGCTATAGATGTATCTTTCAGTTAGAGAGGCCTTCAGAGCTGTATGGCGCATTAACAGGTTTTTGAATTCTGCCCACTTCATCTTGAGCATTGTTTCAGCCCGCTCTGCAACTCTCAGTGCTTCATTTCGTTGATTTTTGATGATCATTATTTCAGATTCAGCCTTAGCTAACTTTTTGTTTAACAACTCATTAGTCCTTTCTGAATGAGCTTCCAGTACCCTGTGTTGTATGTTCTGCTCTTCCCGGGCTTTCTGGAGCTTTTCAATCTGATCTTGTGCCTCTGTCAAGTCAGCTTTAAGCTTTTTCACTTCATCTTCTGATCCAGCAGTCTCCATTAGTTGTCCCATACAACTGACAATGGTATTCCAAGAAAACTGTATGAGGACTGAACATCTGTCTTTGACTGTGGTTGTGGATCAGAATTAGTAGGCTCATATATTGCCACTGGAGCTATGTAGGGTAAAGTTGCATAATCAGCTTTGCTTATCAGAAGATGCCTTTCAATTGTTTAGTCTGCATTTGCTGTAACTTGTCCTGTTTTACTAGTTGCAGAATGTTTCTAGTATTTGGAGTAGGAACTCCTCCTGGCAGAGTCGAGGAAGCTGGACCTTTCCCTTTGTCTAGTTGGCTCTTGCCTTTGTCCCCTGACGGTTCTGCTATCTTCTTAGAAGTGGCTGGCTTGGCCTGATCTTTCCTAGAACCAGTAGCAACTGTACTTTTTGCCTATTGACTGGTTAGGCACAGTCTTCTAAGCAGATTGCTGCTCTGTCTGGCTCACTATAGCTTTCTCAATGTTTACCGTCTTGACCTGGCTTTCTATCTGCTTCAAAAACTCACTGCTCTTTGTCAGTGTAGTCTTTGGCTTCTTTGAACTGCCAGCCTGTTCTGCAATTGCTTTCCTTTTCAGGTCTGTTGAAATAGTTTGGTTGTCCGTTTCTTCGTCGTTTGAGGACAACTCAATATTCTTCGGCTCAGAAATTGGCTTCTCACTCCAAGCCTTCTTTACCTGCTCATTAACATCTGCAGCAGCAGTAGCCCAATACAGGAATTGCCAAACATACCAGGCTTTGAAAACATTTTGAGATTTTAGCTTGGCAGTTTGCTAGAGTACATTGTGTGAGAGAATTTGAAAAAGGTTAATAGGAACCTGTGGATCCAATATCTTGGCCAACAACATAGCAAACAGTTTTTCAGATAAATACGTTGGGTTGTTTTTAAGGCTTACTGCTTCGGCTACAAACCTGTAAGCAGTGGAAGCTTCCAATCCTGCTATACTGGAACTCCTTGACCGCTTGCCTTGCGCTTCCGTTTAGCCGCTTCATCCTCCTTCAGAGCTATACTTACATGTTGTGAAGTTGCCACATAAGGTTTGGGCTCGTTGGGCATTCTGAATGCAAATGCTATGGCTTCTGATGTCACTCACACCTTCCTACCATTTACCCTGGTACTGCCATCTTCAGCGTCGAAAGAATCAAGAACTTGCTTGATGATGTCTGCGTCAAAAGAAATTCTTGTAGCTTGCAACACCACTCTAAGATCCCAGAGTTGTAGCAGAGTCATTGCTTGGTCAGTGAATACATAACGCTGGACTTTACTGTACGGTATAATGGGAAGGCTTGCCTTTGTAGCAGCAACTATGGCCTGGGTTTCCTCAAGAGACTCCTGCATCTTCTCTGAGCGTTTCCTTCTACCTATACACTGTGAAGACGATGACGATGAAACAGGCGAAGAAGAAGATGACTTACTTGTCATGTCGAATCCGTTTCCTGGTGTCGCTGGCAAGGCTAGCTGACAGTCAACTGTCTCTTCAGAGGTCGAGGTTTGCAGCTGTAGCGAAGAAACTTCGGAGCTTGGCGATGGCGAATGGTTAACAGGAGGAAAGCGTCGCACAGGGGATTTATGAGAAAAATGCTAACTCTCTTGACTGTTATATGTGTTCGCACCATAAAAGCTCCACCACTCGCCGTTCCTAGACTTGTGTGCGTCGCTGTTGTCGTGGCAGACATGCATCAAACAAGACTACGACCCATCCTTGAAATAATTACTACTGGCGTGCCATTTGACCGTTGGGCGCTTAAAAATTGGAAAGTGTGTCCCCAGTGATACTGGACTGATTTCCAGTCTGGCTCTACCATACTGGTACTGATTCTACGGTTAGCCTGATTTGGATCTGAAGTTGAAACTGGTTGCACATGAAAAAGTCCAAAAATGTCCGATTCTGGTATCTCTTGATCAGGAAGTTCTAGTTCCTTAGTACCTTGTTCTGGCCCAGTTTCTCTGGTCTCTGAATAATAAAGCTTGATCTTTGCCCCATTATATACTCCTGAAAACAACAGTCCAGATAAATCTTTCAGTCTGACTGTGCCATTGGAGAAGACCCAGTCTATCTCAAAAGGTCCTGCCCAGGCAATCTTCGGGTTTGGCTTCTTTGGACCCAGTCTAGACTGATATAGAAGCACTAAGTCTCCTTTCTGGAATTCTCGAACTTTAATTCGGCGATCATGCTAGTGCTTCCTTCGTTGTTGAACAATTTCTTGTTCCAACATAGCCCTTTGCCCGAGTTCATCTAATTGCATCAGTTCATCTAGCCTCTTTTTAAGATTATGGTTGAAGTCTAAGCCATACTTCACAACCATTCTCAGACTGGGGATCACAAACTCCATAGGAACCACACCTTCAGTACCATACACCATTCTGAATGGTGTCATTCCAATAGTTACCTTATAAGCTATCCTATAAGTCCATAGAGCAGTCTGAAGTTTCAAATCCCACTGGTCTGGTTTCTTTTGCACCACCTTAGTGAGAATAGTCTTTAGTGTCTTGTTGCTACTTTCAGCCTGTCCACTGCATTTGGGATAGTAAGGAGTAGATTTCCGATGCTTGACTGAAAGCATATCCAATAGGATTTTCATAGTGTCATTGATAAAATGTGTTCCTTGATCAGTCACAATCTCTACTAGACATCCATATCGGCAAACAATAATCTCAAATAGAAACCTTGCAGTTGACTTGGCTGTGTTGTCAGGAAGAGACTTAGCTTCAACCCACTTGGTTACATAACAAGTAGCCATCACCATGTACTTGTTTTTCCTGGGAGTAACCTTCATAAAAGGTCCCATAAAATCTAGTCCCCATTTCATGAATACTCCCAGTGGTTGTATTGGCATCAAGGGAGTCATATCTGCAGCTGTTGGTCGACCCATTCTTTGGCATATATCACAAGTTTTACAAAAACTTCTGACATCAGCAATTAGTGCTTGCCACCACAGACCAGCTTGCAGAATCTTCTTATAGGTTACTTCGTTGGAAAAGTGTCCACCAGATTCACCATTATGCACTTCTGAAATTACTTGCATTCTTCTTTCCATAGGGACACATCGTCGAAGTATACCATCAACACCTAGTCGATAAAGTAATCCTCCTATGATAGTAAATTTCAGGCTTTTTATGATCAGAGTTTTCTTCCGATTCTGCTTCCAATCCTCTGGAAAGGCACCTTGGGAAAGGAATTGATAAATATCATACCATTCAGGATCCACTGATTCTTCTGCCTCTAATTGAAATAAATCAACATCCACTGGTTCATCTCTCAAGGGTGATTCTGAATATCCTTCCGTACTTCTTGAAAGAAAATCAGCTCCACAATGGTTTCGGCCAGGCTTATGGAAAATTCTGAATTCCAATTTCATAAGGAACATCATCCATCTTATCAGCCTGCCTTGAATAATGACTTTATTAATCAGGAACAGAAGAGCTTGATGGTCTACATAAAAATGAAATAACTTTCCCAACAGGTAATGCCTGAACTTTGTAGCGCTAAAAACCATTCCAAGGGCTTCTCTCTCAGTAGTCGTATAGCCTTGTTCAGCCTGACTGAATCTGCGCGACTAGCAAAATAAACCAGATAGTCTGTTCTTTCATCTGGCTGAGCTAATATTGCCCCCATTGCCAATCCCGAAGCATCGACATGTACGTGGAAAATGATATCCCAATTTGGCTGCCTAAGGACTGGTTTACTGGTAATGGCTTTTTTCAGATTCTGAAAACTCTCCTCACATTCAACAGTCCAGTTGAACTTACTGGTCTTCTTTGTAAGCTCATATAGTGGTATTGCTTGAGAAGCAAACTTGTGTATAAATCTTCTATAGAAATTCACATAACCCAAGAAAGAACTCAATTCTGAAGAAGTTCTGGGTGCTTTAGCTTGCTGAACACACTGTATTTTGTCATTGGCCATCTCTATTCCATTGCGGAAAACCACATGTCCCAGTAGCTATCCCTTCCAGACTAGAAAAACAGATTTGAACGGATTCAAACAAATCTGCTTCTCTTGATAGCGTTTGAAAACCATTTCTAGGAATAGAAGGTGCTGTTCCTCATCTGAATAGACAGTGAAGTCATCCATGAAAATGGCGAGGAACCGATGAAGAAATTCATTAAACATCTCCATCATACACCGCTGAAAGGTAGCTGGTGCATTGCACAGGCCAAAAGGCATCACCAAATACATGAAAGCTCCCCACTTTGTGATGAAAGTGGTCTTGGCTCTATCTTCAGGAGCGATAACCATCCATGAAGCTATACATTTCATATCCTGCGATCTCATCAAGCAACATATCAGTAAAAGACAAGGGAAATGGATCCTTAATAGTTTGGGCATTTAGTTTCCTATAGTCGACACAAACTCTCAATTTTCCATTCTTCTTGGGGACGACGACTATGGGAAATAGCCAATCACTGCTTGCCACTTCTGTAATGAACCCAGTCTTGAGAAGATTATCAATCTCCTCCTTGACCTTCTTTGCATAGTTCGGGTTCATCGGTATCTTTGCAATTGTCCTGGTCTAGCATCTGGTTTCAGTGGTATTCGGTGCTGATAGACTTCAGGATCTACTCCCTTCAGATCTGTATGTTCCCAGGCAAACACATCTTTATAGTTCTGGAACATTTTCCGTGCCTTTTCCTTCATTGTTAACCTTGATCATTCTAGGATTTTCCTCTGATCCTAGGTTCCACTCTTCTACTTCTTGGTCGTCTGGAAGCAACTAGTTTGGTCCGCCTCCTTTTCGTTTGGTCGATTCTTTAGCGTAATCCTAGGATGGTCCATTCATTTCTGAATCAATATTCTGATCCAGTGGGTACTCTTCAGAACATACTGGTTCCTCTACTATACCAGTATCAGCTGGTTCCACCATCCTTCCAGTTAGCTGAACTGTTCTTTCCCCTGTACTGACTTCAGTAAACTGATCAGGGAATTTTCTCTTCTACTTGTCAGCCTGCTCTTTGTTCAGCAATATTGCATTCAAGTCAATTTCTGCCAAAGGGAATATGTTCATAGCCGCTAGAATTTGCTCGATCTTCTTGGCTTTGTACTTCTGACACAACTCCTTCGGCCTCAGTTCCTTTTTCCAGCTCCGGGTATTGTTGGTATGGATTTGGATTCTGCCACTGGCCCCTTCTATGGTCAAAGTTTGGTTTGCATAGTCATGAACAGCATGTGTTGTTCTCAACCATGGGCACCCTAGTAGCTTCCCATATGCTCCTTACACATCCAGGACTAGGAAACTGGTTTTGAATTTCTCCCTCCCAACTCTAATCTACATGTTTTCAATCATACCCGTCCCCTGTACGACTCTATGATCTGCCATTCGTACTTTGAATGGTGTTGGTTTCATATTGTGATACCCATTCTTTGTTGAAGATGGGCTCCCATTATGTTGAGTCCTGCCCCTCCATCCAGGATAACGCTTGAGAGAGGTTCCCACTACTTCCTGACCTTATAGTCCACCTGAATAAGTGGAACTTCATCATCCCGGACGGCCATCAGGTCCAGTGTTCTGGCCTCTGCCTCAGCTTTCCTGCGCTGTCTGATAAAGTTGGCCACCTCAGGCAAGGTTTTTCTTATATCCTCCAGCTCTACAGTCAGCTTCTGAATTCTATCACAAGTTTTCACATGAATTTCTTCTCTCTCTTGGTCAGATTGATTGTCAGAGCTTGAAGAACTGGTATCTTCACACTGCCATTCTTCTTTTGCAGTGCTTCCACTCTTTCCATCTATTACCATTTCATCAGCTAGTCCATGTACCACAGCCAGCATGGTCTCAGTCATGGCCGGTACTGATTGATCTTTATCAGTCGCTCGATTGGGCTCGTATCCTCTGAATGACTCTAGCTTTGGAACTTTCTGGCTGCTCTGGCAGCTTCTTGGCTAAATCCTCTGTGATTTTAGCTGCTAGTTCCCTCTGCTCTTGCCACTCAATCTACCACCTTTTCTTTACCTTTGGCCTTCCAAACTTCTCTTTGTTGAGCCCACTTGCTGCTGTTAGGATTGACTGGTGTTTTTGAAGTGTCTGGGATTTCTTCAATGACTACCCCCTTGCTCCTAGTAACTGCCCTGACTGGGACTGGCTCTGGTGCCTTAGCCTCAGTAGTAGTCGTTGCAGGTGCATCTGGGCATTGGGCTGCAAAATGACCATACTTCCCACAAGTATAGCAATTCATGCTCCTGTTTTGGAAGTTGCCTCTTCCTCTGCCTCTGCCCATTCCTGGTTGGTATCTCCCACGTCCCTGACCAGTACCACTGGTACCTGGTCTCTCCTCTTGAGCTACTTTGACTGGTTCTACCTTCACTGGTTCAGTGTAGGCAACCACTGACATATCTTTTCCTTTCTTAAAGTGGTGAATTCTGATGCCACAATTACTCCACAGGTGACCAAAGGCCTTGCAGTAAGTACATTGTGGACATTCAGTGGAGATATGGTCCTTGGATTTGCATCTTGAACACCAAGTCTCCATCTTTTGAGCTGGCTGTCTTGTGTGGCTAATTTCGGCAATCTGCCTAGCCGTCTCTTCAATTTTCTTTGTCCAGGATCCCTTCTTTGATTTCTCCTTTGCTCGTTCATTAGAACTACTATCAGAGCTACTGGACATCTCACTGGAATCAGAAGTTTCAGTAGCAAAGCTACTGCTACTGGTCCTTCGCTTCTTGTGGCTCTTTTCCTTCTTAGCCTGCTGTTCTAGCTTTAATGCCCTTTGGACCAGGTCATTGAATTTTTTGGTAGGGGCTGGTACCTCTTGTTCCCTAAGCTTCTTGCTTCTGAACCCATTCAGGAACCATGCCCTCAACCTCTTCTCCGATGGCGGTTCTTGTAACTGCCTGGTTAGCTCCTTTATCTTTTCCACATAGCTGCGGACTGACAAATTCCTCCGTTTGATCTTATCTAATTCACAGAGAATATCTTCATCCCCTCTATTGTCGGAATATTCCAACCTGAAGGCTTTGAGCAATTTGTTATATGATCTGAGCTGGCAGGCAGGGTAATGGTAATACCATTTCCTCGCTGCCTCCTTCAAGGTTTGTGGAAAATATTCCCCCCAATCATCTTCATCAATGTTTTTTAGTTCAGCATACTGCTCGAAAGCTTGTATGTGAACATCTGAATCATCCTTTTTCCCTCCCTTGAATATTGGAAAAGAAATCTTCAGGGAAGCTGTGTAATCATTCCGATTACTACTGATCCTGCCACTTCTCTTCTTGGATTCAGAATGACGCTTGGGAGCCTCCTTGCAATTGTCAGTGTCAGCATCCCAATCAATCTCTGTCTCTGTCTCAGTGTCAGTGTCTTCTCTGGTTTGTCTACTAGAAGTACGGTGACTTCCTTTACTGCCCTTGGTATCCTCATCTCTCTGCCGGGACCGAGAACTCTTGGAGCTCTTTGCCTTCCGTGCTTCCCGTTCTGCCCGTCTGCGTTGAGAATGACTGGAGTGCTGTAAGTCCTACGCCTCATCAGCCTGACTATGCTCCTCTTGAGCCTCAGTGTCAGTCATCTTCTCTTGCTTGGGGTCAAACTCTCTTCCTGACTCCTCAGGAATGGGGTCAACACGAATATTGGATTTCCGACCACGATTGGATTTTGGTGCCATTGCTGAAAACTTAGAACTTGGAGAAGAGTCTTTCAGTCAGCTTCAGCTCGAGCCACTGTGATCACCAAAATGGAATTGGAGCTGATCTCTGGAGACAACCAATTCCAGTGTTGGAAGATTTCAGCTACTAGTGTAGGAAGATTTCAGAAAGCAAACTGGACAGGAATCAGAGACTAAACTAGAATTTGGATACTCAAATAAGAATCAGACTTATGTACTGGAATTAAGGTTCAGATTCAGAAGACTGGAAGAGAAGTAAGTATAACTGAAATATATGCCATGATTGGGATTACAGATCAAGATTACAACGAACATGATTTACAGAGAGAAAGTACAGCCGACAATACTGCCAATGATTCTCAAGTACAAGTATAGCCAAGGCACTAACCCAAATGATAATAATTGCCAACCCGATTACAATGTAATGGGCCCTATTTATACACTTCGGGTTTACTGTAGTATTTACCTTAGTAACTACTAAGTAATTCGTTGCCCATCTTCTAAGAAGACGTTCCCGCATAGTGAACTATCCAGCCGTCTTACACACACACACACACACACACACACACACACACACACACACAGAGAGGGGGGGGGGGGGGGGGGGGGGGGGGGGGGGGGGGGGGGGGGGGGGGAGCATCAAGCGCCAAGGCCAATCAATGGCACTCTCTCTCTCTTTCAAACAGAAATAAACATAAATAAACATACACTCCTCAACAGGACTAAATGGGAGAGAGAGAGATATGCGGCACATCGCAGGTCTCAGAGAGAGAGACCATGTTTCATTTTCTACGGCACCACCTTGTGTGTCATAGGTGTGTGTGTGTGTGTGTGTGTGTGAGTGTGAGAGAGAGAGAGAGAGAGAGAGAGAGAGAGAGAGAGAGAGAGAGAGAGAGAGAGAGAGAGAGAGAGAGAGAGAGAGAGAGCCATTGATTGGCCTTGGCGCTTGACAAAGAATGCCCCCCCCCCCCTCCCCCCCCCAAAAAAAAAAAAAAAACTGGATCATGAACACAACCCACCACTTACTTCACGTACAACTTCTCAAATGTTGCCACAATAGGCCTCATGTAGTCTCCTCTATCACCACCCCTGCTGCCAACAACTGATCCACCACAAGCCCCACACCCTTATACAACCTCAATCCTCTGCTGGCCAGGATGCTAAGACTCTGGATCCAATACATGTCCCACTCGCCACAAGCGCTTGCTGAGCCACCTACTCCTCTATCGCTGCCTGTCCGCCACCCTTGATCCTGACAACCTCCATTTTTGCCTAGCTACAGCCCTCCACACCGCGAGAGAGAGAGAGAGAGAGAGAGAGAGAGAGAGAGAGAGAGAGAGAGAGAGAGAGAGAGAGAGAGAGAGAGTCCCACATCCATCTCCACACTTTCTTCATCTTTTTTTGACCACTCTATGGATGCTACAATGTTGAGAGCTCTAACATGATCATCCAAGCTTTTTAGCTTTCCCAAGGTTTCACATCTCAAACTCCAGAGAGTGCCATTGATTGGCCTTGGCGCTTGACAAAGAATGCTCCTCCCCCCCCCCCCAAACTCGATCATGAACACAACCCACCACTTACTTCATGTACAACTTCTCAAATGTTTTTGCAACATGCGTCATGTAGTCTCCTCTATCAACACCCTTGGCTGCCAACGACGGATCCACCACGAGCCCCACACCCTTATACAACCTCAATCCTCTGCTAGCTGCCATGACGCCAAGACTCTGGATCCAATACATGTCCCACTCGCCACAAGTGATTGCTAAGCCACCTACTCCTCTACTGCTGCATGTCCACCACCCTTGATCCTGACCAACTCCATTTTTGCCTAGCTACGGCCCTCCACACCGAGAGAGAGAGAGAGAGAGAGAGAGAGAGAGAGAGAGAGAGAGAGATAGATAGATAGTTCTATTATCGTTCTGGGAGGTCAAATATGACCTATGGGACCAAATGAACATGTCACGTGGTGTGAGTGAAGTTCATAAGTGACTCTCGATGCTCAAAAATGGCTGAAATGAGCGTCGCAATAGAGAGTCCACATTGTGGTTGGGAGAGGAAGGTATGTAGGGAGAGATCATGGCTGAATATATGGGGAAAAGAGGACCTAATGTGGCCAAAAGCTGAGCACTCAAGTAGTGTGTGGTACTCACTCTCTCGCACTTGACGAGGGCATAAGGTGCAAAGTCGATGACACTCCTCGCTAGTGCCCCAACGTCCTGTCTCGCAGCGTAGAGAATGGGAGCTAAGACGAATGGAGGCAATGGTGCGGATCGCACTCAACGGGATGGGCTCAAGGATGTAGGAATGGGTTCGGTTACCTCGTTCCGAGAAGAAGAGAGATTTGTAGTTTGGGGCAACGTGTGTGGTGTAATGGCTGAAGCGAGAACCTCCGGATTTCTCCCAAGCCGTGATACATTGGCGTTGTAAGAAGGCCTCATTAACTTGGGAGTCGATCGACGCATCCTTGACCAAGTGACATGCATCCCATCTTCCAAACCATTTCTTGATATCAAGCATCCACCCCGAACTTAGTATTTTGCTCTTGCATGTCTTTTGAACCATTTGACTTACTTCATATACGATTCTAGGAAGTCGATGCAAAGGGCTACGTTGTGTCTTACGCATGTACTCCACAACCCTTTGCATGCCCAAGACCTCAATGGGAAGCAATCCGGACTCAAGAAGTAAGAGCATGTAGGGTGTTTGTGTCTTGACTTGGAGAAAGTTGGTGAGAAAACGCTTTTGGACATTCTCAAACTCTTTCCAAGTAGACTTCCCGATGCTTCCACCCCACACCTCCACTCCATAAAGAAGCACCGATGTCACCAATGTGTCAAAGAGGTACTTTTTGAGAGCCCAACACTTGATCTCTCCTGCATTGCACATGTTCTCAAATGCATAATAGGCCCTCTTTCTGGCTTCCAAGCGACGCATTGCACAATCCTTCCATTTATGATTGGATGGAACCTCAAGGCCAAGGTACTTGAAGTGATCTACCACTTCAAGTTTCTCATTGTTATATACAATGCATGGATTTTCATCATTGAGGGTCTTTACAAGCATAACCTTGGTTTTGGATCCATTCACAATCAGCCCGCTATGTAGGCAAAAGCGTTCCAAGACACTCATAAGCTTTTGTGCATCTTCTAAGGTATGTGCCAAGAGCACTACATCATCGGCATAAAGCAAAAGCATGATCACTGCATTTCCAATCTTAACCTCTTATATGCCTTCTTGCTGCATAAAGTCAAGAACCATGCATTCCAATTCATCAATGAGTAGCCCAAAGAGGGTTGGGGAAAGTGGGCATCCTTGTTTGACACCAATAGTGCTTGCAAAAAATTCTGAAATTCCATCTCCCATACGTAATCGACATATCACTTTTTGGTAGATGCGAAAGACTGCATGCATAAATTCTCTCGGCACTTGAAGGCTTTGCATATGTCTCCAAAGATTTCCTCGCGGTACCATGTCAAAAGCTTTCTTGAAATCCACAAAGCAACAATACAACTTTTTTCCTTTCAATCGAGACGCTTCCATAAGAACTCGAAGAGTGACAAGGTGATCAATAGTGCTATGATGCTTTCGAAAACCTGCTTGGCCAAGTGCACGTTTGCCATTCTTTTCAGCCCATTCACTTATCTTCATCTCCATGATACATCCAAATAACTTTGCCATTAAAGAACCAACCATTATAGTGCGATAGTTGTTCACATTGTTTACATCTCCTCCTTTGTGCAAAGGTTTGATCCAATTTGCACTCCAATCATGAGGCATGCCATACTGAAGTGCAAGGTTAAACATATCGCATATCCAATATCGTGTTTTCTTGCTTGTCCATTTAATCATTTCAGCCTTAACACCTTGAAGGTCACCTGCCTTACAAGTAGCAAGTTTCTCAAGCGCGCGGCATACATCTTCAATGGTAAAGAAGGGAGACATAAATGGAAGGGAGCTACAACACTCCATCTTATCAACATTGGGTTGCTCATAGAGATTCTTACAATGCATATACATATCCTCAAGAGTCAAGTCACCAAAGCTCTCAACGCGCTTGCCTTTTAGATTTTGCCAAAACTTGCCACATGCATGTGCTTTCTCTTGTGCTAAAAGAAGTTGTTTTTCGACTTCCCACCTTCTCCTCTTCTTTTGAACAAGTGCTTTGTATGTGCGTGAACATTCCAAGTAAACTTCCTTGTCTTTGATTGCATCCAATCTTAGCAAGTGTTTTCGGGCTTAACTACATTCCATGTCAAACCATTTCTTCTTGGTGCTACCCTTCTTAGACCTTTTGCAAGACATGTGTTTCACCAAAAAGCATTCCTTCGCACAAGAGAAAATTACTTCTTTGAGAACTTTCCACTTGCATTCTAATGTTGGGCTCTCTTGATGCTCTATCATGCTTAACATTTGGTCCACCATAACAGCATATATAAGTGCTCGTTTGAAGTCTAGACGTAGGTACAAATGATTCACATCATGATTGGAGGCTACATGCTCGGGCCGTTTACCACACTTGAGGTCAATACATAACATCCTATGATCCGATTCCGGATTCCATTCACCAAGTGTAAAGCTTTGTATGCATTCTAGAGTGGCTTCCGAGAACAACATATAGTCAATCACGCTAGCACCGTTGTGCTTTCTACATGTAAAGTTATTGGTGCCTTGCCATAGAGATACACCATTTGCAATGAGCATTCCGGTACTATTGCACATATGTAGAAGTGACTTTCCATAGTGATCCACTTCTTTTGCATCATTAGAACTTCGATTATACATGTATGAGTCATCCATTCTTCTTGAGACATGCGGCATGTCTACTTGTTGTGTGTCGTGTTGTAGTATATTTGTGCGAGCATTCATGTCTCCAAAAACAATGACTTCACCTTGATCCTTGTAATGAGCAATGTCTTCCTCTAGTTCAACAAAGGGCTGATCTCTATCCATATTCAAGCAAGCATAAAAGTTGGAGTCATAGTGAGGAATGTAGCAACCGGCCACAAACATGACTTGACCATTTGGTGGGCTGATTTTCAGCCATAAGTAGCGTTTATACTTATCTTCTTTGACAATGGAAACATCTTTCAAACCCTTTTTGGTCATACATGCTACGCCTCCTTGGCCTCTTCGTTGCTTTGCATTTTTGGCCCACATCAAAGAATGCACATCGTATTTGTCAAATCCAAGAATTCGTTGCGCATCATGCTCCCATGTTTCGACAAGAAGTATCACATCAGAGTCATTGGTAAGCTCATCAATGCCAATTCCCGCATTCCATGGATACCTGTTACAATTCCAAAAGCTTATTCGCAAGCGTGAGTTGGTCTCATAGATCATGTGTCCCTATTTGTTGGGTGGACTTGCATCCTCCTTAAGTGGCTTTTCTTCTTGAGGTGATACCTTAACCTTCTTGCTTCTTTCCTCATATGCTTTGCGACGTACATTTTGTTGCATAATAGTGCGATCCTCATATACATTACAACCTGTTCCTTTGAGGTAGATCCAACCATTGTCAAGGATGATCTTTCTCTTTACCTCATCAGCCATGGTACATACAATGGGTCTTTCTCCCGAGCGAGGGACTCCTTGTTTTCCAACTTGATGTGCACCATAAGCCATGATTCCTGACATGCCAAAGTGTGTAGCAAAAAACTCTTCAATAGCAATTGCAAGAGATTGGGGTGTTTCCATGCTTTCCTCCTTGATTCCACGAATGACGATGTTCTTTGAGCGTTTTTGTCATTCGTGCAATTCTTGAGTGTCCACATTCTTTGCTTGGACAACGGCTTGCACGATAGGAGATGTAGAAACCACATTATCCTTACATATATCAGCCCATGATTTGGATGCATTTCTCATCTCACATACATCATGTCGTATTGTATCTATTGTTTCCTCTTTCAATACATGATCACTCTTAACTTTGCTCAAGCGCTCTTTCAATACATTCATGTCAACAAGAGAGCGTTTACATTCTTGAACTTCATTCTCAAGATGCATCAAGCGTGTTGTTTGCATTTCAAGAACCTTGTTGAGGTGCTCATTCTCCACAACGAGAACTCTTAAAGTACCATTCTCCATTGCAAGTGCGTGCAACTCTTCACCTTGTTTGTTGACGGTTTCTTGTAATGAGATCAAGTAAGCCATGATCATTGCTTCCGTTGTTGTAGATGATGTGGTTGGATTAGCATCCAAATTCCTTGGAGATTTTGCATCATTCTCCATGGCGAGTGGCGCTTTTCCACCCTTGCGAGTTTTGTCTGACATTGCCTTCAAGTCAGCAACAAAAACGCAAAGTTTTGACAGTTTTTTCAGTTCTGAGATGCTGTTACAGCAAAGCCTTCCATTACACAGAAAAATTATGTCTTTACATCAATGCGTAGAGGGCTTCGTGCTCTTCGATTGAGGCTATAGATCACCTAAATCGGAGTTCGGATGAGCAAGTTATGGTCAAAAGAGAGAGAGAGAGAGAGAGAGAGAGAGAGAGAGAGTCCCACATCCATCTCCACACTTTCTTCATCTTTTTTTGGCTAGTCAGCGGATGCTACAATGTTGAGAGCTCCAACGTGACCATCGAGGCTTTTTAGCTTTCCCAAGTTTTCACTCCTTACATAGGCAAGAGAAAAGGGGTTCTGCAAGGGGACAGGTGGCATTGCCTACTGCTACAGTGCTCATGGCAACGGTCGTGCAAGGCGGGTCTTCCATTCAGTGTTTGGGAAAAATGTGTCTCAGCTTAAGATCATGTCGTTTTCAATTTCAAAAATGCTGGTTGAGGGCAAGGGGAAAAAGGAGAAATCCCATCCCAAAAATAGAGAACATAGTGTAAAAACCTGCAAAATAAACCTAATTTTCTAAATTTCCTCTTGGAAAATTAAAGGAAGCAAATTTGAAAATGATTTTTCTAGAACACTGATGTGATTGCATTGGAGGATGATCATTGCCAGTTGAGGGTATTGGCCTTGGTCTTGGAGTTAGCAATCCTTTGCTCATTTGGATCCTCCTTGGTGTTGCATACCTGATGTGGGCCATTTTCCTCCCCCTAGAAATGGTGACTCCGGTCTCTTATTGTAGGGCTACCTCCATGCATGTGCCTCCACTGTAGGACTGCCTCCATGTCATTTTGCTTACATTTAGAGTCTGGTCATTTTGGAACGGCTAAATAGCCTTCTAGATTTGTTTGCAAGTCAAGAAAACTGGTGGCTTTTTGAAGATAAATGCTTGATTTGAATGAGTGATGAGACAGATCTTGAACAGGTTCTTGCTAATCGAGAGGGCCTCAAAAGGCAACCATGTGAAAGGATATGCCCGATTTGAGGCTCTGGTAGAGAGAGAAGATCCGGCTCGTGACCGGGCAGAAAGCAAGCTCGCTGGTACACATGACTAGGCTCTTCGCCTCTCACATGCTTCAGTTTAATATTACAAACTAGACATGCAGCTTGCGAGAGAGAGAGAGAGAGAGAGAGAGAGAGAGAGAGAGAGAGAGAGAGAGAGAGAGAGAGAGAGAGAAGAAGAACAAGATCACAAGAGACCTAAAATTTTTAGCCGATGAAAGTTGATTTTTGAACTCAAGGGCTTGCATGCTCACATACTTATACAAGTAGAGGGGGGCACAGTGACCTCAAAGGTTAGAGAGAGAGAGAGAGAGAGAGAGAGAGAGAGAGAGAGAGAGAGGTCATCCTTAAAGTTCAGATTGACCAATGGGACCGAGTACAACATGTGACATGCTTGAAGACTATGGATATAAGGGTGTCACTGACAAGTTGAATCCATGAGGTGGCTAGGAGAGAAAGGTATGTAGGCCATGTTATGAACTAAAATGTAGGTAAAGCAAGTTTGATGCGATCAAAAGGTGAGCACTCATCTAGAGGGTACGATGATCACATTGTCAAATTGTTAAGGGATATAATTCGCTTACAAAAAGAGACTCTCCTACATGTAGTGCCTCAATGCTTTGTCTCACATTTAAGGGAGTGAGAGCTAAGCCAAATGGCTGCTATGGTATAAAATATGGGTAAGGGCAAGCATGTGAATGATTGAATATAGTCTGCTCTCTCAAAGAAGAACATGCATGTGTGTATGTTTTTTTTTTGTGTGTGTGTGTGAGTGTGTGTGTTTTGTAGCACACCCTTTCTTTTAGCATGATGCCTCAAACTCTTGCAAAGAGAAACGATTGATTAAGTGAACTTTTCTACTTTCATTGCCCTCACATTTTAAGGTGCCAATGGTGCCCAAATGTACACAAAAAAACAATATGCACCTTATATTACCAACATGCTTATGGTCAATTGCAAGAGACCTCAACATCCATGCGATAGTCTGGTAGATGCAAGTGTACGTGCTAGCTAGATTGAGTGCAATCCAACCTTTAAATTTTTAAATTTACCCACATATAGAGACAGTTTTTATAGCCATGCAATCACCCCTAGGTCACACACCCATCATGAATACTGCCTTTGAGAAGCAAACGCCATACTACTCACCAAATCAGTTGTGCATACCAACGGCAAAGTTTCTTCTACTACTATGTGGTGTAATGTTGCATGTTGAGTCATGGCTGGTACATGCATCCTAAGTTCCAACAAATAGCAGTTGATAACTTAGTTGATTGTGATGCCCCAAATGCAAGACCAAAACTACACGAGTGAAGCATGTGAGAGTTTCTATCATGACCAATGCCTTGATCGATAAGGATGGTGAGAGGGGATGCTAATGCATCTAAAGAATTCGTCATTCAATGCAAACACTATATCCAAACAAGGATACCAGCTCTCTATTAGTATGTTTAGAGGGCCACTACCACTCACCAGGGACCCATATCAATTGTGTGAGGGGGACGTCTCTAGCCTAGCGTCTCTAGCCTAATCACAAATTCACTGCCTCCTTAGAGAGAAACATAGGATGTTAAGACAAGACATCATGCGAAGGTGTCCATTACTTAATTTATTCCCAAGAGACCTCAAATTGACCTGATAATTCTTGAACTCAAAAAACACACACACACACACACACACACATAGATAGAGAGAAGGGGGTGGGGGGGGGGAGGGACAAATTTTCCATGATTAGGAGGACTATGTTGGAGCTTGGCATGACCAACTAGAAGGAGATTTGTCCTTGGTCAATTGTCCTTGGTCAATCCACAAGAATGTGGAGAGTAACTACACTTCATTAGTTGTTACACTCAAAAAGGTAGACATAGTGTCAAGATCCAAAATATAGATTTGTGCTTGGTTGATGTGAATGTGGAAAGCACTTAGACCTTGTGCGTTGTCATACATTATCATCTAGAAAGTAGTTATAGTGGTGGTTGATGCACAAGTGTATTAAAGAGCTATAAAAGCTCACATGAGAATCATAGGCATTTGCCCACATTTTCCCTCCGTGTGAAGGGAAGAGAACAATGGTTGCTTCAATTGATGTACATGTAACCGCAACACACGGGGGTCACATACTAGTACTAGAATTATGCAAGGTGAAGCTTCACTTTATCATTCTAAAAGGATAGATTGCAAGGCAAGCCATGTGAGGAAGTGAAATGAAAGGTGAAATAAAAATATTCATTTAATACTTTAAATCAAAATAACATTTAAGGTGAGTCTCGATCATCACCGAAAAAAAAACCAATAACATTTAAGGTAAGTCGCGATCATCACTGAAAACATTGAAAGTATGCCTAACCGAACACATCTCTAAGGCTTCTTTTAGAAAGCCAAAAAGGTTTTCCACTTTCTCATTGATCAAATGCTAGCCAATCGGTAAAGCATTCCAACGCATCACTAAGCGCAAGTGCTAATGTACTTTCATTCTTACGCATCACTAAGCCTAAGCGCCTTTGCTAACTCTGCTGCCACCACGTTTGCAATGTAAAATTCTTGGTTGAGATATATATATATATTTACTTGGTGAGCCAAAGGTCCTTCTTCGAATCCTTGAGTCCACAAGCAACCACATGGCGCATCCCAAAAAAAAAAGAGGGCAAACAAGTAGAAAAGCACGAGCAAGCATAGGAAAAAGCAGCGCGAGGAGCGTTTGGCTGGGCCGCTCCACAGCCGCGGGGAAGCGGAGGTAGTGCAGTGTGTGTGAATTGATCAATTGTCATCAAGCTGGAGAGAGGAGAGCCATCAATTGGGCTGAAGTAGGAGAAGTGCGCAGGATGAGGGGACTCCACAAGGAGTACATGCAAGGTATATACCCCATTGTAGGCGGTGTGCGTATTGTGTGCTTTTTACTTGTGCTTACGTCAATGCTTCTCCCTCGTTCGAAAGGTCTGCATAGAGTTTTGTCATAACTAATGATGAGGCATCGGATAGGTTTACGCTTGTTTTTTGACATCCTTCAGTTGGATTTCTTTCTAGAGCACGTCAACTTGCTATGTTCTGAGAGCTTTGGGACAAATGATGCAGATAGTTTGAACCAACCACACAGGTTGCAACCTAATTGCAGTAGCTTTCTGCTTCTGACAGCTTGAAAGATGTTTGCGAATGACGCTTAGTTGTCTCAAAGCTTCTTTCTATTATTCAAATCCCACACAATACTCTATCTTTGCGGTTCAGATGTTCTCTTCAGCTTTGGAAGGAGGGTTTGATCTCATCACTCGTCTTTCTACTTAAGAAAGCCAGAGAAGTTATGCCCTTAAATTACAGATAATACACTGGTGAGCCAACAACTCAAAACAGTTTTCTCCACATTTTTTAGCGTGCAATGATTTATCACAATGTGAACCATACGACCTCCTGAAACCAAACAGGACACTACATTACAGATTCTTCTTAAAAATAGCCCAATTTGTGTTTCTCTCTCTTGGAGAAGGGCCTCTTTTTAGGTGTCGCAGCCTGATCACATGTAAATGACAACAGGTGGCCCTCAGATTGATGTCGCCCTTTGACACCTGCAGAGAATTCAAAATACAAGGAACTTATTCGCATTGAAAATGATAAGGTCTGCAGTTCTTTTTTGATTTTGATGCTCTTTCGAAGCTAGTGTCTCATCCAAGTCTGGAATCATGAGTCTTTACCATTCAGGTGGTGGTGGTTTTGGATGTTGATGGGAGCTGCAGGCACCGGTAGAAAAGGTTCTCATTTGATTATGCCCTTAGTCCAAAAGTCAACAATCAAGTTTTCTTCTAAAATGCTCGAATTAATATGGTGAAAGGTTTTGTTGATCTAAAGCATGGGATTTTTAACGTGCTTAGCCAAAGTTATTCAAGGTATTATACATACGCACACCAAGTACAGAGAATTGTTGACTGAGTTGTTTTTTGCGAGGTGAATTTAGTGGGTATTGGAATGAGCTGGCACTTGGTACTCTGCTTCATGTGCATAGGAGTTGTATACCATTGCATGAACGCAGCTTATCGATCAGGAAAGTGAGCACATGTAGTCCAATGGGATCGTAGAAGCACTTGACACATTCATGATAAAGCTACAAGGGACATAGAGAGACGTGAAAACCAGGATGATGCAGAGGGCTACCAGTTAGTGAGCAGAGGTCCCACCATCAACGTAGGCGTTCTCAAACATTAACAAGCAACAAAACGTGGGACTCGAGAGTTTCTTTGCATTAATAATGTGGACTCGTTGTAGATACTAGGAGATGAGACTCGCGAGAAAGAGAATCTTTGCAAGAACGAGCGCAAAGTAGTCCAGCTTGTGTACTTCGTTGCTTGGACCGCAGAGCATTGAGACAAGTGCATGGGCATACTAATGATTATCGATCGTTTAGTGCATGTGCACACTACAAGAGAGGCGATGATGATGACATGCCCATCTTGAACCTCCATGTAGATTACCCTCTCGCACACTCCTCTTCAACTTCTCCACCACAGGCCTTCCCCCTAACAATCCAGTGAAAGATAGAGGAGGCAACACCAAACCTCTGTAGCATCAAGGGAAGTAGATGAAGCTTTTGTGTCCAGTCTCGAGCCCTTTTGGTCTCAGGACATTTGTCAAGATTGGCCTCCTACATACTTAAAGTAGAGAATGTGGCTGAAAAAATGATACAATGTGAAAACAGTTCAACGGTGCTCTCAAATGTGCAGATTGGAGATTGGATTGCATGTTGTGATTAAATCAGGGAAAACAAAGATTTTTATGAGCTTATAATTTCCATTGTTTAGGATTACCACACCGTTTCTCCATTTTCTACACCTGAATCTACGAAAGTGTTCCCTTTGCAGTGATGCAGACTATGAGGGTAATCCTTTCGTTTGATTTTTTCATGAAATACTTGACATCATATGTGCACACTATTGAAAGTACGTTACCCATGCATGAATACTTTCATTAGGAACTATGCAAGTACTAGATGTATGCCATTCATAGCTTTTTTTGCATGAAGAGTACATCAAGAGAGAATGGACTTATGAAAAAATAGACGAGTACTATGTGCATCCTCCGTTTATGGTAGTTTCAGTTGGGATTTTGGATGCTAGTAACGTAACTAAGGAACGCACCAAAGGTGAGACTTGGAAAGCAGAGGCAGCTTACTCGGCACACTTTGAATACTGGAGCAAGGTCAATGTGTAATACACTGTTGATGCTTGTCGGTGATTTAGCTGTGTTTCAAGTACGCCAACCGAGTTTCCCTTTCAGTGTTGTTGATGTCATGTACTCTGGATGAGGAATTTGGTCATGGAAAGTTCCATGGTTTTGGAAATTGGGAGTTGAAACCCTTGCCTAGGGTCGCGTATGTCTACTTGTAAGAGCAAGTAGCAACATTTGAATATGACAATGAGTATCGCAAGTTCTTTCATTGCTTTTCCTTGTTTGAGATAAAATTCATTGATTTCAAAGACTTTGTATCCAGAACAAGCTCATCAATCTCCTCGTGTACGTCATTGCTTCTAAGTCTGGCTTTTGTTGCCTGAGTGCAAAAGCATCACGGACTCAACATGTCTTTTAGATTGTAACCAAAGACAAGCCACACTCAAGGAGGGTTGTCTCTGTTGTACCTTAACTGTCAAAAAGGTATTTTTAATTAGAAACATCATTAAATGGCTAGAAATGTTCTTTGCTTCTCTTTGACATCGTTTGATCTTGAAGCACCATCACGAGCCATTACTTCTACCTGCTCTTGAAGCACCGCCTTGGCTTTGGTATGGTGAAAGATAGATTCATTGGACTCCCAGATGCAAGGCCACAAATGAGAAATATATTAACCAATTGTGGTTGTTTTGACGCAGCCTTTGACCCGCAACTTCTTGGCCAAGCTTCTATCACTGCATTAGAAATCAACCTGTAGGTACACAATCAATCCTCTGACCCATGAAGCTTCCTTGATCAAGTTGTCAATCTTCATGTAGAAAACTCTAACAGAATTTGTTTCTCTCCCCAACTCACAAAAGCCCAACAGCAGGCTTGAGTGCACGCATATGCTCTCTCTCACTTGGTTTCTCTCTCTCCGGCCTACACTAACAAAAAGAGGACCTCTACTCACAGACTCGTTGCTTTTAACAAGTCCGCATCTGCATGGGAGGGCACAATATAGGCTACTAGAGAAGACTTCTTGATCAAATGCAGCATGTACAGGTAGTTACAGAAGTTCCTATCCTAATCAAGCCTTAAGAAAATGTCAATGTTGTTGTTGTTGGATCCTACAAAAATGTTGAAGGAGTTGTATCTCAGCTTGCTCTCCACAATCTTTGTAAAGAAGAGGAGAATCACGAAGAGGAGGAGCCCGAGGAGAAGACGAGAAAGAGAGAGAGAGAGAGAGCACGAGCAGTCACTTACAGATGACCATTTCTTACGATGAGGCAGCTGATAATTAGTAGTGACTAATAGATCCATTATATTATGATGGGTCGACAGTTGTATAACGTGGTGATTAAATCAGGACAACCCTTACACAGTCAAATTGTCTAGATTAGCCGCCAGCTAATGGGCAATGGGCATCCCCTGTTTAGGGTGGGTTCACATGATCCGCTGGTACAAGTTCGTGCTTTGAAAGCTTTTTCCTTCACTAGTTTAGACGGAGGCGGAGATAAAGCTCACAGACCTGCCTCAACAAATCAGGTTGTCTGCACTATTGGTTGCAGCAACCAAAAACACGATCTTCGCACTTCACACTGAAAAGGGTATGGTAGTAGAAACTGTTCCAAGGCGAGCAGAGGCGGGGGGGGGGGGGGGGGGGGGGGGGGGGGCATCAGCTCTGGCAACAAAGTTGATTGGTAAAGCTTAGTATGCATCTCCTCGTATGCTCACCCTTGCATGATTCTCACCCTTAATTCCACTTATAGTTTCTGGATAGCACATGGTAGTGAATGTGATGTGCATGCAATAGAGTGAATATGGTTCCTTCTGCTATGGGGACATAGAACTCAAGATGCCCATTATCATGGACAATTAGAAAGGAGGATACATAATGCAGGCTAGTCAACATGGAGGCAAAAAAGACATAATTGCTTACGGAAGTAGCTTACAACACACACACACACACACACACACACACACACACACACACACACACACACACACACACACACACACACACAGATAGAAGCTAATATTGATCACAGGACATAGAACATAAAGTTACATCTGCTTCTCTTTAAGCTTAATCAATATCCTGCATCTTCTGTATTTGTCTTAATGTGTGTTTTGTGTATGGCAGGGAGGACATATATTCACAAAATTGGACATTGTGATCGCAAGCGCGTCTCCAGCTCGGCGTCTCCAGCTCAACCACACTACAAGGTCCGTTATTTGCATCCAATTTTCCATGCGCATGTGTTTGCTTGGCGCAACACATAAACGCTACGGGGCAGGGCACGGCTTCCGTTTCTTATAATGTTTTGGAGAGACCACAGTGCCAACTCTCCACCATACTTTTGTATGGCACCTCTGCATGACATGCACTATATATTTTGTACTTTCAGTTTGTGAGGTTTCATTATAAGACGATATGTTTAACTATTCACATTGCTTTGTTGTAGCTTGACTCAAATATCTGCCTATAGATTGGACAATTGAAAAGCACAAGTACAACATTGCAGGTCAATAAAGCATCTCATTTCTTGTTGCAGTTCATTGATACACTTGACTTTGTATCCTCCCATGAACACAATAAAAATTTTAAAATGTGCATGCTTCTCTTTAAAACTCAACTAACTCTCTTAAAAATCACCCCTACAATCTCTATTAATTGACGCCACTTAACTATCTCTAACCAAAAATATAATAACATTTCTAAATGTATTTCCTCTCAGCAATGTCGCAGTTGTCGAGCTAGTCACAATCTTGTTCCCGTTAGTGCTAGATGGTAAATATCAATTTTCATATGTCCTGTTATATTCTATAGTTGTTATATAGCAAGGCCCACCAAGCAAGACTAGTTTTTTAGGTATATCGTTTTTTGCTTAAAGATTCATGAGTCTCTTTTCTGCAGGCCTCGTGATTTTATCACTCGGCAACGTGCACTGTTGAGGCCCGGCCAGCTCTCTCTCTCTCTCTCTCTCTCTCTCTCTCCCTCTCTCGCGCGCGGGAATGGGGTCGTGCACGCAGCGAAGCTCTCCCTCGTTTGTGCCGTCCATGGATGCTTGGGGGCCTCTCTCATTGCGTCTACAGCCGGCGCTACAGACACGCAAGTCGGCTATGGCGAAACCACTTTTCACCACTTCGCTCTCCTACATGACCAGGTTCTCTCTCTCTCTCTCTCCCTCTCTCTCTCATGCACACACTCATACATCCCCTCTCTCTCTCTCTCTCTCTCTCTCTCTCTCTCTCTCTCTCTCTATACACACATACCCACATACTGACGATCTTTCAACTACGAGCCGTTGTAGAACTGGAAACAGCATGTCCGCATTTCTCGTTTCTGCTTCTCGACAGCCCTGAAGCAGCAAGTTTTCAGGATTAGGGAACTCCAATTAGAAGGATCGTGTGCTTGAAACAGAGACTGTTGTAAATCCAGTTTGCAATTCAGGTTCCAGAATATAAGGAAGCTGCTTGAGCAGATTTAGGATTGCAGTTCTTGCCTGAATCTGTTCAGATACTATATTTACATCCTACACAGAAGAGTCTGGGCACACTTGCTGAAGTAATTGATCTTTATGATACATACAGTCTTTCCTCTCAGAATCAAGAAAAGCCCCACAATCTCAACAGTGAGCGGGGCGCCACATTCTGACTCAATGTGGGATGCCTCATCCTCGTAGAAAATGGAGACCGCCTAAGCCTCATGTTCGATCAGAGTCTGGCTTTTGCATGAGATCATGTGCTGAAAGCAGCAATTTCAGTCTGCATTTTGAGCATGAGAAGTGAAAAATATGATGAAATTTTTTGGTTTTCGCTCTAGCAAAAAGGTTTGTGCCCTTCTTGAAAGAAAACTGACAAATTCTTACTATACTTAACAAAGTCATTTATGAGATTTTGGAATCATTATGGCTTGCTCCCATCGAGTCTCAAACACTTTCTTTTAATCAGGAGCAGGCTGTACCAAAACATGAGGCACAAAGAGAAGTTTCTCACACCTCAGGTTGGCAGCATGCACTTCCTCAAGCAAGCTCATTGCTCTGTGGGCTTTAGAGCTGTCATGTAAAGGCAAGTTTGATCACTTGTTTGTGTGGATATATTGCAGTTGTCAAAAGTGAGAAGAACAGGTATGATGTATGGAACATGGCATATGAAAGCCCCAGATTAGGCAACATCCGGAAGCAATCAGAAGGCGAGCAAATTGCTGCAGGCTGGCCAGACTGGCTCGTGGCAGTTGCAGGAGAAGCTTTGAAGGGTTGGCTACCTCGTCGGGCCAATTCTTTTGAAAAGATTGACAAGGTAGAGTCCACTATTTTCTCTAGTGCCGAATGTGGCATTGAAGAACCTCACCAAACTTGTTTCTACTGAGCCCAGTAAAGCTTTACATGAGGAGACATAATTTTCGTACTTCAGGAGGTTGTGACATTTGCCGAATGGATTCTTAAGTTATACTGGAAACACTTGTCATTGGAGCTGTTTGCATGTCTTTTGGTCAAGTATTGTAGATAAAACGATTTAGCTTGCATTCTTCTTCCAATGATATTGAAGGGAGAGAGATTTTTCTGCAGATTGGCCAAGGCACGTACAGTAATGTATATAAGGCCCGTGATCTTGAAAGTGGACAGGTTGTTGCTTTGAAGAAGGTCCGTTTTGAGAAAATGGAGCCTGAGAGTGTCAGGTTTATGGCGCGTGAGATTATCATATTGAGGAAACTTGATCACCCAAACGTTGTGAAGCTGGAAGGCCTTGTTACATCTCGGATGTCTTGCAGCTTGTACTTGGTCTTTGAGTTCTTGGATCATGATCTTGCTGGAATTTCCGCCACGCCAAATATCTCCTTCACAGAGCCACAGGTTTGTGCCATGTATTAAGAAGCATGACCTAATTAGCATAAGCTTCTTGAAACAAACTGAAATATTAATTTGCTCCAGGTCAAATGCTATTTATTGCAAATTCTCAAAGGGCTCGACCATTGTCATAAGCAGGGTGTGCTTCATCGTGATATCAAAGGGTCAAATCTTTTATTGGACCGCGAGGGAAATTTGAAAATAGCAGACTTTGGTCTAGCTACATTTTTTCAACCTGATAAGAAACAGCAGCTGACCACCCGAGTGGTTACTTTGTGGTATCGCCCCCCAGAACTTCTTTTAGGAGCCACAGAATATGATACTGGGATAGATTTGTGGAGTGTGGGCTGTATTCTGGGTGAGCTCTTCGCTGGCAGACCCATATTACCTGGAAGAACTGAGGTTTGTTTTCTCTACCGGTTTGTTTTGTTTTGTGTTTTTCTTGCAGCTGCTCTTGGTCTGTCCGTAATTCACAAAGGTTGCCTTGTGTTGGTGATTTTGAGCATCACTTGAGTTAATTGAGCTCATTGTTTGTTTGTTTGTTGGATTATTAACCTATTTTATAAAGCCTCTGAATTCTACGGCATCCTGGGTTGCAGGTAGAACAGCTACATAAGATTTTTAAGCTCTGTGGCTCTCCACCTGAAGAATATTGGAACAAATACAAACTTTCTCATGCCACCATTTTTAAGCCTCAGCATCCCTACAAGAGGATACTCACTGAAACGTACAAACACTTTCCGCAATCAGCATTGGACCTGCTCGACGTTCTGTTGGCACTGGACCCTCAAGATCGGGGATCGGCTTCAAGTGCACTTCAAAGCGATGTGAGTGGGCATGACACACATGCATTATGCATAGAACTGAGTCAGATTATGCAAGATTTGACTGTCCTTAAAGATGCACTCATATTTCAGCTCTTGGATTTTTCCAGTTCTTCAACACTAAACCTTTTGCATGTGAGCCTGCATGTCTACCAAAGTATGTACCAAGCAAATCAGATGGCAAAGGACGAGATGTCAAAGGAAGGAGGTACTGCCTGAAAGTGAGTTGTTTGAAATGTGTCATTGCAAGGCGAGGGTTGATCTGATTGCTTGTTGGGCAGGCAGAGATCTGTTGCTGCAAAGACAGGTGAAGATTCGTCTCAGAAGGAAGGCAGTCAGGAGATTTCGAGCAAACTTGCTGCTGCTCAAGAATCACTAAACCCAAAAAATGGAGTATGTATCAACTCAGCTTCTCTCTCTCTCTCTCTTTCCCCCCCCCCCCCCCCCCCCCCCCCCCAAAAAAAAAAATAAAAATAAAAAAATAAAAATAAAAATAAAAAATTGCTGGGCTTGTGCCCTTTATACTCTAAGATGCAACCATAGGTGAGAAACCACCTCTAAATCTTCCAGGGAAGCTAAGTTGAGGGGAAAAACCTAAGGATTGGGACAAGAAACAGATATATGTAAATGGGGCTGAGATGGAAAACAAGGAGTCAAAGGTCCACAGGGCGAACTATATACATCTTCTTGGAAACCTCTCCCCATTGATGCAGCAACCTGAAGAAGAGAAGAACCTCTTGAATTTACTAGTGGGAAAACCACTAGGACAGCATAAAGCTGAATTCTCCATCCACCATGAAGATCTTGAGAAACGCCCTAGAGAGTAACCTGCACAGCAATCGGCAAACACCTGCACATGTTGCAGATGCAGAAGAGAACCAGGTGTTGGCGGCAGCTCAGTGTGAAGAGGGGTAATCCAAATAAAATATACACATTCAAGTGAAAAAACAAGACTAGTTTATGTTTTTCAGCCTCTGAGATCTCGACATATACAATGTGATCCTCATATAAAATATTGAGTCAGTATAGCAATCTCATATCTAGTAGAGCTATCCAGGGGTGTAGAGACAAGGTGGGTACCATCAGCACCTGAAGGATATATGGAGGTTACCGCTGTCTCAACGAAGAGGGGCCATCTGAAGTTGGAATTCTAGTACTGTGCGGAGGCACCTCTAACCGCCTCAGTCGTCTACGCCTTCTTTTCTTTTCCTCTCTTCTCTTAGCTCTTTCTGCATTTGTTTTTATCCTTCCTGAAATCTTATGGAGCCTCCAATCTCTCTTGCTCCTTTGTCACTTGTCTTTGTTCATACACAACTCTACGTGTGCATGTAGCTGCCGTATGACCTGGTCCCCATTAGCGAAATGATGACCAGGAAGCCCAATAAAGAACACCCTTTGCCAAGTCTCTCTTCCATGAATATTTGGGAGATAGATAAAATGAGGAGGATCCTTCACTTGGGAGGGGTGAAGGATAACTATGATGGTGGGGTTTGGTCTCCATTGGGCTGAGCCTTTTCCTCACATAAAAGCACTCCCAAGACTCCTCCCAATCTCTTATAGTGCAACCAAAACCTTGAAGGAGACTAGCTAACCTCATTACCCTTGCTTAGATAAATAGATTCATGCCCTGTCTCCATATGTAAATATAGAAGAAGGCTTTGCTCCAACCCAAAGGTCTAGAAACTCATTTTCTTGAAATAACGGCGTGAATCAAGCTTTGAAACAACCTCTCTTCATAGAGGAGATACCCGTAATCGTGATGTGAGACTCGGCGACGAGTGAAGTCGACAACGCATAGCCAACCACCTTACAGTCCTTCTGTCAATCACTTCAATGACTCCAAGACTTTTAGAAGTTGATGTATAGATGGAGAAGAGGCTAGTTGTAAGCTTAGGCATATGTAGCACATAATTCAAGAAAGCATTTCCAAGAGAGATATTTCCAACACCAATCACGAGCAAAGTAGAATCATCACCGATGTGCACTGATGAAGAGAGTCCAATAACTTTCTACTTTCTGAGAAGTGTGAGACATATGAGAGGATGCTTCACTATCACCAGTTCACCAGTTCACGCCATGACCTCAAGCTCTTATGGGAGGGTTCTCACTAGGAGAGGGCAAGGTGAAAGGGAGAGAGGCACGAGCAATGTAAGCAACTTTTGCAATTCCTTCTTCTTTGGACTTTTCTTTGCCTTTGTTGTCGTTTGATTTCTTGGATGTGGATTCATTTTCAATAATCAAGTCCTTGGAGAGCTCTTGTCTAACAAAATATTTCTCTTCAAGACTATTCTTGCCACAAAATGACCAATCATGAGGTTCTTGGGAATCTTTGGTTGGTGTGGAAGCTTTGTTGGTTTTAGATTTCTTTGAGAATTTTCCTTTTTCTTTATCGTTCCCTTTGTTTTGAGCAATGAGAGCATTATTTTTCTTGTGCTTTCTCTTATTTAGATACTTGCCATTTAAGAGAGATGAATTGTTCATAAGAGGGAAAAGGAACCTGGAGAGTGATGGTGGCACAAAAGATCTCGAATGATGAAGGAAGCTTACCAGGGAGCTTGTGAACCGAATTGGTCACTTGGGAATCACACTCCAATTGCCGATTGATCATTGAGAACTCTCCAATCTTTCTAATGTTGTTGGTCTTCGTACTAGCTAGCTCTATCAATTCCTTCTCAAGTTGTATAAGCTTGGAGGTTAAGGTAAAAAGTTAGATAAAGAGGGAAATTGAGAGGAAATAGATGGAGACTAAAACCGGCCTGTTCAATCCAAAAAGGGCGGTAGACTTTACTTCAAACCTTGATTTAGCTTTCACCCATTATTAGTCGTCTATTTTACCGTACTTTCAAGACACAACAAAGGGGAGAGGGATACAGGTTGCTAGATTGCACCTGTATGAGTAGACAGACACCAGATTGGCCCCTAACTTAGGCGCCCCTTTCGGTATTTCTTTATTGTTCAAAAGAGGGAATAAACGTTGTGGTTCCCTACAAGCTGCCCCGCACAAACTCGGCTGAATTTCCATTGTTCCAGCCCGATTTCGGCAGCATAACTGTACTAGAACCCTTCACGGTCAGTATTCCCACGCATTAAATGACTTTCCCGACGCATACGGGCACTTTGCAAAACCTGGCGAGAATCTGCAGCACGCTGAATTCTCTGTTTTCAGCCCTGAAAATGCGCCAGATCACCTGTACAGCGGTCCCCTTGCGTCCCCGAACCTCCTGGGGGTATTAGGGTCCGTTTAGGGCCAAAACCCTAAACCTGCAAAAATACACAGCAGGCTGTAATTCACTGTTTTGGGCTCCGTTTCGCGTGCCGGTCGCATCCGTAGCAAGTCCTCGAGCTCCCGCACCTGTAGGGCTACTTGCCCTTTGAATCGGACGAGATTTCTGGCGTGAAACCTCTCCGAATTCACCTGTTCCTGCGGGGGGATTAGCCGCTAGCTAATCCAGTACCTGTGCAAGAGGCTCTTGCCTCGGCAATCGCGCATGAACCCACACAACTGTACATTGGTCAAATGAAGAGCCCGCTAGAGGGGCATAACATACTGCCAAAGGGGAGAGAGAGGGCAGTGCGTAGCGTGCAGGGCATCACTCCTGGCACCGCACTGTGCATAAGAGGGAAAGCAAGCACTCCATAGCTCTTAACCTGTGACAAAACTGAAAATGAGGCTCTCCCCCTCCTAAATTCAGCGCCACTTCTTGTTGCATGAGGCAAGTGCACCAGAAGGTGCCACTTGGCACATTTATAAGCATTTTCCCGTTTCGGGGTTGCCGTCTAAAAATATCCCAACCGGTTGCCCAGTTGACTTCACGGCAGAGCAAGAAAATGTTCCCCTTGTCATTCCGGAGGTAATGACGTCAACACATTTTCAGGTCCCAAAATAGCAGTTCCCTAAATTTTAGGAGATGCTGCCATTGTATCTTTCTAGGTCATCCGACCCTCTTTGTACACTGTGGCCACATCTAGAACTGAAATGTAGCCTCTGTAGCAAAGGATTCCACTTTGGCTAGTCAATGACCCCACTTGGCTAACCATAGTCCTTGTCCAACTTTAGTGCTCTCTTGCCCTCAGGCCTGGACTCCCTCTGGACAGTTCCACACTAGCTATGCAATGCAGGGCAGTTAGATTTCCCGAGGGGTGTTTCCAAAAAGTGAAAGTAAATAGATAATAAGAAAGAAATCAACAAAAAGGATAAATAGTAGTCACACGCTGGTGACAGAGACATACTATGAACCATGAGTATAATAGCTCGAGCCTCTTTGTAGGTTGTGTGGATTGTGTGTGGAGACATACTATGAACCATGAGTTTGACAGCTTGAGCGTCTGTGAACACTTTGTAGGGTGCGGGGATTGTGTGTGGATGCTTGATTATAGGCAAGTCAGCATAGGGAAGTAGTAGTAGGATAGACACCACTGAGAGAAGTATTTGAGGAAGAGGAATCTGATGCATTTGTTGGATGGACTAAAGTAGTGGGAAAAATTGTCGGAGCCGTAGAGAGGCGCTTTCGACGTCACCGTGGGGTTGATGCTACGAAAAGTACCAAATAGTGTAGGTTCTATGCCTGACGGAGGTCTCCACTCATGAGGAAGGGAGCATTTTGGGTGGTGCCTAAAATAGTATCTTAAATGAGAGAGCCATGTATATCCAGCAATGGCGAATCTGATTGAAGTCGAGTCTTCTTGTAGGTACGGGTCGTAGGAGGTGGTTGAAACTTGAGTCCCTCCCTCCTTTGAGGAAGTACCAATTGAAGAGGCTTTGCCTTTCGGTTTATGCTTTGGCACATTTCTTCTTTGCATTTTTGAATGGCATCCTGTAGAGGATCGCCTTGCCATTTTGCTTCTTCATGTTCGAGAGCCGCAATAGGAGAGGGAGAGGGAGAAATAGAGAAAGTTCTTGAGAGAGAGAGAAATCCTCACTATGTGTATAGGTGTTTCCACATTATGCATACATGCTTATTCCACATTTGTCTACAATCTTTGCAATTTTGAACCATACTACACATATAGGTGTTCCCACATCATACCTGATTATTCCACACTTGAGAGAGACCCAAGAGCAATACTCAATAACTTGAGTGTGTTGATACAACTAGATAATCAGAATGGGGGGGCAAGGGTCACCTTTCTACTAGTAGTGACCTAGAGCTATGTAAAAAGGCGACGCCCCAATTTAGGGCTGGCCTAGCTCTAATAAAACTGCCACATCATCAAAATAATGACAAGGGCCGGGGGAAGCTTTAGGGCGACTCAAGAAGAGTTCCTCTATGAAGACACTTCAGCAGAGTATCCAGGCTGAGGCAACCTAAAACACTCATTGTTTCTCTCTCGAACATAGTTATTAAGTGTACCAAGAAGAGCTCCTCTATGAAGCCACTTCAGCAGAGTATCCAGGCTGACGCAACCTAAAACGTTCATTGTTTCTCTCTCGAACATAGTTATTAAGTGTACCATTTTCTCCTGAGCCATCCTTTGTTCCTTTGACGTTGCGCCAAGGCTCTCTATCCTCCTTATGAGGGGTTTTTCCCCTAGCTATCTCCATTTTGCATCGTTTTAGAGTTTTATCCTTGCTCCTCATGGTTCTTATGCAGTTTTTCCTCAGCCCTTGTACTGGTTGTGTGGCTTGTTATTATATTGGCCAACTCTGTTTCGACTGTCTCGCAGGCATTGCTGGTGGTGGAAGAAAAAGCTCATCACAAACCAACCGGTACCATGTTAAAAACCGTTTTTTTGGGAAGGAGTATACTTAGCCTAAACATAGGTGAGGGTCAGGAAACAAAGGATGGCTCAGGAGAACATGGTGGAAGAAAAGCTCAGCACAAACCAACCTGTACCCTGTAGAAAACCGTTCTTTGGGAAGGAGTATACTTAGTCTAAACATAGGTGAGGGTCGTCATTACAACAAAATGTTGCAACACTGGTTGAATCAAGTAGCTGGAAGTACACACTGGAAGAGCAAAGCCACCGAAGAGAGGACCTTTAACACTATGAGAGAAGGGAGGTGGGCCTGTTAACTATTGAAAGCTAGGCACCCAACAAGGTGGAACGAGAAACAAGAATTCCCTAGGAAGTCCGAGAAGAGAGGAAGGAAGAAAGATATATCTCTCTATATACTAAACGACGGTGAGCCGCCAAAAAACGGTTGGGAGCTCATCATCCGCAACGTGTCCCTCTCCCCCCTCTCCCCTGTCTGGAAGACGGGTCACACACTCGTTAACATAAGTTTAGGCCAGAACGCCCATGAGGCTAGAACAAGGCACAACTTATCTAGTGTCACAATTGATGAAGCGAAATCCCTAGCTTGAAAATTAAACAAAAAGCTTCCTACTAATGACTCTGAAGCTGTAGGCTACAACTGGCAAGTTGCGGTAGTGTCTGCTTAGCACAGAATCTATATCAAGGGTTGGCTTGTGAGGGAGAAATTGTTGGTCATCATGCATTACTGACCCCATGGTGGGTAATGATGACTTGAATTTGGTGATGATGAGGAAGGTTTAAGCGAGGTTCTTATAGTCGTGGACTCCTCGCTCTACAATCACCAATTGGCCATGCCCCAGTGTTACTCCTTACCATCAGCAGATGCCGGTACCTGACACTACTCGACATCCTTGAACAATCCCTAGAGGCAATGCAAAACAGTGCCTCAATGTGGGATAATTCTCAACATGCAGCAGTAGAAGCATGAAGGACTTATCAAGGCAGCTGTGAAGAGAAATGGGAGACCAGTGAAAGCCAAGGATCCGTCAGCCACCTCACCATGAGAGGAACCCAGTCCTCCGTGACTAACCTTGCTTGGCCTGGGGCAGGCAATTGAGAAGTAGCAGCAGATCACACAGGACGGGGCAAAAAGGGGCTTCCGATTGTCTCACAATGCACCTGCACAAGCCAACACAGGATTCACACAACCAAGCACGCGCGCGCCACCCCCCACTTCCTCAGACACGCATGCATGTGTGTGTGCGGCGTGCGTGCATGCACAGACACATGCAAACAAAGACGGACCTGGGGGCCAGGGGCACAAAGGTGATGCAAAGACAATTCATTTCCATCATAACACGAGACACCGGCCCAAACCCACATACATGCTTCACAACCAAGGATGCAAACACAGAAGGACCAAGCATGCAAACACACACACACAGGCCAACCATGGCAGGGCCATCACTCACATGCCAGTCACCTTTAGAGACACATACATCACAGAGAAGCCACACACTCATTCAACCACACACCTGACAGACATGGACTCTCATAAACATGCGCACATACACATTTCTTAGGCACGGGTACACATTGGGACCCCACAAACACACTGAGATTAGAGACATACATAGACGGCGTGTGCAGGGAAACTGCATAGGACCAGAGGGCTCCTGCATCTATAAACCACATGTTCAAGTATTGTAGCTTGTTATGTGCAGATTTGGTGATCTGTGGCATTAGCACCTTGGCTCCAACACTAAGTCTGTATTTATAATGTGCACAGGCAATCTTGACATCTAATAATGCTAGGAGCAAGAGTGAGAGATTTATTATTCAACCAAAGGAGATCGCCTTCAAATTGCCACCTAATTTGCCAAGGCAGCAACAGCGAGAAGGGGGAAGAAATGAGGTCCATGCATTGCCTCCAGATGGAGCCCAACCAGAGATTGCAGTGCCTAACTTAACCTGGGCAGGATTATTGGACAGAAAACCTCGAGACGAAGGCCCTAATGCTGTACGGACTCGTCCACCTTTGTCACGAAGTATAAGGCACACCACAACAATGCCTGATTTTTCGAACATCACAGCACTGGGGAGTTATGCGACACAACACCAAGGATCTGGTCTCTCCAAACTCTCAACGCTCGTGGCAACGAGAAACAATCGAAGCCAAGAGTTACAGCAGGATGGCTTTGAGTTAAAATCAAGCGAGAGGTTTTCTGACAGAAGAGCTATGAAAGCTGGACCAATGAGGCCAGCTCACTTGGTCAGGGGAATTGATGGTTTAAATGCACAAGAGCATGCAGGCCATGAAAGGGATAACAAAACTGTAAGAGTTGCTCAATTGCGTCCATTGTGAAGATGTGAAATAATCAATAATGGGCAGTATGTTGTTCTAATGCTACAAAGTGGTTGCTTCTTGACAGGGATTAAGTGGTTTAACTTCAAGAATACATATTTCAGGGCCGTTGCTCACCAAGTCTGCAGATGTAGAGCGCATTATGCATGAGCATGACAGCCATATGCAGAAGGCGTTTCGCAGGGCACGGCATGGAAGGGATAAGAAAGGGGAGTTGCAGGCATTTGGGGACAAAGGGGCAAATGAAAGCATGCGAGATGGTGGTTATAAGGACAGGTATGAGACATCAATGGCTAACGATGGTCACTCCAAATATCGGCCTCGCATGCTTGGAGAAACCAGTAAAATGAAGAAGGATGCGGAAGTTATGCCTGAGATGTATGATTATCATCACGAGTTGCAGTACTTGTAACATAAAGGTGATTATCGATGCCAATGCTAGGGAGGAGCAGGGTTGCTGGGCTGCGGGGCAAGCCGCTTTTTTATGAGAACGGCGTGCTTCATATATCCGTAGGAGTAAAAGAAGCATTGGTATGAGATAGGGGAAGTAATTGTGTGAGGTATATACTTGTGTTCATGGCAAGAAAGCCATTAATGTAACCACGAATTATTTGCAGGATGATGAGAAGTCCTGCTTGTCACATTGCTTATCATAGTTCAATACCCGCAGTGGCCTGTTACGTCAGAGTAGTTCAACTAGGAGCAGAGAAATCAGTCAGGCCACTTGAATACCTGTTTTTCTTGTAATCAAATGATTGACAAACCAGTCTACAATTTATTGCACAAGCAGAAGTCCAATCTATTTTAGCATTTGCAATGTTTGCTTATGAGCTTAGGTTCACTCTTCAAGCACATCACATTTTCTGAAGAGAGAGTGCTTGGCATGGTTCATTTTTTCAAAGACCAACAATGATAAGGCAATGCAGTTTCATAGAAAGAAAGAAAGAAAGAAAGAAAAATTTACTTCTCTTAAAGGGTAAAACGGCCCATACGACTAGAACAAGGTACAATTAATGTTAATATCTCGCATCATAAACTCCCAGAGAAAAGGGAAGCATTAGCCAGGCTGAATTCCTAGCTAAAGTAGAAAAGACGATTCTCCTGAAAGACATTGAAGCTTTAGGCTGTAATTAGCAAGTTGTAGGAATCTCTCCATGGACTGGCTCAAGAGGAAGAGGCTGTTAAAATCGCCATGCAATTGGTGGATGGTGAGCAATGACGGCTCAAATGTACCAATGGTGAAGATGTTGTAAGCAAGGTCCTCGTGGTCGTGGATGTCTCGCTCTACAAATGACAATGGCCTTGTCCAACATGGTTCCTCTAATCTACGACGAGGTAAATTAGTGGTTAAGGATGTGGAACCTATTGGAGATGTATTTCTCTCGTCCCTCCCAAGTTATTCTTTCTGTGATGCCTAAGCTCCAATTAGAAGAGTCCAGGACAACTTTAATCCAAGTACATGATCTGTTGCAATGGTCCAAACAAAGCCTTCTTGCCTCCCTTGAATCTCATAATAGACAACACAATGGTGTATGTAGTGGCCACCTTCTGATGACATTTAGCATATGCGATCTTCTCGTGATAGACCCTCATGTATACCTGTCCCTAATCTCAGTGCTCTTAGAAGAGGGCTTTTTTTGGCACTCAATGTTGTATGCCAAGACTTTCAGGCGGATGGCTTTATATGGCCTCACTATCAATACACTCCCTCCTTTTGAATAGAGGCTACTGTGATGGATGACAACATATGGAAAGGCTGCTTGTGCAAATGATTTCTTACATGATTTGAAGCAACTCTGCATGAGGCTTTTCAAGAGAAAGGGACTGTTGATGCAGAGGTTTTTGTAAAAAGGCTATGGTTTTCTCAAATCTTGCCATGTGGGTGGAAAGAAATAGTAAGAGGCCTCTCTCTCTCTCTCTCTCTCTCTCTCTCTCTCTCTCTCTCTCTCTCTAGTTTGAAGAGGTAATAGGTGCCTTGTTTTGCCTGAGCATAAGCTTACATGTTGAAACCATGTATGCCAGGTTAAGATCAGATTCTAGATTGAATGCGCGATTTAAAAGTAAACCCTATTACAATGGAAGATGAATGTAAATCCAAAGAACAATACATGGTGGTTTTCTTCTTGTTAATTTAAGTAATCCAAATCTCTCTCTCTCTCTCTCTCTCTCTCTCTCTCTCTCATTGCTTTATTACCTTATAGATATAGAGGTTGCATGGGATAACAAACTTTGTTTGGAAACCATGCAAACCAATAATGCTAGAAACCATAGAGCAAGCTGTAGCAAGCTTATCCATTCATAGAGAGAGAGAAAGATTATGAAAGAGGCCTTAGAATAAGTTATAAAGGGTGACTTGTTGAAATGTATACTGATTCACATGTGTCTTAGCCAAACATTGGAGGCAAAATTGGCCATATGCTTTGCTGTAATCCCAAATTCTCTCAAAGCTCTTTTTTTTGAAGGAAAGAAGTGTGCATGAATTTTTCTCTTAAAGAAGCTATCTTGCATTTGGACAGTTTCTTCGAAGATATGAATACTTTCAACTAGTAATGCGAAAAGTGGCATGTGCATAATAGCTAGTGTAGTGGACAATTATACACCCATAATTGCAAATTGAATCTCAATTGACAAGCTCCATAACTTGGTGTTAAGGCATGAAGGTGACCAAGTGATATACAAATAGCAATATACATGTCACACACACAAACTAATTAAATTGAATGCGAAGTGGCTCAAAGGAAATCTATTATAAAATCTAATATCTAACTTTACCAAATGATTTTCTCATATTAAACTGATCATTTAATATGAGAAGATAAAAGGGGAACAAGAGTTAGAATATAGATATGTGCTTCTAGACCTATCTTAGCAGGGGACCAAAAGCTGATTTTTGTATCGCAATAGGGGTCCAAAAGGAGATGGTCTACCAAAGAGCAATGTGCAATAAGTGATTCTAAACTTATCTCAGCAGGGGACCAAGAGGAGAGATGGTTATATCTTAATAAGGGTCCAAAAGGAGATATTCTATCAAAGAGCAACGTGCATCTAATGGAGCTTAAAAGACCTTAGGGTTAGCTTCACTAAAACCTCCAAAGATTAGTGTTAAAAGATCTTAGAACTAGGGCCTTTAGGTACTTTAGATCTTAGGCAAGGTAGGCATGTGCTTAAGGTGCTTAATGACTAAGGTGTTTGAGGTGCTTGTCGTGCTTGATAACCAAGGTGCTTGAGGTGCTTGTCGTGCTTGATTACCAAGGTGCTTGAGGTGTGCATGAATTAGTGGAAAAAGGGATGGTGAGGCCCAACTCCTCTCCATTCTATTCACTAGTACTTTTACTAAAGAAGAAAGATGACACGTATCACATGCATGTCGACTATAGAGCACTAAATAGGATCACTATATATAAAAAAAATATTTTTCGTGCTACGGATAGAATATCTATTTGATAAGCTACAAGTTTTGGCCTGACAAATGCTCTAGCCGCATTCAAATTCATGATGGACAAAAATCTTTAGGCCACTCAAATTCGCTTGAAGAGTACAAGAGACACCTCCAGGTAATCTTTCAAGTTGTGAGAGAGAATAAGCTTTTCATTAATAATAAAAAAAGTGAATTTTTCCTACGAGAGATTTAATATTTAGGTCACATTATCTCTAAAGATGGCACTCGTATGGATCCAACAAAGTTAGAGGTAATAAAAGGATGGCCTAATCCAAGGAATCTATAGGAGATACAAAACTTTATAGGTATGTGTGCATACTATAGACGCTTCATAGAAAAATTCTCGTTAATAGTAAGGTCCATTACATGACTTAATGAAAAAGAACGTTAAGTATTCATGGACTGCAAAAGAGCAAGAAGCTTTTGAGAAGCTTAAGGAGAAGCTTAACTCTCAACTTCTACTCACACTACTGGATCTCTCAAAACCATTTCAGGTCCAATGTGATGCTTGTGGTGATTTCCTTGGAGCTATTTTGCTTCAAGACGGGCATGCCATAGCATATGAGAGTCGAATACTCAACTCCAATAAGCAAGTATTGAGAAAATACGAAAAAGAGCTACTAGCCATTCTATATGTCCTAGACACGGTGGAAACACTATCTCTTGGGGACTCCATTCATCCTACGAACGGATCACAAAGCCTCAAGAACTTGATAACGCAAATCAAGCTCTCCGACAAAAAAACGAGGTAGACAAATTTCTTTGCAATTTAAATTTCATATTGCTCACATTGTTGGTAAGCATAATCAAGTGGCCGATGCACTTTCACACCGACCAAGGATAAATATGGTGTCAATAGCAACTCACAATGATCTATCTTTTATGATAGATGAGAATGCTACTGACCGAGACTTTAAGTATGTAATCACAACCTTTGCATTAGGGAAGAAAAAAGAACCATTCACCTTGGAGGATGGTTATCTTCTAAACCGCAATAGGCTATGTGTTACTCACCTATACAATAAGAAAGTCATGTTTGAATCCCATGCTTCTCCTTATGCGGGGCAAAGAGGGATTCCATAATCTACTATTTGAGGAGTAGAAATGTATTTCTGTTGTCCTACCATGAAAAGTAAACATATGAGAGCATGTTTTAAAATGCGTGGTATGTCAAAAGTCAAATTTTGATCGAGGGAAGCAACTTGGATTGTTTCAGTTGACAGGCTTAGCAAGAAAACACACTCTATGCCTGTCAAAAAGACTATTAAGGCACATCAAACAGTAACTCTCTTCAGATCTCAAATTTTCAAGCAGTAACATGGCTTGCCAACATCCATAATGTCGGACAGAGATCCTAGAATGACTAGTAATTTCTGAAAGGGTCTCTTTGAGAATCTATGAATTAGATTACATTTGTCTTTCGGCCTATCATCCACAAAAGGATTACCAAAGTGAAATAACTAATCTAACGATTCTTGATCTACTAAAAGCCTATGTCATGGAAGTAGATCAATGTTTTAAATGAGAGAAGTACCTACCTCTTATAGAGTATGCGTACGATGACATTCTACATACTTCTATGGGAAAAGCACCTTTCGAGGTTAAAAAGGGAAGATCCAAAAGTCCCTTACTACTTAAAGTACATGGAAGATCTTCACTGCTGATGAATATAGCGAAGACTTACAAGAATCTTTTCCAAAGATGAAAGAGGTTATATCCATCTCATAGCAAAGGCAAAAAGGGCTTCTGTTAATAAGCACAGAAGAGCCTTAACCTATAAGGAGAATGATTGGGTGTTGCTAAAGTTTCTCAAGGCTCGTCTAAGGCATACTACAAGCAAGAATCCTACAGGCCACCAAGAGTATTATGCTAAACTAGCAAAAAGATACTAAGGTCCTTTTTAAATTGTTAAGCCAATCAATGAAATGGCTTATCAATTAAAGTTGTCAAGCCATTGTCTCTTGCACAATGTTTTCCATGGGAGCCTACTTAAGCCTTACAAAGGAGTGCCACCAAAAGAAGCAATGGTTGCAGACCATCCAAAAACCAAAGATCAAGAAGAGGTACTTCAATCTGAGTCCATCCTGTGACATGAAGACAAGGTATTAAGAAACGATAAGATTATCCAACGACATCTTATCAAGTTTAAGAATTATCCTTAGATGGATGCAAGGAACCTAACTCAAGGATAATATGAACCTTGTCAATGCTTACAACGATGCCTTATAGTAAGCATATGAAAATACATTTTAAATGAACAATGTTTTCATCTTTTAAGATTCTCTCTTTCTTTTATTGTGCACAAAATTTAAGAAGTATTCATGCTTAGGATCATGTTTGTGGCGACAACATCTCCCAAACACCAAGTAGAACTTGTCACTCTACTTTGGAAGTATGATATGGACTAAAGAGCAGACATGCTTATGGTAGCTAAGTCTTCCGAGCACCAAATGGATTAGTCATCCATTCTAGAATGATGTCGTAGGGTTGAAAGGGATCCTCTATCCGCTAAGAAACATGGGCTAATGATTAGGGTTTATCTTCTCTACCTCATATTTGAGGACGACCATGATTTCAATAGAGAGGTAATGTTATAAATTCTAATATCTAACTTTACCAAATGATTTTCTCATATTAAACTGATCATTTAATACAGGAAGATAAAAAGGGAACAAGAGTTAGGATATAGATATGTGCCTCTAGACCTATCTCTGTAAGGGACCAAAAAGAGAGATGGTTGCATCTCAATAAGGGTCCAAAAGGAGATGGTCTACCAAAGAGCAATGTGAAATAAGTGCTTCTACACTTATCTTAGCAGGGAGCAAGAGGAGAGATGGTTACATCTCCATAGGGGTCCAAAAGGAGATAGTCTATCAAAGAGCAACGTGCATATAATAGAGCTTCAAAGACCTTAGGGTTAACTTCATTAAAGCCTCCAAAGGTTAGTGTTAAAAGTCTTTAGACCTAGGATCTTTAGGTACTTTAGACCTTAGGTAAGCTAGGCGTGTGCTTGTCGTGCTTAGTCATATGCTTGTCGTGCTTAGTCATATGCTTGTCATGCTTAATGGCTAAGGTGCTTGAGGTGATTAGTCATATGCTTGTCGTGAAGTTAATTACTAAGGTGCCTGAAGTGCTTATTCATGTGCTTGTCGTGATTAATGACTAAGGTGCTTGAGGTGCTTGTCGTGTTTGATGACTAAGGTGCTTGAGGTGTTCAAGCCAAAGATGAACCCTAAAGGTAGGGACATGAGAGAGATCACTCACACCCACACTCAAGGCAAGCCCAAGACTCAAGAGGCATTAATGCCACATGTCAGGCCACTAGCAATATTGCTCTCATAATGTGCCTCAATTTTAGTGGTTGACTTATAAGAAGGTCTAATGAGAATTTAGATTCAATTGAAATAATTAAAGGGGCAAAGGAGGACACTTGTCCAAATGCTACAATTAATTAACAAAGATCTTTCTCTCAAAGGGAGAAAGATGGACACTTGTCCAAATGCTACACCCCTTGCTTGTTATGACTAGAGCATGACGCTTACCATCTTCATGGCATCAACAAGGTCTCAAGAAACACAAAGCATGTTTTATGTCAAGTCTCTCTTCAAGGGAGAATCTATAATACAAAATCCTTTTGGAGGGGAGACGAGCTCTAAGTGAATCCGGTCCTCAACTGCCGTCAATTACTCTTATTCTCTATCTCTCTTTTTCAAATATTGTTCATGCCAAGCTAACTAGGTATAATGTTTATTTTTCTACCTTCAATTAAATACTCTCCTTATGTTCAAGAATCCTCTTAAGGAAATGCTCACTATTGTTATTCTAATTCCACTACAATCAATGTTATTAGTCATATTCTGTTACAAAAGCTTAGTCCAAATATTTGATAATTTGATAATGATGAAGCACGAGGGATTGACCATGAAAAAATTACCCATCCACATGAGTGCGAGGGAAGGGGTTCTTCCAAAAAGCTAAAAAAGTGTTAAGGATAGCCCTCCAACAATTTCCCCTTTTAAACATATAAGGGACTCTAGGGAAAAGAGAAAAAAAGGGGAGGAGAAGAGATAAAGATGTATTAAAACAATAGGAAAACATATCCTCTTTATAGTCTATCAATATATAGACCATAAATAACATATATCACTTGACTTTTATAGATAGACAGCTGATGAATACATAAGAGGCCAATATTGTTAGCACAACATTTCTTCCCATTTGATGTCAATTCAAAGTAAACCCTTGATATTACAAAAACTAAAGCCTTTTTCACATAAATCAATTCAAATTTATCTATTCTTACACATGATCTCATCAAGGATTACCTAAGGAGTATCTCTTTATTTTTGTTTTTTTTATGGTGTTAGGATTACTTGATTTTTTTATGGTGTTAGGATTACTTGAGGCTTATAAATAAAGATAAAGAGAGTCCCATCAAAGTATATTGACACAAATTAATGTTTACAAACCACAAAGAGAGTTATACTACATAACATATAACCATCTTGTGTTTTCAAAGAACTATGAAAAACATTATAGATAAAATAAAGGTATGATAAATTTTTTCACTACAATTTTTATAAGCGTAAGAAAGGGAGTCATATTACCAAACAATAATCATATAAGGAGTTTTTCTAAAAATCTCCGCTCCCATGTGACATTTCTTTATCTAGAAAGAGTGGATTCCCCGAGTGCTCAAGGCCTTGCATGCCGTGTGCGTGTTACACACCCACCCACCCACCCACACATACAATTATACTCCCTTCCACTTCTTCTTGGTCGTGTGTTTAACTTACCTGTGTCACAAACACACCTCGTGGACACCACATTTTGCAACACAGCTCTTTTGTAGATGACATGCATTTCTCTCCTTAGCTCATGAATTAGGTAAAAATAATTTAGTGTAAAAACCTTCAAATACAATCAATATACATCTAAATTTTGCCATGTAGGTTTTTCACGTTTTCAAAAAAAGATTCTCTCTCTCTCTCTCTCTCTCTCTCTCTCTCTCTCTCTTTGCGAAGTCCTCAAGTATATACAATAATTTGTAAGAACCTAAAAAAAGGGAACCAAAATAGGTTTAAAAAATTTATTTTGTTGTCCATGTTAATCTTTTATTGTTTATTGGCCAAGCTTGAGATTGTTTGATGCCATGTAGATCTTATTGGGAGATTCACTTTGGTTCTGCATATAGAGGTATGGATGAAGTTCTTTTTTCTGAAGTAGGGGTGGGGTTGTGTTTAGCCACAATTCCTAAGAATAGAAAATTTGTTCTCTTTTATGATTCAAAGTGCAATCATAAGTGTCCATTCCTAAAGAGGAATGAGGGATTTTAGTGTACTTGTCTTTGACTTGAAATACTGGAGGGGAGTTACAGGAGGAAGGGACTAGTAGTCCTACCATAGGAGAGGCTAATGAGGATAATGAATTTGAGGAGGAGTTCAATATGTTATCAAAAGAACAAGAATTTGAAAAGCTTGATCATGCAATAATTATATCGCGAGACCAAGGTCTTTGAAAGGTTTAGTAAGCATGTCAATGTACCGATTCTTTTGACCTTCCCTCGTAACGAATGTGAGAACGTTCTATTGTCGGATGATTAGAGTGCTTTCAAATTAAGAGAAGATGAGGTGCTTGCTATTACTGCACAAAAATGGAATTTTGATGTGACAACTAACGATGAGCCACTTAAATACAAATACTTTGTCGAGCAAGAATCTACATTCCTACCACTTGAGACATGTTTTGACTCAATGACAACTCTAAGAATATGTTTTGAAAAGGCTTTAAAATATAACAAATTTACTAAAGAAGAGTTTCTCCTGGCAAAACAAATGATTAAGGATCCTCGCCTTCCATATGAAGAAGACAACGATGCATTGACATGTGGATATCAAAGACCATTCCAATTGTAGAGAGCCGCAAAACAATGAGAAGATCGAGGGTATCAATATACAAAATGAAGAAAAACTAGTTTATGACGAAAACATTAGTGTAACTCTTCTTTTAGTTTTGTTGTATATTTTAAAATTGCTTTTGGTATCTAAATTTTCCTTTTATTTTGAAGATATAAGCACAAGAAAAGAAGATTTTTTGAAGAGACTAGAACGGTCAAGAGCACTAACTTTAGTAGAGATACAATTTTTGAGTTTTATATAACAAAACTAGCGAGCCCATATTTTTCAACATATCATTCAAAGTATTCTTTTTATGTAAAAAGGTAATTTTTTTCTTTTAAGACATTGTCGAGATACCTAAGTGGCTATAAAGTTCCTACAAATAGCAACAAAGTTATACTGCTTCTTGAAAGAAATATTGCAATCGATAATTTTGGTTATGTTCATGGTCTTTAAGGATCTTTAGGGGGAAAATATCTAGCTTACATAAGATATATACTTTATTTTAGAGAGAAACAAAGTTATATTGCTTTAAGGAAACAAGTGAATGGATCACAATGGCTTTCTAAAACAATAAGAAAGTGATAAAATCATTAAATTGTGTTCAAATTAAAATCAGTGTAAGAGAAAGAATTGCCTCATATTAGCCTTGAGTTGATTGAAAATAGAGATTAGCCGGTTGCAAACCATAAATTTTACATTTATGCTAGTATTTCCAGTTCGCTTCTTTGTGAGGGGGAAATTCGGCCAACAGCCGCTTAATAAAAGAGACTTTCCCGAATATTGACTAGAAATTAAGCTCTAGAATGCAAGAAAAGTCAATCCATGTGAGGCTGTGGAATGAAATGTGATATAAAAAGAACCCATCTCACTATATATATATGTGTGTGTGTGTGTGTGTGTGTGTAAAGATAAATATAAATATATATATGTATTTGTGTGTATATGTATATCTATACTATTATAAAAGAAGCAAATATTTCACCCCCCTCGGGCACGTGGCTACACCTCCTTGATCCGCCATGTGTACCTTGGACTCTGGCAGCACAGTGATGCAACAAGAGAGAGAGAGAGAGAGAGAGAGAGAGAGAGAGAGAGAGAGATCGAAGGGCGTCGACTGTACTAGTATCTATAGAATTTACTACAATTATGCAAGGTGAAGCTTCACTTTAACTTTTTTTTTTTTTGGGTGCAAAACTCACAATTGTGAGTGGATAGTATTAAGAACAGAAATATACACCAATCCTCGAGCTCAGACCGAGCCTTGAAGGTCAAAGGATTACAAGTTGTCTGCTTGGCAGAGAAACCACTCCTACTCCTCGGCTTTATTTATTACAAGATGTTATGTATTGTTCTAGTCCGGTCCTCTAAGGTTTGTTTGCATCGGATCATGTGGATCATCAATCTGCTCTCTTGCGTGATTTCACAAAAGCTTTCCACAACTAGCTCCCCCTCAAACACGCGGCGGTTCCTTGCTTGCCATATATGGTGCAAGACGTAGTACCTGATTATTTGAGTGCAGACGAGAAGAGCAAGACTTCCCATCCTGTTACTACCAAAGAATCTGTCATTCTTGAAGAACTTAATTTTCCATGTCCTTTGAATCCGCTTGCATTTTTTCCCAGCCATGCCCCTGACTGCCTGGCATTCCATGAAAAGGTGGGCTAGGTCTTCACTGGCTATTCTACACCCCGAGTAACGATCGGACCTGATGCCTCTTTCTTGTATCTTTAAGCCCGTCGGCAGAGCACCCCATATCACTTTCCACAGAAATATCTTCATATACTGAGGCCATCTTGGCTTCCAGATGTTCTCCATGACTCCCTCCCACCGTTTTTCCGTCCAATGCCTCTTCCATAATTTGTTGAGGGGGC